>NW_026045908.1:3333333-3636363 GCF_023898315.1 Schistocerca nitens | reverse complement strand
TGGTCTCCCAGGAGCCGCCCAAAGCACAAACTCTGAGAAGATTCACTCTTCTTGTACTTAAGTCGGCACTGTGTCTTTTATATTCAATTCCGATGCGATTTCTGTGTTTCATTGTCAATGTGAAGGTCCAAGGGATACAGTAAACCTGCACTGGTGCATCGGAATCCAATACTGGTTTCCCAGGAGCCGCTCAAAGCACAAACTCTTAGGAGACTCACTCTTCTTGACTTAAGTCGGCACTGTGCCTTTTATATTCAATTCCGATGCGATTTCTGTGTTTCATCGCCAATTTGAATTTCCAAGGGATACAGTAAACCTGCACTGGTGCATCGGAATCCAATACTGGTCTCCCAGGAGCCGCTCAAACCACAAACTCTTAGGAGACTCACTCTTCTTGTACTTAAGTCCGCACAGTGCCTTGTATATTCAATTCCGATGCGATTTCTGTGTTTCATTGTCAATGTGAAGGTACAAGGGATACAGTAAACCTGCACTGGTGCATCGGAATCCAATACTGGTCTCCCAGGAGCCGCTCAAAGCACAAACTCTTAAGAGACTCACTCTTCTTGTACTGAAGTCGGCACTGTGTCTTTTATATTCAATTCCGATGCGATTTCTGTGTTTCATTGTCAATGTGAAGGTCCAAGGGATACAGTAAACCTGCACTGGTGCATCGGAATCCAATACTGGTCTCCCAGGAGCCGCTCAAACCACGAACTCTTAGGAGACTCACTCTTCTTGTACTTAAGTCGGCACTGTGCCTTTTATATTCAATTCCGATGCGATTTCTGTGTTTCATCGTCAATGTGAAGTTCCAAGGGATACAGTAAACCTGCACTAGTGCATCGGAATCCAATACTGGTCTCCCAGGAGCCGCTCAAAGCACAAACACTTAGGAGACTCACTCTTCTTGACTTAAGTCGGCACTATGCCTTTTATATTCAAATCCGATGCGATTTCTGTGTTTCATCGTCAATTTGAAGGTCCAAGGGATACAGTAAACCTGCACTGGTGCATCGGAATCCAATACTGGTCTCCCAGGAGCCGCTCAAACCACAAACTCTTAGGAGACTCACTCTTCTTGTACTTAAGTCGGCCCTGTGCCTTTTATATTCAATTCCGATGCGATTTCTGTGTTTCATTGTCAATGTGAAGGTCCAAGGGATACAGTAAACCTGCACTGGTGCATCGGAATCCAATACTGGTCTCCCAGGAGCTGCCCAAACACAAACTCTGAGAGGATTCACTCTTCTTGTACTTAAGTCGGCACTGTGTCTTTTATATTCAATTCCGATGCGATTTCTGTGTTTCATTGTCAATGTAAAGTTCCAAGGGATACAGTAAACCTGCACTGGTGCATCGGAATCCAATACTGGTCTCCCAGGAGCCGCTCAAAGCACAAACTCTTAGGAGACTCACTCTTCTTGTACTTAAGTTGGCACTGTGCCTTTTATATTCAATTCCGATGCGATTTCTGTGTTTCATTGTCAATGTGAAGGTCCAAGGGATACAGTAAACCTGCACTGGTGCATCGGAATCCAATACTGGTCTCCCAGGAGCCGCTCAAAGCACAAACTCGTAGGAGACTCACTCTTCTTGTACTTAAGTCGGCACTGTGTCTTTTATATTCAATTCCGATGCGATTTCTGTGTTTCATTGTAAATTTGAAGGTCCAAGGGATACAGTAAACCTGCACTGGTGCATCGGAATGCAATACTGCTCTCCCAGGAGCCGCTCAAACCACAAACTCTTAGGAGACTCACTCTTCTTGTACTTAAGTCGGCACTGTGTCTTTTACATTCAATTCCGATGCGATTTCTGTGTTTGATCGTCAATTTGAAGATCCAAGGGATACAGTAAACCTGCACTGGTGCATCGGAATCCAATACTGGTCTCCCAGGAGCCGCTCAAACCACAAACGCTTAGGAGACTCACTCTTCTTGTACTTAAGTCGGCATTGTGCCTATTATATTCAATTCCGATGCGATTTCTGTGTTTCATTGTCAATGTGAAGGTCCAAGGGATACAGTAAACCTGCACTGGTGCATCGGAATCCAACACTGGTCTCCCAGGAGCCGCTTAAAACACAAACTCTTAGGAGACTCACTCTTCTTGTACTTAAGTCGGCACTGTGTCTTTTATATTCAATTCCGATGCGATTTCTGTGTTTCATCGCCAATTTGAATTTCCAAGGGATACAGTAAACCTGCACTGGTGCATCGGAATCCAATACTGGTCTCCCAGGAGCCGCTCAAACCACAAACTCTTAGGAGACTCATTCTTCTTGTACTTAAGTCCGCACTGTGCCTTGTATATTCAATTCCGAAGCGATTTCTGTGTTTCATTGTCAATGTGAAGGTCCAAGGGATACGGTAAACCTGCACTGGTGCATCGGAATCCAATACTGGTCTCCCAGGAGCCGCCCAAAGCACAAACTCTGAGAAGATTCACTCTTCTTGTACTTAAGTCGGCACTGTGTCTTTTATATTCAATTCCGATGCTATTTCTGTGTTTCATTGTCAATGTGAAGGTCCAAGGGATACAGTAAACCTGCATTGGTGCATCGGAATCCAATACTGGTCTCCCAGGAGCCGCTCAAACCACAAACTCTGAGAAGATTCACTCTTCTTGTACTTAAGTCGGCATTGTGCCTTTTATATTCAATTCCGATGCGATTTCTGTGTTTCATCGTCAATTTGAAGGCCAAGGGATACAGTAAATCTGCACTGGTGCATCGGAATCCAATACTGGTCTCCCAGAAGCCGCTCAAACCACAAACTCTTAGGAGACTCACTCTTCTTGTACTTAAGTCGGCACTGTTTCTTTTATATTCAATTCCGTTGCGATTTCTGTGTTTCATTGTCAATGTGAAGGTCCAAGGGATACAGTAAACCTGCACTGGTGCATCGGAATCCAATACTGGTCTCCCAGGAGCCGCTAAAACCACAAACTCTTAGGAGACTCACTCTTCTTGTACTTAAGTCGGCTCTGTGTCTTTTATATTCAATTCCGATGCGATTTCTGTGTTTCATTGTCAATGTGAAAGTCCAAGGGATACAGTAAACCTGCACTGGTGCATCGGAATCCAATACAGGTCTCCCAGGAGCCGCTCAAAGCACAAACTCTTAGGAGACTCACTCTTCTTGTACTTAAGTCGCCACTGTGCCTTTTACATTCAATTCCGATGCGATTTCTGTGTTTCATTGTCAATGTGAAGGTCCAAGGAATACAGTAAACCTGCACTGGTGCATCGGAATCCAATACTGGTCTCCCAGGAGCCGCTCAAACCACAAACTCTTAGGAGACTCATTCTTCTTGTACTTAAGTCGGCACTGTGTCTTTTATATTCAATTCCGATGCGATTTCTGTGTTTCATTGTCCATGTGAAGGTCCAAGGGATACAGTAAACCTGCACTGGTGCATCGGAATCCAATACTGGTCTCCCAGGAGCCGCTCAAAGCACAAACTCTTAGGAGACTCACTCTTCTTGTACTTAAGTTGGCACTGTGCCTTTTATATTCAATTCCGATGCGATTTCTGTGTTTCATTGTCAATGTGAAGGTCCAAAGGATACAGTAAACCTGCACTGGTGCATCGGAATCCAATACTGGTCTCCCAGGAGCCGCTCAAAGCACAAACTCGTAGGAGACTCACTCTTCTTGTACTTAAGTCGGCACTGTGTCTTTTATATTCAATTCCGATGCGATGTCTGTGTTTCATTGTAAATTTGAAGGTCCAAGGGATACAGTAAACCTGCACTGGTGCATCGGAATGCAATACTGCACTCCCAGGAGCCGCTCAAACCACAAACTCTTAGGAGACTCACTCTTCTTGTACTTAAGTCGGCACTGTGTCTTTTACATTCAATTCCGATGCGATTTCTGTGTTTGATCGTCAATTTGAAGATCCAAGGGATACAGTAAACCTGCACTGGTGCATCGGAATCCAATACTGGTCTCCCAGGAGCCGCTCAAACCACAAACGCTTAGGAGACTCACTCTTCTTGTACTTAAGTCGGCATTGTGCCTATTATATTCAATTCCGATGCGATTTCTGTGTTTCATTGTCAATGAGAAGGTCCAAGGGATACAGTAAACCTGCACTGGTGCATCGGAATCCAACACTGGTCTCCCAGGAGCCGCTTAAAACACAAACTCTTAGGAGACTCACTCTTCTTGTACTTAAGTCGGCACTGTGTCTTTTATATTAAATTCCGATGCGATTTCTGTGTTTCATCGCCAATTTGAATTTCCAAGGGATACAGTAAACCTGCACTGGTGCATCGGAATCCAATACTGGTCTCCCAGGAGCCGCTCAAACCACAAACTCTTAGGAGACTCATTCTTCTTGTACTTAAGTCCGCACTGTGCCTTGTATATTCAATTCCGAGGCGATTTCTGTGTTTCATTGTCAATGTGAAGGTCCAAGGGATACGGTAAACCTGCACTGGTGCATCGGAATCCAATACTGGTCTCCCAGGAGCCGCCCAAACACAAACTCTGAGAAGATTCACTCTTCTTGTACTTAAGTCGGCACTGTGTCTTTTATATTCAATTCCGATGCTATTTCTGTGTTTCATTGTCAATGTGAAGGTCCAAGGGATACAGTAAACCTGCATTGGTGCATCGGAATCCAATACTGGTCTCCCAGGAGCCGCTCAAACCACAAACTCTGAGAAGATTCACTCTTCTTGTACTTAAGTCGGCATTGTGCCTTTTATATTCAATTCCGATGCGATTTCTGTGTTTCATCGTCAATTTGAAGGCCAAGGGATACAGTAAATCTGCACTGGTGCATCGGAATCCGAAACTGGTCTCCCAGAAGCCGCTCAAACCACAAACTCTTAGGAGACTCACTCTTCTTGTACTTAAGTCGGCACTGTGTCTTTTATATTCAATTCCGATGCGATTTCTGTGTTTCATTGTCAATGTGAAGGTCCAAGGGATACAGTAAACCTGCATTGGTGCATCGGAATCCAATACTGGTCTCCCAGGAGCCGCTAAAACCACAAACTCTTAGGAGACTCACTCTTCTTGTACTTAAGTCGGCTCTGTGTCTTTTATATTCAATTCCGATGCGATTTCTGTGTTTCATTGTCAATGTGAAAGTAAAAGGGATACAGTAAACCTGCACTGGTGCATCGGAATCCAATACTGGTCTCACAGGAGCCGCTCAAAGCACAAACTCTTAGGAGACTCACTCTTCTTGTACTTAAGTCGGCACTGTGTCTTTTATATTCAATTCCGATGCGATTTCTGTGTTTCATTGTCCATGTGAAGGTCCAAGGGATACAGTAAACCTGCACTGGTGCATCGGAATCCAATACTGGTCTCCCAGGAGCCGCTCAAAGCACAAACTCTTAGGAGACTCACTCTTCTTGTACTTAAGTCGGCACTGTGCCTTTTATATTCAATTCCGATGCGATTTCTGTGTTTCATCGTCAATGTGAAGGTCCAAGGGATACAGTAAACCTGCACTGGTGCATCTGAATCCAATACTGGTTTCCCAGGAGCCGCTCAAAGCACAAACTCTTAGGAGACTCACTCTTCTTGTACTTAGGTCCGCACTGTGCTTTTATATTCAATTCCGAGGCGATTTCTGTGTTTCATTGTCAATGTGAAGGTCCAAGGGATACGGTAAACCTGCACTGGTGCATCGGAATCCAATACTGGTCTCCCAGGAGTCGCCCAAAGCACAAACTCTGAGAAGACTCACTCTTCTTGTACTTAAGTCGGCACTGTGCCTTTTATAATCAATTCCGATGCGATTTCTGTATTTCATTGTCAATGTGAAGGTCCAAGGGATACAGTAAACCTGCACTGGTGCATCGGAATCCAATACTGGTCTCCCAGGAGCCGCTCAAACCACAAACTCTTAGGAGACGCACTGTTCTTGTACTTAAGTCGGCACTGTGTCTTTTATATTCAATTCCGATGCGATTTCTGTGTTTCATTGTAAATGTGAAGGTCCAAGGGATACAGTAAACCTGCACTGGTGCATCGGAATGCAATACTGGTCTCCCAGGAGCCGCTCAAACCACAAACTCTTAGGAGACTAACTCTTCTTGTACTTAAGTCGGCACTGTGTCTTTTACATTCAATTCCGATGCGATTTCTGTGTTTCATTGTCAATGCGAAGGTCCAAGGATACAGTAAACCTGCACTGGTGCATCGGAATCCAATACTGGTCTCCAAGGAGCCGCTCAAACCACAAACTCTTAGGAGACTCACTCTTCTTGTACTTACGTCGGCACTGTGTCTTTTATATTCAATTCCGATGCTATTTCTGTGTTTCATTGTCAATGTGAAGGTCCAAGGGATACAGTAAACCTGCACTGGTGCATCGGAATCCAATACTGGTCTCCCAGGAGCCGCCCAAAGCACAAACTCTGAGAAGATTCACTCTTCTTGTACTTAAGTCGGCACTGTGTCTTTTATATTCAATTCCGATGCGATTTCTGTGTTTCATTGTCAATGTGAAGGTCCAAGGGATACAGTAAACCTGCACTGGTGCATCGGAATCCAATACTGGTCTCCCAGGAGCTGCCCAAAGCACAAACTCTGAGAGGATTCACTCTTCTTGTACTTAAGTCGGCACTGTGTCTTTTATATTCAATTCCGATGCGATTTCTGTGTTTCATTGTCAATGTGAAGTTCCAAGGGATACAGTAAACCTGCACTGGTGCATCGGAATCCAATACTGGTCTCCCAGGAGCCGCTCAAAGCACAAACTCTTAGGAGACTCACTCTTCTTGTACTTAAGTTGGCACTGTGCCTTTTATATTCAATTCCGATGCGATTTCTGTGTTTCATTGTCAATGTGAAGGTCCAAGGGATACAGTAAACCTGCACTGGTGCATCGGAATCCAATACTGGTCTCCCAGGAGCCGCTCAAAGCACAAACTCGTAGGAGACTCACTCTTCTTGTACTTAAGTCGGCACTGTGTCTTTTATATTCAATTCCGATGCGATTTCTGTGTTTCATTGTAAATTTGAAGGTCCAAGGGATACAGTAAACCTGCACTGGTGCATCGGAATGCAATACTGCTCTCCCAGGAGCCGCTCAAACCACAAACTCTTAGGAGACTCACTCTTCTTGTACTTAAGTCGGCACTGTGTCTTTTACATTCAATTCCGATGCGATTTCTGTGTTTGATCGTCAATTTGAAGATCCAAGGGATACAGTAAACCTGCACTGGTGCATCGGAATCCAATACTGGTCTCCCAGGAGCCGCTCAAACCACAAACGCTTAGGAGACTCACTCTTCTTGTACTTAAGTCGGCATTGTGCCTATTATATTCAATTCCGATGCGATTTCTGTGTTTCATTGTCAATGTGAAGGTCCAAGGGATACAGTAAACCTGCACTGGTGCATCGGAATCCAACACTGGTCTCCCAGGAGCCGCTTAAAACACAAACTCTTAGGAGACTCACTCTTCTTGTACTTAAGTCGGCACTGTGTCTTTTATATTCAATTCCGATGCGATTTCTGTGTTTCATCGCCAATTTGAATTTCCAAGGGATACAGTAAACCTGCACTGGTGCATCGGAATCCAATACTGGTCTCCCAGGAGCCGCTCAAACCACAAACTCTTAGGAGACTCATTCTTCTTGTACTTAAGTCCGCACTGTGCCTTGTATATTCAATTCCGAGGCGATTTCTGTGTTTCATTGTCAATGTGAAGGTCCAAGGGATACGGTAAACCTGCACTGGTGCATCGGAATCCAATACTGGTCTCCCAGGAGCCGCCCAAAGCACAAACTCTGAGAAGATTCACTCTTCTTGTACTTAAGTCGGCACTGTGTCTTTTATATTCAATTCCGATGCTATTTCTGTGTTTCATTGTCAATGTGAAGGTCCAAGGGATACAGTAAACCTGCATTGGTGCATCGGAATCCAATACTGGTCTCCCAGGAGCCGCTCAAACCACAAACTCTGAGAAGATTCACTCTTCTTGTACTTAAGTCGGCATTGTGCCTTTTATATTCAATTCCGATGCGATTTCTGTGTTTCATCGTCAATTTGAAGGCCAAGGGATACAGTAAATCTGCACTGGTGCATCGGAATCCAATACTGGTCTCCCAGAAGCCGCTCAAACCACAAACTCTTAGGAGACTCACTCTTCTTGTACTTAAGTCGGCACTGTTTCTTTTATATTCAATTCCGATGCGATTTCTGTGTTTCATTGTCAATGTGAAGGTCCAAGGGATACAGTAAACCTGCACTGGTGCATCGGAATCCAATACTGGTCTCCCAGGAGCCGCTAAAACCACAAACTCTTAGGAGACTCACTCTTCTTGTACTTAAGTCGGCTCTGTGTCTTTTATATTCAATTCCGATGCGATTTCTGTGTTTCATTGTCAATGTGAAAGTCCAAGGGATACAGTAAACCTGCACTGGTGCATCGGAATCCAATACAGGTCTCCCAGGAGCCGCTCAAAGCACAAACTCTTAGGAGACTCACTCTTCTTGTACTTAAGTCGCCACTGTGCCTTTTACATTCAATTCCGATGCGATTTCTGTGTTTCATTGTCAATGTGAAGGTCCAAGGAATACAGTAAACCTGCACTGGTGCATCGGAATCCAATACTGGTCTCCCAGGAGCCGCTCAAACCACAAACTCTTAGGAGACTCATTCTTCTTGTACTTAAGTCGGCACTGTGTCTTTTATATTCAATTCCGATGCGATTTCTGTGTTTCATTGTCCATGTGAAGGTCCAAGGGATACAGTAAACCTGCACTGGTGCATCGGAATCCAATACTGGTCTCCCAGGAGCCGCTCAAAGCACAAACTCTTAGGAGACTCACTCTTCTTGTACTTAAGTTGGCACTGTGCCTTTTATATTCAATTCCGATGCGATTTCTGTGTTTCATTGTCAATGTGAAGGTCCAAGGGATACAGTAAACCTGCACTGGTGCATCGGAATCCAATACTGGTCTCCCAGGAGCCGCTCAAAGCACAAACTCGTAGGAGACTCACTCTTCTTGTACTTAAGTCGGCACTGTGTCTTTTATATTCAATTCCGATGCGATGTCTGTGTTTCATTGTAAATTTGAAGGTCCAAGGGATACAGTAAACCTGCACTGGTGCATCGGAATGCAATACTGCACTCCCAGGAGCCGCTCAAACCACAAACTCTTAGGAGACTCACTCTTCTTGTACTTAAGTCGGCACTGTGTCTTTTACATTCAATTCCGATGCGATTTCTGTGTTTGATCGTCAATTTGAAGATCCAAGGGATACAGTAAACCTGCACTGGTGCATCGGAATCCAATACTGGTCTCCCAGGAGCCGCTCAAACCACAAACGCTTAGGAGACTCACTCTTCTTGTACTTAAGTCGGCATTGTGCCTATTATATTCAATTCCGATGCGATTTCTGTGTTTCATTGTCAATGAGAAGGTCCAAGGGATACAGTAAACCTGCACTGGTGCATCGGAATCCAACACTGGTCTCCCAGGAGCCGCTTAAAACACAAACTCTTAGGAGACTCACTCTTCTTGTACTTAAGTCGGCACTGTGTCTTTTATATTAAATTCCGATGCGATTTCTGTGTTTCATCGCCAATTTGAATTTCCAAGGGATACAGTAAACCTGCACTGGTGCATCGGAATCCAATACTGGTCTCCCAGGAGCCGCTCAAACCACAAACTCTTAGGAGACTCATTCTTCTTGTACTTAAGTCCGCACTGTGCCTTGTATATTCAATTCCGAGGCGATTTCTGTGTTTCATTGTCAATGTGAAGGTCCAAGGGATACGGTAAACCTGCACTGGTGCATCGGAATCCAATACTGGTCTCCCAGGAGCCGCCCAAACACAAACTCTGAGAAGATTCACTCTTCTTGTACTTAAGTCGGCACTGTGTCTTTTATATTCAATTCCGATGCTATTTCTGTGTTTCATTGTCAATGTGAAGGTCCAAGGGATACAGTAAACCTGCATTGGTGCATCGGAATCCAATACTGGTCTCCCAGGAGCCGCTCAAACCACAAACTCTGAGAAGATTCACTCTTCTTGTACTTAAGTCGGCATTGTGCCTTTTATATTCAATTCCGATGCGATTTCTGTGTTTCATCGTCAATTTGAAGGCCAAGGGATACAGTAAATCTGCACTGGTGCATCGGAATCCGAAACTGGTCTCCCAGAAGCCGCTCAAACCACAAACTCTTAGGAGACTCACTCTTCTTGTACTTAAGTCGGCACTGTGTCTTTTATATTCAATTCCGATGCGATTTCTGTGTTTCATTGTCAATGTGAAGGTCCAAGGGATACAGTAAACCTGCATTGGTGCATCGGAATCCAATACTGGTCTCCCAGGAGCCGCTAAAACCACAAACTCTTAGGAGACTCACTCTTCTTGTACTTAAGTCGGCTCTGTGTCTTTTATATTCAATTCCGATGCGATTTCTGTGTTTCATTGTCAATGTGAAAGTAAAAGGGATACAGTAAACCTGCACTGGTGCATCGGAATCCAATACTGGTCTCACAGGAGCCGCTCAAAGCACAAACTCTTAGGAGACTCACTCTTCTTGTACTTAAGTCGCCACTGTGCCTTTTACATTCAATTCCGATGCGATTTCTGTGTTTCATTGTCAATGTGAAGGTCCAAGGAATACAGTAAACCTGCACTGGTGCATCGGAATCCAATACTGGTCTCCCAGGAGCCGCTCAAAGCACAAACTCTTAGGAGACTCACTCTTCTTGTACTTAAGTCGGCACTGTGCCTTTTATATTCAATTCCGATGCGATTTCTGTGTTTCATCGTCAATGTGAAGGTCCAAGGGATACAGTAAACCTGCACTGGTGCATCTGAATCCAATACTGGTTTCCCAGGAGCCGCTCAAAGCACAAACTCTTAGGAGACTCACTCTTCTTGTACTTAGGTCCGCACTGTGCCTTTTATATTCAATTCCGAGGCGATTTCTGTGTTTCATTGTCAATGTGAAGGTCCAAGGGATACGGTAAACCTGCACTGGTGCATCGGAATCCAATACTGGTCTCCCAGGAGTCGCCCAAAGCACAAACTCTGAGAAGACTCACTCTTCTTGTACTTAAGTCGGCACTGTGCCTTTTATAATCAATTCCGATGCGATTTCTGTATTTCATTGTCAATGTGAAGGTCCAAGGGATACAGTAAACCTGCACTGGTGCATCGGAATCCAATACTGGTCTCCCAGGAGCCGCTCAAACCACAAACTCTTAGGAGACGCACTGTTCTTGTACTTAAGTCGGCACTGTGTCTTTTATATTCAATTCCGATGCGATTTCTGTGTTTCATTGTAAATGTGAAGGTCCAAGGGATACAGTAAACCTGCACTGGTGCATCGGAGTGCAATACTGGTCTCCCAGGAGCCGCTCAAACCACAAACTCTTAGGAGACTAACTCTTCTTGTACTTAAGTCGGCACTGTGTCTTTTACATTCAATTCCGATGCGATTTCTGTGTTTCATTGTCAATGCGAAGGTCCAAGGATACAGTAAACCTGCACTGGTGCATCGGAATCCAATACTGGTCTCCAAGGAGCCGCTCAAACCACAAACTCTTAGGAGACTCACTCTTCTTGTACTTACGTCGGCACTGTGTCTTTTATATTCAATTCCGATGCTATTTCTGTGTTTCATTGTCAATGTGAAGGTCCAAGGGATACAGTAAACCTGCACTGGTGCATCGGAATCCAATACTGGTCTCCCAGGAGCCGCCCAAAGCACAAACTCTGAGAAGATTCACTCTTCTTGTACTTAAGTCGGCACTGTGTCTTTTATATTCAATTCCGATGCGATTTCTGTGTTTCATTGTCAATGTGAAGGTCCAAGGGATACAGTAAACCTGCACTGGTGCATCGGAATCCAATACTGGTTTCCCAGGAGCCGCTCAAAGCACAAACTCTTAGGAGACTCACTCTTCTTGACTTAAGTCGGCACTGTGCCTTTTATATTCAATTCCGATGCGATTTCTGTGTTTCATCGCCAATTTGAATTTCCAAGGGATACAGTAAACCTGCACTGGTGCATCGGAATCCAATACTGGTCTCCCAGGAGCCGCTCAAACCACAAACTCTTAGGAGACTCACTCTTCTTGTACTTAAGTCCGCACAGTGCCTTGTATATTCAATTCCGATGCGATTTCTGTGTTTCATTGTCAATGTGAAGGTACAAGGGATACAGTAAACCTGCACTGGTGCATCGGAATCCAATACTGGTCTCCCAGGAGCCGCTCAAAGCACAAACTCTTAAGAGACTCACTCTTCTTGTACTGAAGTCGGCACTGTGTCTTTTATATTCAATTCCGATGCGATTTCTGTGTTTCATTGTCAATGTGAAGGTCCAAGGGATACAGTAAACCTGCACTGGTGCATCGGAATCCAATACTGGTCTCCCAGGAGCCGCTCAAACCACAAACTCTTAGGAGACTCACTCTTCTTGTACTTAAGTCGGCACTGTGCCTTTTATATTCAATTCCGATGCGATTTCTGTGTTTCATCGTCAATGTGAAGTTCCAAGGGATACAGTACACCTGCACTAGTGCATCGGAATCCAATACTGGTCTCCCAGGAGCCGCTCAAAGCACAAACACTTAGGAGACTCACTCTTCTTGACTTAAGTCGGCACTATGCCTTTTATATTCAAATCCGATGCGATTTCTGTGTTTCATCGTCAATTTGAAGGTCCAAGGGATACAGTAAACCTGCACTGGTGCATCGGAATCCAATACTGGTCTCCCAGGAGCCGCTCAAACCACAAACTCTTAGGAGACTCACTCTTCTTGTACTTAAGTCGGCCCTGTGCCTTTTATATTCAATTCCGATGCGATTTCTGTGTTTCATTGTCAATGTGAAGGTCCAAGGGATACAGTAAACCTGCACTGGTGCATCGGAATCCAATACTGGTCTCCCAGGAGCTGCCCAAAGCACAAACTCTGAGAGGATTCACTCTTCTTGTACTTAAGTCGGCACTGTGTCTTTTATATTCAATTCCGATGCGATTTCTGTGTTTCATTGTCAATGTGAAGTTCCAAGGGATACAGTAAACCTGCACTGGTGCATCGGAATCCAATACTGGTCTCCCAGGAGCCGCTCAAAGCACAAACTCTTAGGAGACTCACTCTTCTTGTACTTAAGTTGGCACTGTGCCTTTTATATTCAATTCCGATGCGATTTCTGTGTTTCATTGTCAATGTGAAGGTCCAAGGGATACAGTAAACCTGCACTGGTGCATCGGAATGCAAAACTGCTCTCCCAGGAGCCGCTCAAACCACAAACTCTTAGGAGACTCACTCTTCTTGTACTTAAGTCGGCACTGTGTCTTTTACATTCAATTCCGATGCGATTTCTGTGTTTGATCGTCAATTTGAAGATCCAAGGGATACAGTAAACCTGCACTGGTGCATCGGAATCCAATACTGGTCTCCCAGGAGCCGCTCAAACCACAAACGCTTAGGAGACTCACTCTTCTTGTACTTAAGTCGGCATTGTGCCTATTATATTCAATTCCGATGCGATTTCTGTGTTTCATTGTCAATGTGAAGGTCCAAGGGATACAGTAAACCTGCACTGGTGCATCGGAATCCAACACTGGTCTCCCAGGAGCCGCTTAAAACACAAACTCTTAGGAGACTCACTCTTCTTGTACTTAAGTCGGCACTGTGTCTTTTATATTCAATTCCGATGCGATTTCTGTGTTTCATCGCCAATTTGAATTTCCAAGGGATACAGTAAACCTGCACTGGTGCATCGGAATCCAATACTGGTCTCCCAGGAGCCGCTCAAACCACAAACTCTTAGGAGACTCATTCTTCTTGTACTTAAGTCCGCACTGTGCCTTGTATATTCAATTCCGAGGCGATTTCTGTGTTTCATTGTCAATGTGAAGGTCCAAGGGATACGGTAAACCTGCACTGGTGCATCGGAATCCAATACTGGTCTCCCAGGAGCCGCCCAAAGCACAAACTCTGAGAAGATTCACTCTTCTTGTACTTAAGTCGGCACTGTGTCTTTTATATTCAATTCCGATGCTATTTCTGTGTTTCATTGTCAATGTGAAGGTCCAAGGGATACAGTAAACCTGCATTGGTGCATCGGAATCCAATACTGGTCTCCCAGGAGCCGCTCAAACCACAAACTCTGAGAAGATTCACTCTTCTTGTACTTAAGTCGGCATTGTGCCTTTTATATTCAATTCCGATGCGATTTCTGTGTTTCATCGTCAATTTGAAGGCCAAGGGATACAGTAAATCTGCACTGGTGCATCGGAATCCAATACTGGTCTCCCAGAAGCCGCTCAAACCACAAACTCTTAGGAGACTCACTCTTCTTGTACTTAAGTCGGCACTGTTTCTTTTATATTCAATTCCGATGCGATTTCTGTGTTTCATTGTCAATGTGAAGGTCCAAGGGATACAGTAAACCTGCACTGGTGCATCGGAATCCAATACTGGTCTCCCAGGAGCCGCTAAAACCACAAACTCTTAGGAGACTCACTCTTCTTGTACTTAAGTCGGCTCTGTGTCTTTTATATTCAATTCCGATGCGATTTCTGTGTTTCATTGTCAATGTGAAAGTCCAAGGGATACAGTAAACCTGCACTGGTGCATCGGAATCCAATACAGGTCTCCCAGGAGACGCTCAAAGCACAAACTCTTAGGAGACTCACTCTTCTTGTACTTAAGTCGCCACTGTGCCTTTTACATTCAATTCCGATGCGATTTCTGTGTTTCATTGTCAATGTGAAGGTCCAAGGAATACAGTAAACCTGCACTGGTGCATCGGAATCCAATACTGGTCTCCCAGGAGCCGCTCAAACCACAAACTCTTAGGAGACTCATTCTTCTTGTACTTAAGTCGGCACTGTGTCTTTTATATTCAATTCCGATGCGATTTCTGTGTTTCATTGTCCATGTGAAGGTCCAAGGGATACAGTAAACCTGCACTGGTGCATCGGAATCCAATACTGGTCTCCCAGGAGCCGCTCAAAGCACAAACTCTTAGGAGACTCACTCTTCTTGTACTTAAGTCGGCACTGTGCCTTTTATATTCAATTCCGATGCGATTTCTGTGTTTCATCGTCAATGTGAAGGTCCAAGGGATACAGTAAACCTGCACTGGTGCATCTGAATCCAATACTGGTTTCCCAGGAGCCGCTCAAAGCACAAACTCTTAGGAGACTCACTCTTCTTGACTTAAGTCGGCCCTGTGCCTTTTATATTCAATTCCGATGCGATTTCTGTGTTTCATCGCCTATTTGAATTTCCAAGGGATACAGTAAACCTGCACTGGTGCATCGGAATCCAATACTGGTCTCCCAGGAGCCGCTCAAACCACAAACTCTTAGGAGACTCACTCTTCTTGTACTTAGGTCCGCACTGTGCCTTTCATATTCAATTCCGAGGCGATTTCTGTGTTTCATTGTCAATGTGAAGGTCCAAGGGATACGGTAAACCTGCACTGGTGCATCGGAATCCAATACTGGTCTCCCAGGAGTCGCCCAAAGCACAAACTCTGAGAAGACTCACTCTTCTTGTACTTAAGTCGGCACTGTGCCTTTTATAATCAATTCCGATGCTATTTCTGTGTTTCATTGTCAATGTGAAGGTCCAAGGGATACAGTAAACCTGCACTGGTGCATCGGAATCCAATACTGGTCTCCCAGGAGCCGCTCAAACCACAAACTCTTAGGAGACGCACTGTTCTTGTACTTAAGTCGGCACTGTGTCTTTTATATTCAATTCCGATGCGATTTCTGTGTTTCATTGTAAATGTGAAGGTCCAAGGGATACAGTAAACCTGCACTGGTGCATCGGAATGCAATACTGGTCTCCCAGGAGCCGCTCAAACCACAAACTCTTAGGAGACTAACTCTTCTTGTACTTAAGTCGGCACTGTGTCTTTTACATTCAATTCCGATGCGATTTCTGTGTTTCATTGTCAATGCGAAGGTCCAAGGATACAGTAAACCTGCACTGGTGCATCGGAATCCAATACTGGTCTCCCAGGAGCCGCTCAAACCACAAACTCTTAGGAGACTCACTCTTCTTGTACTTACGTCGGCACTGTGTCTTTTATATTCCACTCCGATGCGATTTCTGTGTTTCATTGTCCATGTGAAGGTCCAAGGGATACGGTAAACCTGCACTGGTGCATCGGAATCCAATACTGGTCTCCCAGGAGCCGCCCAAAGCACAAACTCTGAGAAGATTCACTCTTCTTGTACTTAAGTCTGCACTGTGCCTTTTATATTCAATTCCGATGCGATTTCTGTGTTTCATCGCCAATTTGAATTTCCAAGGGATACAGTAAACCTGCACTGGTGCATCGGAATCCAATATTGGTCTCCCAGGAGCCGCTCAAACCACAAACTCTTAGGAGACTCACTCTTCTTGTACTTAAGTCCGCACAGTGCCTTGTATATTCAATTCCGAGGCGATTTCTGTGTTTCATTGTCAATGTGAAGGTCCAAGGGATACGGTAAACCTGCACTGGTGCATCGGAATCCAATACTGGTCTCCCAGGAGCCGCCCAAAGCACAAACTCTGAGAAGATTCACTCTTCTTGTACTTAAGTCGGCACTGTGTCTTTTATATTCAATTCCGATGCTATTTCTGTGTTTCATTGTCAATGTGAAGGTCCAAGGGATACAGTAAACCTGCATTGGTTCATCGGAATCCAATACTGGTCTCCCAGGAGCCGCTCAAACCACAAACTCTGAGAAGATTCACTCTTCTTGTACTTAAGTCGGCATTGTGCCTTTTATATTCAATTCCGATGCGATTTCTGTGTTTCATCGTCAATTTGAAGGTCCAAGGGATACAGTAAATCTGCACTGGTGCATCGGAATCCAATACTGGTCTCCCAGGAGCCGCTCAAAGCACAAACTCTTAGGAGACTCACTCTTCTTGTACTTAAGTCGGCACTGTGCCTTTTATATTCAATTCCGATGTGATTTCTGTGTTTCATTGTCAATGTGAAGGTCCAAGGGATACAGTAAACCTGCACTGGTGCATCGGAATCCAATACTGGTCTCCCAGGAGCCGCTCAAACCACAAACTCTTAGGAGACTCACTCTTCTTATACTTAAGTCGGCACTGTGTCTTTTATATTCAATTCCGATGCGATTTCTGTGTTTCATTGTAAATGTGAAGGTCCAAGGGATACAGTAAACCTGCACTGGTGCATCGGAATTCAATACTGGTCTCCCAGGAGCCGCTCAAACCACAAACTCTTAGGAGACTCACTCTTCTTGTACTTAAGTCGGCACTGTGTCTTTTACATTCAATTCCGATGCGATTTCTGTGTTTCATTGTCAATGTGAAGGTCCAAGGGATACAGTAAACCTGCACTGGTGCATCGGAATCCAATACTGGTCTCCCAGGAGCCGCTCAAACCACAAACTCTTAGGAGACTCACTCTTCTTGTACTTAAGTCGGCCCTGTGCCTTTTATATTCAATTCCGATGCGATTTCTGTGTTTCATTGTCAATGTGAAGGTCCAAGGGATACAGTAAACCTGCACTGGTGCATCGGAATCCAATACTGGTCTCCCAGGAGCTGCCCAAAGCACAAACTCTGAGAGGATTCACTCTTCTTGTACTTAAGTCGGCACTGTGTCTTTTATATTCAATTCCGATGCGATTTCTGTGTTTCATTGTCAATGTGAAGTTCCAAGGGATACAGTAAACCTGCACTGGTGCATCGGAATCCAATACTGGTCTCCCAGGAGCCGCTCAAAGCACAAACTCTTAGGAGACTCACTCTTCTTGTACTTAAGTTGGCACTGTGCCTTTTATATTCAATTCCGATGCGATTTCTGTGTTTCATTGTCAATGTGAAGGTCCAAGGGATACAGTAAACCTGCACTGGTGCATCGGAATCCAATACTGGTCTCCCAGGAGCCGCTCAAAGCACAAACTCGTAGGAGACTCACTCTTCTTGTACTTAAGTCGGCACTGTGTCTTTTATATTCAATTCCGATGCGATTTCTGTGTTTCATTGTAAATTTGAAGGTCCAAGGGATACAGTAAACCTGCACTGGTGCATCGGAATGCAATACTGCTCTCCCAGGAGCCGCTCAAACCACAAACTCTTAGGAGACTCACTCTTCTTGTACTTAAGTCGGCACTGTGTCTTTTACATTCAATTCCGATGCGATTTCTGTGTTTGATCGTCAATTTGAAGATCCAAGGGATACAGTAAACCTGCACTGGTGCATCGGAATCCAATACTGGTCTCCCAGGAGCCGCTCAAACCACAAACGCTTAGGAGACTCACTCTTCTTGTACTTAAGTCGGCATTGTGCCTATTATATTCAATTCCGATGCGATTTCTGTGTTTCATTGTCAATGTGAAGGTCCAAGGGATACAGTAAACCTGCACTGGTGCATCGGAATCCAACACTGGTCTCCCAGGAGCCGCTTAAAGCACAAACTCTTAGGAGACTCACTCTTCTTGTACTTAAGTCGGCACTGTGTCTTTTATATTCAATTCCGATGCGATTTCTGTGTTTCATCGCCAATTTGAATTTCCAAGGGATACAGTAAACCTGCACTGGTGCATCGGAATCCAATACTGGTCTCCCAGGAGCCGCTCAAACCACAAACTCTTAGGAGACTCATTCTTCTTGTACTTAAGTCCGCACTGTGCCTTGTATATTCAATTCCGAGGCGATTTCTGTGTTTCATTGTCAATGTGAAGGTCCAAGGGATACGGTAAACCTGCACTGGTGCATCGGAATCCAATACTGGTCTCCCAGGAGCCGCCCAAAGCACAAACTCTGAGAAGATTCACTCTTCTTGTACTTAAGTCTGCACTGTGTCTTTTATATTCAATTCCGATGCTATTTCTGTGTTTCATTGTCAATGTGAAGGTCCAAGGGATACAGTAAACCTGCATTGGTGCATCGGAATCCAATACTGGTCTCCCAGGAGCCGCTCAAACCACAAACTCTGAGAAGATTCACTCTTCTTGTACTTAAGTCGGCATTGTGCCTTTTATATTCAAATCCGATGCGATTTCTGTGTTTGATCGTCAATTTGAAGGCCAAGGGATACAGTAAATCTGCACTGGTGCATCGGAATCCAATACTGGTCTCCCAGAAGCCGCTCAAACCACAAACTCTTAGGAGACTCACTCTTCTTGTACTTAAGTCGGCACTGTTTCTTTTATATTCAATTCCGATGCGATTTCTGTGTTTCATTGTCAATGTGAAGGTCCAAGGGATACAGTAAACCTGCACTGGTGCATCGGAATCCAATACTGGTCTCCCAGGAGCCGCTAAAACCACAAACTCTTAGGAGACTCACTCTTCTTGTACTTAAGTCGGCTCTGTGTCTTTTATATTCAATTCCGATGCGATTTCTGTGTTTCATTGGCAATGTGAAAGTCCAAGGGATACAGTAAACCTGCACTGGTGCATCGGAATCCAATACAGGTCTCCCAGGAGCCGCTCAAAGCACAAACTCTTAGGAGACTCACTCTTCTTGTACTTAAGTTGCCACTGTGCCTTTTACATTCAATTCCGATGCGATTTCTGTGTTTCATTGTCAATGTGAAGGTCCAAGGAATACAGTAAACCTGCACTGGTGCATCGGAATCCAATACTGGTCTCCCAGGAGCCGCTCAAACCACAAACTCTTAGGAGACTCATTCTTCTTGTACTTAAGTCGGCACTGTGTCTTTTATATTCAATTCCGATGCGATTTCTGTGTTTCATTGTCCATGTGAAGGTCCAAGGGATACAGTAAACCTGCACTGGTGCATCGGAATCCAATACTGGTCTCCCAGGAGCCGCTCAAAGCACAAACTCTTAGGAGACTCACTCTTCTTGTACTTAAGTTGGCACTGTGCCTTTTATATTCAATTCCGATGCGATTTCTGTGTTTCATTGTCAATGTGAAGGTCCAAGGGATACAGTAAACCTGCACTGGTGCATCGGAATCCAATACTGGTCTCCCAGGAGCCGCTCAAAGCACAAACTCGTAGGAGACTCACTCTTCTTGTACTTAAGTCGGCACTGTGTCTTTTATATTCAATTCCGATGCGATGTCTGTGTTTCATTGTAAATTTGAAGGTCCAAGGGATACAGTAAACCTGCACTGGTGCATCGGAATGCAATACTGCACTCCCAGGAGCCGCTCAAACCACAAACTCTTAGGAGACTCACTCTTCTTGTACTTAAGTCGGCACTGTGTCTTTTACATTCAATTCCGATGCGATTTCTGTGTTTGATCGTCAATTTGAAGATCCAAGGGATACAGTAAACCTGCACTGGTGCATCGGAATCCAATACTGGTCTCCCAGGAGCCGCTCAAACCACAAACGCTTAGGAGACTCACTCTTCTTGTACTTAAGTCGGCATTGTGCCTATTATATTCAATTCCGATGCGATTTCTGTGTTTCATTGTCAATGAGAAGGTCCAAGGGATACAGTAAACCTGCACTGGTGCATCGGAATCCAACACTGGTCTCCCAGGAGCCGCTTAAAACACAAACTCTTAGGAGACTCACTCTTCTTGTACTTAAGTCGGCACTGTGTCTTTTATATTAAATTCCGATGCGATTTCTGTGTTTCATCGCCAATTTGAATTTCCAAGGGATACAGTAAACCTGCACTGGTGCATCGGAATCCAATACTGGTCTCCCAGGAGCCGCTCAAACCACAAACTCTTAGGAGACTCATTCTTCTTGTACTTAAGTCCGCACTGTGCCTTGTATATTCAATTCCGAGGCGATTTCTGTGTTTCATTGTCAATGTGAAGGTCCAAGGGATACGGTAAACCTGCACTGGTGCATCGGAATCCAATACTGGTCTCCCAGGAGCCGCCCAAACACAAACTCTGAGAAGATTCACTCTTCTTGTACTTAAGTCGGCACTGTGTCTTTTATATTCAATTCCGATGCTATTTCTGTGTTTCATTGTCAATGTGAAGGTCCAAGGGATACAGTAAACCTGCATTGGTGCATCGGAATCCAATACTGGTCTCCCAGGAGCCGCTCAAACCACAAACTCTGAGAAGATTCACTCTTCTTGTACTTAAGTCGGCATTGTGCCTTTTATATTCAATTCCGATGCGATTTCTGTGTTTCATCGTCAATTTGAAGGCCAAGGGATACAGTAAATCTGCACTGGTGCATCGGAATCCGAAACTGGTCTCCCAGAAGCCGCTCAAACCACAAACTCTTAGGAGACTCACTCTTCTTGTACTTAAGTCGGCACTGTGTCTTTTATATTCAATTCCGATGCGATTTCTGTGTTTCATTGTCAATGTGAAGGTCCAAGGGATACAGTAAACCTGCATTGGTGCATCGGAATCCAATACTGGTCTCCCAGGAGCCGCTAAAACCACAAACTCTTAGGAGACTCACTCTTCTTGTACTTAAGTCGGCTCTGTGTCTTTTATATTCAATTCCGATGCGATTTCTGTGTTTCATTGTCAATGTGAAAGTAAAAGGGATACAGTAAACCTGCACTGGTGCATCGGAATCCAATACTGGTCTCACAGGAGCCGCTCAAAGCACAAACTCTTAGGAGACTCACTCTTCTTGTACTTAAGTCGCCACTGTGCCTTTTACATTCAATGCCGATGCGATTTCTGTGTTTCATTGTCAATGTGAAGGTCCAAGGAATACAGTAAACCTGCACTGGTGCATCGGAATCCAATACTGGTCTCCCAGGAGCCGCTCAAACCACAAACTCTTAGGAGACTCATTCTTCTTGTACTTAAGTCGGCACTGTGTCTTTTATATTCAATTCCGATGCGATTTCTGTGTTTCATTGTCCATGTGAAGGTCCAAGGGATACAGTAAACCTGCACTGGTGCATCGGAATCCAATACTGGTCTCCCAGGAGCCGCTCAAAGCACAAACTCTTAGGAGACTCACTCTTCTTGTACTTAAGTCGGCACTGTGCCTTTTATATTCAATTCCGTTGCGATTTCTGTGTTTCATCGTCAATGTGAAGGTCCAAGGGATACAGTAAACCTGCACTGGTGCATCTGAATCCAATACTGGTTTCCCAGGAGCCGCTCAAAGCACAAACTCTTAGGAGACTCACTCTTCTTGTACTTAGGTCCGCACTGTGCCTTTTATATTCAATTCCGAGGCGATTTCTGTGTTTCATTGTCAATGTGAAGGTCCAAGGGATACGGTAAACCTGCACTGGTGCATCGGAATCCAATACTGGTCTCCCAGGAGTCGCCCAAAGCACAAACTCTGAGAAGACTCACTCTTCTTGTACTTAAGTCGGCACTGTGCCTTTTATAATCAATTCCGATGCGATTTCTGTATTTCATTGTCAATGTGAAGGTCCAAGGGATACAGTAAACCTGCACTGGTGCATCGGAATCCAATACTGGTCTCCCAGGAGCCGCTCAAACCACAAACTCTTAGGAGACGCACTGTTCTTGTACTTAAGTCGGCACTGTGTCTTTTATATTCAATTCCGATGCGATTTCTGTGTTTCATTGTAAATGTGAAGGTCTAAGGGATACAGTAAACCTGCACTGGTGCATCGGAATGCAATACTGGTCTCCCAGGAGCCGCTCAAACCACAAACTCTTAGGAGACTAACTCTTCTTGTACTTAAGTCGGCACTGTGTCTTTTACATTCAATTCCGATGCGATTTCTGTGTTTCATTGTCAATGCGAAGGTCCAAGGATACAGTAAACCTGCACTGGTGCATCGGAATCCAATACTGGTCTCCAAGGAGCCGCTCAAACCACAAACTCTTAGGAGACTCACTCTTCTTGTACTTACGTCGGCACTGTGTCTTTTATATTCAATTCCGATGCTATTTCTGTGTTTCATTGTCAATGTGAAGGTCCAAGGGATACAGTAAACCTGCACTGGTGCATCGGAATCCAATACTGGTCTCCCAGGAGCCGCCCAAAGCACAAACTCTGAGAAGATTCACTCTTCTTGTACTTAAGTCGGCACTGTGTCTTTTATATTCAATTCCGATGCGATTTCTGTGTTTCATTGTCAATGTGAAGGTCCAAGGGATACAGTAAACCTGCACTGGTGCATCGGAATCCAATACTGGTTTCCCAGGAGCCGCTCAAAGCACAAACTCTTAGGAGACTCACTCTTCTTGACTTAAGTCGGCACTGTGCCTTTTATATTCAATTCCGATGCGATTTCTGTGTTTCATCGCCAATTTGAATTTCCAAGGGATACAGTAAACCTGCACTGGTGCATCGGAATCCAATACTGGTCTCCCAGGAGCCGCTCAAACCACAAACTCTTAGGAGACTCACTCTTCTTGTACTTAAGTCCGCACAGTGCCTTGTATATTCAATTCCGATGCGATTTCTGTGTTTCATTGTCAATGTGAAGGTACAAGGGATACAGTAAACCTGCACTGGTGCATCGGAATCCAATACTGGTCTCCCAGGAGCCGCTCAAAGCACAAACTCTTAAGAGACTCACTCTTCTTGTACTGAAGTCGGCACTGTGTCTTTTATATTCAATTCCGATGCGATTTCTGTGTTTCATTGTCAATGTGAAGGTCCAAGGGATACAGTAAACCTGCACTGGTGCATCGGAATCCAATACTGGTCTCCCAGGAGCCGCTCAAACCACAAACTCTTAGGAGACTCACTCTTCTTGTACTTAAGTCGGCACTGTGCCTTTTATATTCATTTCCGATGCGATTTCTGTGTTTCATCGTCAATGTGAAGTTCCAAGGGATACAGTAAACCTGCACTAGTGCATCGGAATCCAATACTGGTCTCCCAGGAGCCGCTCAAAGCACAAACACTTAGGAGACTCACTCTTCTTGACTTAAGTCGGCACTATGCCTTTTATATTCAAATCCGATGCGATTTCTGTGTTTCATCGTCAATTTGAAGGTCCAAGGGATACAGTAAACCTGCACTGGTGCATCGGAATCCAATACTGGTCTCCCAGGAGCCGCTCAAACCACAAACTCTTAGGAGACTCACTCTTCTTGTACTTAAGTCGGCCCTGTGCCTTTTATATTCAATTCCGATGCGATTTCTGTGTTTCATTGTCAATGTGAAGGTCCAAGGGATACAGTAAACCTGCACTGGTGCATCGGAATCCAATACTGGTCTCCCAGGAGCTGCCCAAAGCACAAACTCTGAGAGGATTCACTCTTCTTGTACTTAAGTCGGCACTGTGTCTTTTATATTCAATTCCGATGCGATTTCTGTGTTTCATTGTCAATGTGAAGTTCCAAGGTATACAGTAAACCTGCACTGGTGCATCGGAATCCAATACTGGTCTCCCAGGAGCCGCTCAAAGCACAAACTCTTAGGAGACTCACTCTTCTTGTACTTAAGTTGGCACTGTGCCTTTTATATTCAATTCCGATGCGATTTCTGTGTTTCATTGTCAATGTGAAGGTCCAAGGGATACAGTAAACCTGCACTGGTGCATCGGAATCCAATACTGGTCTCCCAGGAGCCGCTCAAAGCACAAACTCGTAGGAGACTCACTCTTCTTGTACTTAAGTCGGCACTGTGTCTTTTATATTCAATTCCGATGCGATTTCTGTGTTTCATTGTAAATTTGAAGGTCCAAGGGATACAGTAAACCTGCACTGGTGCATCGGAATGCAATACTGCTCTCCCAGGAGCCGCTCAAACCACAAACTCTTAGGAGACTCACTCTTCTTGTACTTAAGTCGGCACTGTGTCTTTTACATTCAATTCCGATGCGATTTCTGTGTTTGATCGTCAATTTGAAGATCCAAGGGATACAGTAAACCTGCACTGGTGCATCGGAATCCAATACTGGTCTCCCAGGAGCCGCTCAAACCACAAACGCTTAGGAGACTCACTCTTCTTGTACTTAAGTCGGCATTGTGCCTATTATATTCAATTCCGATGCGATTTCTGTGTTTCATTGTCAATGTGAAGGTCCAAGGGATACAGTAAACCTGCACTGGTGCATCGGAATCCAACACTGGTCTCCCAGGAGCCGCTTAAAACACAAACTCTTAGGAGACTCACTCTTCTTGTACTTAAGTCGGCACTGTGTCTTTTATATTCAATTCCGATGCGATTTCTGTGTTTCATCGCCAATTTGAATTTCCAAGGGATACAGTAAACCTGCACTGGTGCATCGGAATCCAATACTGGTCTCCCAGGAGCCGCTCAAACCACAAACTCTTAGGAGACTCATTCTTCTTGTACTTAAGTCCGCACTGTGCCTTGTATATTCAATTCCGAGGCGATTTCTGTGTTTCATTGTCAATGTGAAGGTCCAAGGGATACGGTAAACCTGCACTGGTGCATCGGAATCCAATACTGGTCTCCCAGGAGCCGCCCAAAGCACAAACTCTGAGAAGATTCACTCTTCTTGTACTTAAGTCGGCACTGTGTCTTTTATATTCAATTCCGATGCTATTTCTGTGTTTCATTGTCAATGTGAAGGTCCAAGGGATACAGTAAACCTGCATTGGTGCATCGGAATCCAATACTGGTCTCCCAGGAGCCGCTCAAACCACAAACTCTGAGAAGATTCACTCTTCTTGTACTTAAGTCGGCATTGTGCCTTTTATATTCAATTCCGATGCGATTTCTGTGTTTCATCGTCAATTTGAAGGCCAAGGGATACAGTAAATCTGCACTGGTGCATCGGAATCCAATACTGGTCTCCCAGAAGCCGCTCAAACCACAAACTCTTAGGAGACTCACTCTTCTTGTACTTAAGTCGGCACTGTTTCTTTTATATTCAATTCCGATGCGATTTCTGTGTTTCATTGTCAATGTGAAGGTCCAAGGGATACAGTAAACCTGCACTGGTGCATCGGAATCCAATACTGGTCTCCCAGGAGCCGCTAAAACCACAAACTCTTAGGAGACTCACTCTTCTTGTACTTAAGTCGGCTCTGTGTCTTTTATATTCAATTCCGATGCGATTTCTGTGTTTCATTGTCAATGTGAAAGTCCAAGGGATACAGTAAACCTGCACTGGTGCATCGGAATCCAATACAGGTCTCCCAGGAGCCGCTCAAAGCACAAACTCTTAGGAGACTCACTCTTCTTGTACTTAAGTCGCCACTGTGCCTTTTACATTCAATTCCGATGCGATTTCTGTGTTTCATTGTCAATGTGAAGGTCCAAGGAATACAGTAAACCTGCACTGGTGCATCGGAATCCAATACTGGTCTCCCAGGAGCCGCTCAAACCACAAACTCTTAGGAGACTCATTCTTCTTGTACTTAAGTCGGCACTGTGTCTTTTATATTCAATTCCGATGCGATTTCTGTGTTTCATTGTCCATGTGAAGGTCCAAGGGATACAGTAAACCTGCACTGTTGCATCGGAATCCAATACTGGTCTCCCAGGAGCCGCTCAAAGCACAAACTCTTAGGAGACTCACTCTTCTTGTACTTAAGTCGGCACTGTGCCTTTTATATTCAATTCCGATGCGATTTCTGTGTTTCATCGTCAATGTGAAGGTCCAAGGGATACAGTAAACCTGCACTGGTGCATCTGAATCCAATACTGGTTTCCCAGGAGCCGCTCAAAGCACAAACTCTTAGGAGACTCACTCTTCTTGACTTAAGTCGGCCCTGTGCCTTTTATATTCAATTCCGATGCGATTTCTGTGTTTCATCGCCTATTTGAATTTCCAAGGGATACAGTAAACCTGCACTGGTGCATCGGAATCCAATACTGGTCTCCCAGGAGCCGCTCAAACCACAAACTCTTAGGAGACTCACTCTTCTTGTACTTAGGTCCGCACTGTGCCTTTCATATTCAATTCCGAGGCGATTTCTGTGTTTCATTGTCAATGTGAAGGTCCAAGGGATACGGTAAACCTGCACTGGTGCATCGGAATCCAATACTGGTCTCCCAGGAGTCGCCCAAAGCACAAACTCTGAGAAGACTCACTCTTCTTGTACTTAAGTCGGCACTGTGCCTTTTATAATCAATTCCGATGCTATTTCTGTGTTTCATTGTCAATGTGAAGGTCCAAGGGATACGGTAAACCTGCACTGGTGCATCGGAATCCAATACTGGTCTCCTAGGAGTCGCCCAAAGCACAAACTCTGAGAAGACTCACTCTTCTTGTACTTAAGTCGGCACTGTGCCTTTTATAATCAATTCCGATGCGATTTCTGTGTTTCATTGTCAATGTGAAGGTCCAAGGGATACAGTAAACCTGCACTGGTGCATCGGAATGCAATACTGGTCTCCCAGGAGCCGCTCAAACCACAAACTCTTAGGAGACTAACTCTTCTTGTACTTAAGTCGGCACTGTGTCTTTTACATTCAATTCCGATGCGATTTCTGTGTTTCATTGTCAATGTGAAGGTCCAAGGATACAGTAAACCTGCACTGGTGCATCGGAATCCAATACTGGTCTCCCAGGAGCCGCTCAAACCACAAACTCTTAGGAGACTCACTCTTCTTGTACTTACGTCGGCACTGTGTCTTTTATATTCCACTCCGATGCGATTTCTGTGTTTCATTGTCCATGTGAAGGTCCAAGGGATACGGTAAACCTGCACTGGTGCATCGGAATCCAATACTGGTCTCCCAGGAGCCGCCCAAAGCACAAACTCTGAGAAGATTCACTCTTCTTGTACTTAAGTCTGCACTGTGCCTTTTATATTCAATTCCGATGCGATTTCTGTGTTTCATCGCCAATTTGAATTTCCAAGGGATACAGTAAACCTGCACTGGTGCATCGGAATCCAATATTGGTCTCCCAGGAGCCGCTCAAACCACAAACTCTTAGGAGACTCACTCTTCTTGTACTTAAGTCCGCACAGTGCCTTGTATATTCAATTCCGAGGCGATTTCTGTGTTTCATTGTCAATGTGAAGGTCCAAGGGATACGGTAAACCTGCACTGGTGCATCGGAATCCAATACTGGTCTCCCAGGAGCCGCCCAAAGCACAAACTCTGAGAAGATTCACTCTTCTTGTACTTAAGTCGGCACTGTGTCTTTTATATTCAATTCCGATGCTATTTCTGTGTTTCATTGTCAATGTGAAGGTCCAAGGGATACAGTAAACCTGCATTGGTTCATCGGAATCCAATACTGGTCTCCCAGGAGCCGCTCAAACCACAAACTCTGAGAAGATTCACTCTTCTTGTACTTAAGTCGGCATTGTGCCTTTTATATTCAATTCCGATGCGATTTCTGTGTTTCATCGTCAATTTGAAGGTCCAAGGGATACAGTAAATCTGCACTGGTGCATCGGAATCCAATACTGGTCTCCCAGGAGCCGCTCAAAGCACAAACTCTTAGGAGACTCACTCTTCTTGTACTTAAGTCGGCACTGTGCCTTTTATATTCAATTCCGATGTGATTTCTGTGTTTCATTGTCAATGTGAAGGTCCAAGGGATACAGTAAACCTGCACTGGTGCATCGGAATCCAATACTGGTCTCCCAGGAGCCGCTCAAACCACAAACTCTTAGGAGACTCACTCTTCTTGTACTTAAGTCGGCACTGTGTCTTTTATATTCAATTCCGATGCGATTTCTGTGTTTCATTGTAAATGTGAAGGTCCAAGGGATACAGTAAACCTGCACTGGTGCATCGGAATTCAATACTGGTCTCCCAGGAGCCGCTCAAACCACAAACTCTTAGGAGACTCACTCTTCTTGTACTTAAGTCGGCACTGTGTCTTTTACATTCAATTCCGATGCGATTTCTGTGTTTCATTGTCAATGTGAAGGTCCAAGGGATACAGTAAACCTGCACTGGTGCATCGGAATCCAATACTGGTCTCCCAGGAGCCGCTCAAAGCACAAACTCTTAGGAGACTCACTCTTCTTGTACTTAAGTCGGCACTGTGTCTTTTATATTCCACTCCGATGCGATTTCTGTGTTTCATTGTCAATGTGAAGGTCCAAGGGATACAGTAAACCTGCATTGGTGCATCGGAATCCAATACTGGTCTCCCAGGAGCCGCTCAAACCACAAACTCTGAGAAGATTCACACCTCCTGTACTTAAGTCGGCATTGTGCCTTTTATATTCAATTCCGATGCGATTTCTGTGTTTCATCGTCAATTTGAAGGTCCAAGGGATACAGTAAAGTGCACTGGTGCATCGGAATCCAATACTGGTCTCCCAGGAGCCGCTCAAACCACAAACTCTTAGGAGACTCACTCTTCTTGTACTTAAGTCGGCACTGTGTCTTTTATATTCAATTCCGATGCGATTTCTGTGTTTCATTGTCAATGTGAAGTTTCAAGGGATACAGTAAACCTGCACTGGTGCATCGGAATCCAATACTGGTCTCCCAGGAGCCGCTCAAAGCACAAACTCTTAGGAGACTCACTCTTCTTGTACTTAAGTCGGCACTGTGCCTTTTATATTCAATTCCGATGCGATTTCTGTGTTTCATTGTCAATGTGAAGGTCCAAGGGATACAGCAAAACCTGCACTGGTGCATCGGAATCCAATACTGGTCTCCCAGGAGCAGCTCAAAGCACAAACTCTTAGGAGACTCTCTCCTCTTGTACTTAAGTCGGCACTGTGTCTTTTACATTCAATTCCGATGTGATTTCTGTGTTTCATTGTCAATGTGAAGGTCCAAGGGATACAGTAAACCTGCACTGGTGCATCGGAATCCAATACTGGTCTCCCAGGAGCCGCTCAAAGCACAAACTCTTAGGAGACTCACTCTTCTTGTACTTAAGTCGGCACTGTGCCTTTTATATTCAATTCCGATGCGATTTCTGTGTTTCATTGTCAATGTGAAGGTCCAAGGGATACAGTAAACCTGCACTGGTGCATCGGAATCCAATACTGGTCTCCCAGGAGCCGCTCAAACCACAAACTCTTAGGAGACTCACTCTTCTTGTACTTAAGTCGGCACTGTGTCTTTTATATTCAATTCCGATGCAATTTCTGTGTTTCATTGTAAATGTGAAAGTCCAAGGGATACAGTAAACCTGCACTGGTGCATCGGAATCCAATACTGGTCTCCCAGGAGCCGCTCAAACCACAAACTCTTAGGAGACTCACTCCTCTTGTACTTAAGTCGGCACTGTGTCTTTTACATTCAATTCCGATGCGATATCTGTGTTTCATTGTCAATGTGAAGGTCCAAGGGATACAGTAAACCTGCACTGGTGCATCGGAATCGAATACTGGTCTCCCAGGAGCCGCTCAAACCACAAACTCTTAGGAGACTCACTCTTCTTGTACTTAAGTCGGCACTGTGTCTTTTATATTCAATTCCGATGCGATTTCTGTGTTTCATTGTCCATGTGAAGGTCCAAGGGATACAGTAAACCTGCACTGGTGCATCGGAATCCAATACTGGTCTCCCAGGAGCCGCTCAAAGCACAAACTCTTAGGAGACTCACTCTTCTTGTACTTAAGTCGGCACTGTGCCTTTTATATTCAATTCCGATGCGATTTCTGTGTTTCATCGTCAATGTGAAGGTCCAAGGGATACAGTAAACCTGCACTGGTGCATCTGAATCCAATACTGGTTTCCCAGGAGCCGCTCAAAGCACAAACTCTTAGGAGACTCACTCTTCTTGACTTAAGTCGGCCCTGTGCCTTTTATATTCAATTCCGATGCGATTTCTGTGTTTCATCGCCAATTTGAATTTCCAAGGGATACAGTAAACCTGCACTGGTGCATCGGAATCCAATACTGGTCTCCCAGGAGCCGCTCAAACCACAAACTCTTAGGAGACTCACTCTTCTTGAACTTAGGTCCGCACTGTGCCTTTTATATTCAATTCCGAGGCGATTTCTGTGTTTCATTGTCAATGTGAAGGTCCAAGGGATACGGTAAACCTGCACTGGTGCATCGGAATCCAATACTGGTCTCCCAGGAGTCGCCCAAAGCACAAACTCTGAGAAGACTCACTCTTCTTGTACTTAAGTCGGCACTGTGCCTTTTATAATCAATTCCCATGCGATTTCTGTGTTTCATTGTCAATGTGAAGGTCCAAGGGATACAGTAAACCTGCACTGGTGCATCGGAATCCAATACTGGTCTCCCAGGAGCCGCTCAAACCACAAACTCTTAGGAGACGCACTCTTCTTGTACTTAAGTCGGCACTGTGTCTTTTATATTCAATTCCGATGCGATTTCTGTGTTTCATTGTAAATGTGAACGTCCAAGGGATACAGTAAACCTGCACTGGTGCATCGGAATTCAATACTGGTCTCCCAGGAGCCGCTCAAACCACAAATTCTTAGGAGACTCACTCTTCTTGTACTTAAGTCGGCACTGTGTCTTTTACATTCAATTCCGATGCGATTTCTGTGTTTCATTGTCAATGTGAAGGTCCAAGGGATACAGTAAACCTGCACTGGTGCATCGGAATCCAATACTGGTCTCCCAGGAGCCGCTCAAAGCACAAACTCTTAGGAGACTCACTCTTCTTGTACTTAAGTCGGCACTGTGTCTTTTATATTCCACTCCGATGCGATTTCTGTGTTTCATTGTCAATGTGAAGGTCCAAGGGATACAGTAAACCTGCATTGGTGCATCGGAATCCAATACTGGTCTCCCAGGAGCCGCTCAAACCACAAACTCTGAGAAGATTCACACCTCTTGTACTTAAGTCGGCATTGTGCCTTTTATATTCAATTCCGATGCGATTTCTGTGTTTCATCGTCAATTTGAAGGTCCAAGGGATACAGTAAAGTGCACTGGTGCATCGGAATCCAATACTGGTCTCCCAGGAGCCGCTCAAACCACAAACTCTTAGGAGACTCACTCTTCTTGTACTTAAGTCGGCACTGTGTCTTTTATATTCAATTCCGATGCGATTTCTGTGTTTCATTGTCAATGTGAAGTTTCAAGGGATACAGTAAACCTGCACTGGTGCATCGGAATCCAATACTGGTCTCCCAGGAGCCGCTCAAAGCACAAACTCTTAGGAGACTCACTCTTCTTGTACTTAAGTCGGCACTGTGCCTTTTATATTCAATTCCGATGCGATTTCTGTGTTTCATTGTCAATGTGAAGGTCCAAGGGATACAGTAAACCTGCACTGGTGCATCGGAATCCAATACTGGTCTCCCAGGAGCAGCTCAAAGCACAAACTCTTAGGAGACTCTCTCCTCTTGTACTTAAGTCGGCACTGTGTCTTTTACATTCAATTCCGATGTGATTTCTGTGTTTCATTGTCAATGTGAAGGTCCAAGGGATACAGTAAACCTGCACTGGTGCATCGGAATCCAATACTGGTCTCCCAGGAGCCGCTCAAAGCACAAACTCTTAGGAGACTCACTCTTCTTGTACTTAAGTCGGCACTGTGCCTTTTATATTCAATTCCGATGCGATTTCTGTGTTTCATTGTCAATGTGAAGGTCCAAGGGATACAGTAAACCTGCACTGGTGCATCGGAATCCAATACTGGTCTCCCAGGAGCCGCTCAAACCACAAACTCTTAGGAGACTCACTCTTCTTGTACTTAAGTCGGCACTGTGTCTTTTATATTCAATTCCGATGCAATTTCTGTGTTTCATTGTAAATGTGAAGGTCCAAGGGATACAGTAAACCTGCACTGGTGCATCGGAATCCAATACTGGTCTCCCAGGAGCCGCTCAAACCACAAACTCTTAGGAGACTCACTCCTCTTGTACTTAAGTCGGCACTGTGTCTTTTACATTCAATTCCGATGCGATATCTGTGTTTCATTGTCAATGTGAAGGTCCAAGGGATACAGTAAACCTGCACTGGTGCATCGGAATCGAATACTGGTCTCCCAGGAGCCGCTCAAACCACAAACTCTTAGGAGACTCACTCTTCTTGTACTTAAGTCGGCACTGTGTCTTTTATATTCAATACCGATGCGATTTCTGTGTTTCATTGTCCATGTGAAGGTCCAAGGGATACAGTAAACCTGCACTGGTGCATCGGAATCCAATACTGGTCTCCCAGGAGCCGCTCAAAGCACAAACTCTTAGGAGACTCACTCTTCTTGTACTGAAGTCGGCACTGTGCCTTTTATATTCAATTCCGATGCGATTTCTGTGTTTCATCGTCAATGTGAAGGTCCAAGGGATACAGTAAACCTGCACTGGTGCATCTGAATCCAATACTGGTTTCCCAGGAGCCGCTCAAAGCACAAACTCTTAGGAGACTCACTCTTCTTGACTTAAGTCGGCCCTGTGCCTTTTATATTCAATTCCGATGCGATTTCTGTGTTTCATCGCCAATTTGAATTTCCAAGGGATACAGTAAACCTGCACTGTTGCATCGGAATCCAATACTGGTCTCCCAGGAGCCGCTCAAACCACAAACTCTTAGGAGACTCACTCTTCTTGTACTTAGGTCCGCACTGTGCCTTTTATATTCAATTCCGAGGCGATTTCTGTGTTTCATTGTCAATGTGAAGGTCCAAGGGATACAGTAAACCTGCACTGGTGCATCGGAATCCAATACTGGTCTCCCAGGAGTCGCCCAAAGCACAAACTCTGAGAAGACTCACTCTTCTTGTTCTTAAGTCGGCACTGTGCCTTATATAATCAATTCCCATGCGATTTCTGTGTTTCATTGTCAATGTGAAGGTCCAAGGGATACAGTAAACCTGCACTGGTGCATCGGAATCCAATACTGGTCTCCCAGGAGCCGCTCAAACCACAAACTCTTAGGAGACGCACTGTTCTTGTACTTAAGTCGGCACTGTGTCTTTTATATTCAATTCCGATGCGATTTCTGTGTTTCATTGTAAATGTGAAGGTCCAAGGGATACAGTAAACCTGCACTGGTGCATCGGAATGCAATACTGGTCTCCCAGGAGCCGCTCAAACCACAAACTCTTAGGAGACTAACTCTTCTTGTACTTAAGTCGGCACTGTGTCTTTTACATTCAATTCCGATACGATTTCTGTGTTTCATTGTCAATGCGAAGGTCCAAGGATACAGTAAACCTGCACTGGTGCATCGGAATCCAATACTGGTCTCCCAGGAGCCGCTCAAACCACAAACTCTTAGGAGACTCACTCTTCTTGTACTTACGTCGGCACTGTGTCTTTTATATTCCACTCCGATGCGATTTCTGTGTTTCATTGTCCATGTGAAGGTCCAAGGGATACGGTAAACCTGCACTGGTGCATCGGAATCCAATACTGGTCTCCCAGGAGCCGCCCAAAGCACAAACTCTGAGAAGATTCACTCTTCTTGTACTTAAGTCGGCACTGTGTCTTTTATATTCAATTCCGATGCGATTTCTGTGTTTCATTGTCAATGTGAAGGTCCAAGGGATACAGTAAACCTGCACTGGTGCATCGGAATCCAATACTGGTTTCCCAGGAGCCGCTCAAAGCACAAACTCTTAGGAGACTCACTCTTCTTGACTTAAGTCGGCACTGTGCCTTTTATATTCAATTCCGATGCGATTTCTGTGTTTCATCGCCAATTTGAATTTCCAAGGGATACAGTAAACCTGCACTGGTGCATCGGAATCCAATACTGGTCTCCCAGGAGCCGCTCAAACCACAAACTCTTAGGAGACTCACTCTTCTTGTACTTAAGTCCGCACAGTGCCTTGTATATTCAATTCCGAGGCGATTTCTGTGTTTCATTGTCAATGTGAAGGTCCAAGGGATACGGTAAACCTGCACTGGTGCATCGGAATCCAATACTGGTCTCCCAGGAGCCGCCCAAAGCACAAACTCTGAGAAGATTCACTCTTCTTGTACTTAAGTCGGCACTGTGTCTTTTATATTCAATTCCGATGCTATTTCTGTGTTTCATTGTCAATGTGAAGGTCCAAGGGATACAGTAAACCTGCACTGGTGCATCGGAATCCAATACTGGTCTCCCAGGAGCCGCTCAAACCACAAACTCTGAGAAGATTCACTCTTCTTGTACTTAAGTCGGCATTGTGCCTTTTATATTCAATTCCGATGCGATTTCTGTGTTTCATCGTCAATTTGAAGGTCCAAGGGATACAGTAAATCTGCACTGGTGCATCGGAATCCAATACTGGTCTCCCAGGAGCCGCTCAAAGCACAAACTCTTAGGAGACTCACTCTTCTTGTACTTAAGTCGGCACTGTGCCTTTTATATTCAATTCCGATGCGATTTCTGTGTTTCATTGTCAATGTGAAGGTCCAAGGGATACAGTAAACCTGCACTGGTGCATCGGAATCCAATACTGGTCTCCCAGGAGCCGCTCAAACCACAAACTCTTAGGAGACTCACTCTTCTTGTACTTAAGTCGGCACTGTGTCTTTTATATTCAATTCCGATGCGATTTCTGTGTTTCATTGTAAATGTGAAGGTCCAAGGGATACAGTAAACCTGCACTGGTGCATCGGAATTCAATACTGGTCTCCCAGGAGCCGCTCAAACCACAAACTCTTAGGAGACTCACTCTTCTTGTACTTAAGTCGGCACTGTGTCTTTTACATTCAATTCCGATGCGATTTCTGTGTTTCATTGTCAATGTGAAGGTCCAAGGGATACAGTAAACCTGCACTGGTGCATCGGAATCCAATACTGGTCTCCCAGGAGCCGCTCAAAGCACAAACTCTTAGGAGACTCACTCTTCTTGTACTTAAGTCGGCACTGTGTCTTTTATATTCCACTCCGATGCGATTTCTGTGTTTCATTGTCAATGTGAAGGTCCAAGGGATACAGTAAACCTGCATTGGTGCATCGGAATCCAATACTGGTCTCCCAGAAGCCGCTCAAATCACAAACTCTGAGAAGATTCACACCTCTTGTACTTAAGTCGCATTGTGCCTTTTATATTCAATTCCGATGCGATTTCTGTGTTTCATCGTCAATTTGAAGGTCCAAGGGATACAGTAAAGTGCACTGGTGCATCGGAATCCAATACTGGTCTCCCAGGAGCCGCTCAAACCACAAACTCTTAGGAGACTCACTCTTCTTGTACTTAAGTCGGCACTGTGTCTTTTATATTCAATTCCGATGCGATTTCTGTGTTTCATTGTCAATGTGAAGTTTCAAGGGATACAGTAAACCTGCACTGGTGCATCGGAATCCAATACTGGTCTCCCAGGAGCCGCTCAAAGCACAAACTCTTAGGAGACTCACTTTTCTTGTACTTAAGTCGGCACTGTGCCTTTTATATTCAATTTCGATGCGATTTCTGTGTTTCATTGTCAATGTGAAGGTCCAAGGGATACAGTAAACCTGCACTGGTGCATCGGAATCCAATACTGGTCTCCCAGGAGCCGCTCAAACCACAAACTCTTAGGAGACTCACTCTTCTTGTACTTAAGTCGGCACTGTGTCTTTTATATTCAATTCCGATGCAATTTCTGTGTTTCATTGTAAATGTGAAGGGCCAAGGGATACAGTAAACCTGCACTGGTGCATCGGAATCCAATACTGGTCTCCCAGGAGCCGCTCAAACCACAAACTCTTAGGAGACTCACTCCTCTTGTACTTAAGTCGGCACTGTGTCTTTTACATTCAATTCCGATGCGATATCTGTGTTTCATTGTCAATGTGAAGGTCCAAGGGATACAGTAAACCTGCACTGGTGCATCGGAATCGAATACTGGTCTCCCAGGAGCCGCTCAAACCACAAACTCTTAGGAGACTCACTCTTCTTGTACTTAAGTCGGCACTGTGTCTTTTATATTCAATTCCGATGGGATTTCTGTGTTTCATTGTCCATGTGAAGGTCCAAGGGATACAGTAAACCTGCACTGGTGCATCGGAATCCAATACTGGTCTCCCAGGAGCCGCTCAAAGCACAAACTCTTAGGAGACTCACTCTTCTTGTACTTAAGTCGGCACTGTGCCTTTTATATTCAATTCCGATGCGATTTCTGTGTTTCATCGTCAATGTGAAGGTCCAAGGGATACAGTAAACCTGCACTGGTGCATCTGAATCCAATACTAGTTTCCCAGGAGCCGCTCAAAGCACAAACTCTTAGGAGACTCACTCTTCTTGACTTAAGTCGGCCCTGTGCCTTTTATATTCAATTCCGATGCGATTTCTGTGTTTCATCGCCAATTTGAATTTCCAAGGGATACAGTAAACCTGCACTGTTGCATCGGAATCCAATACTGGTCTCCCAGGAGCCGCTCAAACCACAAACTCTTAGGAGACTCACTCTTCTTGTACTTAGGTCCGCACTGTGCCTTTTATATTCAATTCCGAGGCGATTTCTGTGTTTCATTGTCAATGTGAAGGTCCAAGGGATACGGTAAACCTGCACTGGTGCATCGGAATCCAATACTGGTCTCCCAGGAGTCGCCCAAAGCACAAACTCTGAGAAGACTCACTCTTCTTGTTCTTAAGTCGGCACTGTGCCTTTTATAATCAATTCCCATGCGATTTCTGTGTTTCATTGTCAATGTGAAGGTCCAAGGGGTACAGTAAACCTGCACTGGTGCATCGGAATCCAATACTGGTTTCCCAGGAGCCGCTCAAAGCACAAACTCTTAGGAGACTCACTCTTCTTGACTTAAGTCGGCCCTGTGCCTTTTATATTCAATTCCGATGCGATTTCTGTGTTTCATCGCCAATTTGAATTTCCAAGGGATACAGTAAACCTGCACTGTTGCATCGGAATCCAATACTGGTCTCCCAGGAGCCGCTCAAACCACAAACTCTTAGGAGACTCACTCTTCTTGTACTTAGGTCCGCACTGTGCCTTTTATATTCAATTCCGAGGCGATTTCTGTGTTTCATTGTCAATGTGAAGGTCCAAGGGATACGGTAAACCTGCACTGGTGCATCGGAATCCAATACTGGTCTCCCAGGAGTCGCCCAAAGCACAAACTCTGAGAAGACTCACTCTTCTTGTTCTTAAGTCGGCACTGTGCCTTTTATAATCAATTCCCATGCGATTTCTGTGTTTCATTGTCAATGTGAAGGTCCAAGGGGTACAGTAAACCTGCACTGGTGCATCGGAATCCAATACTGGTCTCCCAGGAGCCGCTCAAACCACAAACTCTTAGGAGACGCACTGTTCTTGTACTTAAGTCGGCACTGTGTCTTTTATATTCAATTCCGATGCGATTTCTGTGTTTCATTGTAAATGTGAAGGTCCAAGGGATACAGTAAACCTGCACTGGTGCATCGGAATGCAATACTGGTCTCCCAGGAGCCGCTCAAACCACAAACTCTTAGGAGACTAACTCTTCTTGTACTTAAGTCGGCACTGTGTCTTTTACATTCAATTCCGATGCGATTTCTGTGTTTCATTGTCAATGCGAAGGTCCAAGGATACAGTAAACCTGCACTGGTGCATCGGAATCCAATACTGGTCTCCCAGGAGCCGCTCAAACCACAAACTCTTAGGAGACTCACTCTTCTTGTACTTACGTCGGCACTGTGTCTTTTATATTCCACTCCGATGCGATTTCTGTGTTTCATTGTCCATGTGAAGGTCCAAGGGATACGGTAAACCTGCACTGGTGCATCGGAATCCAATACTGGTCTCCCAGGAGCCGCCCAAAGCACAAACTCTGAGAAGATTCACTCTTCTTGTACTTAAGTCGGCACTGTGTCTTTTATATTCAATTCCGATGCGATTTCTGTGTTTCATTGTCAATGTGAAGGTCCAAGGGATACAGTAAACCTGCACTGGTGCATCGGAATCCAATACTGGTTTCCCAGGAGCCGCTCAAAGCACAAACTCTTAGGAGACTCACTCTTCTTGACTTAAGTCGGCACTGTGCCTTTTATATTCAATTCCGATGCGATTTCTGTGTTTCATCGCCAATTTGAATTTCCAAGGGATACAGTAAACCTGCACTGGTGCATCGGAATCCAATACTGGTCTCCCAGGAGCCGCTCAAACCACAAACTCTTAGGAGACTCACTCTTCTTGTACTTAAGTCCGCACAGTGCCTTGTATATTCAATTCCGAGGCGATTTCTGTGTTTCATTGTCAATGTGAAGGTCCAAGGGATACGGTAAACCTGCACTGGTGCATCGGAATCCAATACTGGTCTCCCAGGAGCCGCCCAAAGCACAAACTCTGAGAAGATTCACTCTTCTTGTACTTAAGTCGGCACTGTGTCTTTTATATTCAATTCCGATGCTATTTCTGTGTTTCATTGTCAATGTGAAGGTCCAAGGGATACAGTAAACCTGCATTGGTTCATCGGAATCCAATACTGGTCTCCCAGGAGCCGCTCAAACCACAAACTCTGAGAAGATTCACTCTTCTTGTACTTAAGTCGGCATTGTGCCTTTTATATTCAATTCCGATGCGATTTCTGTGTTTCATCGTCAATTTGAAGGTCCAAGGGATACAGTAAATCTGCACTGGTGCATCGGAATCCAATACTGGTCTCCCAGGAGCCGCTCAAAGCACAAACTCTTAGGAGACTCACTCTTCTTGTACTTAAGTCGGCACTGTGCCTTTTATATTCAATTCCGATGCGATTTCTGTGTTTCATTGTCAATGTGAAGGTCCAAGGGATACAGTAAACCTGCACTGGTGCATCGGAATCCAATACTGGTCTCCCAGGAGCCGCTCAAACCACAAACTCTTAGGAGACTCACTCTTCTTGTACTTAAGTCGGCACTGTGTCTTTTATATTCAATTCCGATGCGATTTCTGTGTTTCATTGTAAATGTGAAGGTCCAAGGGATACAGTAAACCTGCACTGGTGCATCGGAATTCAATACTGGTCTCCCAGGAGCCGCTCAAACCACAAACTCTTAGGAGACTCACTCTTCTTGTACTTAAGTCGGCACTGTGTCTTTTACATTCAATTCCGATGCGATTTCTGTGTTTCATTGTCAATGTGAAGGTCCAAGGGATACAGTAAACCTGCACTGGTGCATCGGAATCCAATACTGGTCTCCCAGGAGCCGCTCAAAGCACAAACTCTTAGGAGACTCACTCTTCTTGTACTTAAGTCGGCACTGTGTCTTTTATATTCCACTCCGATGCGATTTCTGTGTTTCATTGTCAATGTGAAGGTCCAAGGGATACAGTAAACCTGCATTGGTGCGTCGGAATCCAATACTGGTCTCCCAGGAGCCGCTCAAATCACAAACTCTGAGAAGATTCACACCTCTTGTACTTAAGTCGGCATTGTGCCTTTTATATTCAATTCCGATGCGATTTCTGTGTTTCATCGTCAATTTGAAGGTCCAAGGGATACAGTAAAGTGCACTGGTGCATCGGAATCCAATACTGGTCTCCCAGGAGCCGCTCAAACCACAAACTCTTAGGAGACTCACTCTTCTTGTACTTAAGTCGGCACTGTGTCTTTTATATTCAATTCCGATGGGATTTCTGTGTTTCATTGTCAATGTGAAGGTCCAAGGGATACAGCAAACCTGCACTGGTGCATCGGAATCCAATACTGGTCTCCCAGGAGCCGCTCAAAGCACAAACTCTTAGGAGACTCACTCTTCTTGTACTTAAGTCGGCACTGTGCCTTTTATATTCAATTCCGATGCGATTTCTGTGTTTCATCGTCAATGTGAAGGTCCAAGGGATACAGTAAACCTGCACTGGTGCATCTGAATCCAATACTGGTTTCCCAGGAGCCGCTCAAAGCACAAACTCTTAGGAGACTCACTCTTCTTGACTTAAGTCGGCCCTGTGCCTTTTATATTCAATTCCAATGCGATTTCTGTGTTTCATCGCCAATTTGAATTTCCAAGGGATACAGTAAACCTGCACTGGTGCATCGGAATCCAATACTGGTCTCCCAGGAGCCGCTCAAACCACAAACTCTTAGGAGACTCACTCTTCTTGTACTTAGGTGCGCACTGTGCCTTTTATATTCAATTCCGAGGCGATTTCTGTGTTTCATTGTCAATGTGAAGGTCCAAGGGATACGGTAAACCTGCACTCGTGCATCGGAATCCAATACTGGTCTCCCAGGAGTCGCCCAAAGCACAAACTCTGAGAAGACTCACTCTTCTTGTACTTAAGTCGGCACTGTGCCTTTTATAATCAATTCCGATGCGATTTCTGTGTTTCATTGTCAATGTGAAGGTCCAAGGGATACAGTAAACCTGCACTGGTGCATCGGAATCCAATACTGGTCTCCCAGGAGCCGCTCAAACCACAAACTCTTAGGAGACGCACTGTTCTTGTACTTAAGTCGGCACTGTGTCTTTTATATTCAATTCCGATGCGATTTCTGTGTTTCATTGTAAATGTGAAGGTCCAAGGGATACAGTAAACCTGCACTGGTGCATCGGAATGCAATACTGGTCTCCCAGGAGCCGCTCAAACCACAAACTCTTAGGAGACTAACTCTTCTTGTACTTAAGTCGGCACTGTGTCTTTTACATTCAATTCCGATGCGATTTCTGTGTTTCATTGTCAATGCGAAGGTCCAAGGATACAGTAAACCTGCACTGGTGCATCGGAATCCAATACTGGTCTCCCAGGAACCGCTCAAACCACAAACTCTTAGGAGACTCACTCTTCTTGTACTTACGTCGGCACTGTGTCTTTTATATTCCACTCCGATGCGATTTCTGTGTTTCATTGTCCATGTGAAGGTCCAAGGGGTACGGTAAACCTGCACTGGTGCATCGGAATCCAATACTGGTCTTCCAGGAGCCGCCCAAAGCACAAACTCTGAGAAGATTCACTCTTCTTGTACTTAAGTCGGCACTGTGTCTTTTATATTCAATTCCGATGCGATTTCTGTGTTTCATTGTCAATGTGAAGGTCCAAGGGATACAGTAAACCTGCACTGGTGCATCGGAATCCAATACTGGTTTCCCAGGAGCCGCTCAAAGCACAAACTCTTAGGAGACTCACTCTTCTTGTACTTAAGTCGGCACTGTGTCTTTTATATTCCACTCCGATGCGATTTCTGTGTTTCATTGTCAATGTGAAGGTCCAAGGGATACAGTAAACCTGCATTGGTGCATCGGAATCCAATACTGGTCTCCCAGGAGCCGCTCAAACCACAAACTCTGAGAAGAATCACACCTCTTGTACTTAAGTCGGCATTGTGCCTTTTATATTCAATTCCGATGCGATTTCTGTGTTTCATCGTCAATTTGAAGGTCCAAGGGATACAGTAAAGTGCACTGGTGCATCGGAATCCAATACTGGTCTCCCAGGAGCCGCTCAAACCACAAACTCTTAGGAGACTCACTCTTCTTGTACTTAAGTCGGCACTGTGTCTTTTATATTCAATTCCGATGCGATTTCTGTGTTTCATTGTCAATGTGAAGTTTCAAGGGATACAGTAAACCTGCACTGGTGCATCGGAATCCAATACTGGTCTCCCAGGAGCCGCTCAAAGCACAAACTCTTAGGAGACTCACTCTTCTTGTACTTAAGTCGGCACTGTGCCTTTTATATTCAATTCCGATGCGATTTCTGTGTTTCATTGTCAATGTGAAGGTCCAAGGGATACAGTAAACCTGCACTGGTGCATCGGAATCCAATACTGGTCTCCCAGGAGCCGCTCAAACCACAAACTCTTAGGAGACTCACTCTTCTTGTACTTAAGTCGGCACTGTGTCTTTTATATTCAATTCCGATGCAATTTCTGTGTTTCATTGTAAATGTGAAGGTCCAAGGGATACAGTAAACCTGCACTGGTGCATCGGAATCCAATACTGGTCTCCCAGGAGCCGCTCAAACCACAAACTCTTAGGAGACTCACTCCTCTTGTACTTAAGTCGGCACTGTGTCTTTTACATTCAATTCCGATGCGATATCTGTGTTTCATTGTCAATGTGAAGGTCCAAGGGATACAGTAAACCTGCACTGGTGCATCGGAATCGAATACTGGTCACCCAGGAGCCGCTCAAACCACAAACTCTTAGGAGACTCACTCTTCTTGTACTTAAGTCGGCACTGTGTCTTTTATATTCCACTCCGATGCGATTTCTGTGTTTCATTGTCCATGTGAAGGTCCAAGGGATACAGTAAACCTGCACTGGTGCATCGGAACCCAATACTGGTCTCCCAGGAGCCGCTCAAAGCACAAACTCTTTGGAGACTCACTCTTCTTGTACTTAAGTCGGCACTGTGCCTTGTATATTCAATTCCGATGCGATTTCTGTGTTTCATCGTCAATTTGAAGGTACAAGGGATACAGTGAACCTGCACTGGTGCATCGGAATCCAATACTGGTCTCCCAGGAGCCGCTCAAACCACAAACTCTTAGGAGACTCACTCTTCTTGTACTTAAGCCGGCACTGTGCCTTTTATATTCAATTCCGATGCGATTTCTGTGTTTCATTGTCAATGTGAAGGTCCAAGGGATACAGTAAACCTGCAATGGTGCATCGGAATCCAATACTGGTCTCCCAGGAGCCGCTCAAAGCACAAACTCTGAGAATATTCACTCTTCTTGTACTTAAGTCGGCACTGTGTCTTTTATATTCAATTCCGATGCGATTTCTGTGTTTCATTGTCAATGTGAAGGTCCAAGGGATACAGTAAACCTGCACTGGTGCATCGGAATCCAATACTGGTCTCCCAGGAGCCGCTCAAACCACAAACTCTTAGGAGACTCACTCTTCTTGTACTTAAGTCGGCATTGTGCCTTTTATATTCAATTCCGATGCGATTACTGTGTTTCATTGTCAATGTGAAGGTCCAAGGGATACAGTAAACCTGCACTGGTGCATCGGATCCAACACTGGTCTCCCAGGAGCCGCTCAAAACACAAACTCTTAGGAGACTCACTCTTCTTGTACTTAAGTCGGCAATGTATCTTTTATATTCAATTCCGATGCGATTTCTGTGTTTCATTGTCAATGTGAAGGTCCAAGGGATACAGTAAACCTGCAGTGGAGCATCGGAATCCAATACTGGTCTCCCAGGAGCCGCTCAAACCACAAACTCTTAGGAGACTCACTCTTCTTGTACTTAAGTCGGCACTGTGTCTTTTATATTCAATTCCGATGCGATTTCTGTGTTTCATCGTCAATGTGAAGGTCCAAGGGATACAGTAAACCTGCACTGGTGCATCGGAATCCAATACTGGTCTCCCAGGAGCCGCTCAAACCACAAACTCTTAGGAGACTCACTCTTCTTGTACTTAAGTCGGCACTGTGTCTTTTATATTCAATTCCGATGCGATTTCTGTGTTTCATTGTCAATGTGAAGGTCCAAGGGATACAGTAAACCTGCACTGGTGCATCGGAATCCAATACTGGTCTCCCAGGAGCCGCTCAAACCACAAACTCTTAGGAGACTCACTCTTCTTGTACTTAAGTCGGCACTGTGTCTTTTATATTCAATTCCGATGCGATTTCTGTGTTTCATTGTCAATGTGAAGGTCCAAGGGATACGGTAAACCTGCACTGGTGCATCGGAATCCAATACTGGTCTCCAAGGAGCCGCTCAAACCACAAACTCTTAGGAGACTCACTCTTCTTGTACATAAGTCGGCACTGTGTCTTTTATATTCAATTCCGATGCGATTTCTGTGTTTCATTCTCAATGTGAAGGTCCAAGGGATACAGTAAACCTGCACTGGTGCATCGGAATCCAATACTGGTCTCCCAGGAGCCGCTCAAACCACAAACTCTTAGGAGACTCACTCTTCTTGTACTTAAGTCGGCACTGTGTCTTTTATATTCAATTCCGATGCGATTTCTGTGTTTCATTGTCAATGTGAAGGTCCAAGGGATACAGTAAACCTGCACTGGTGCATCGGAATCCAATACTGGTCTCCCAGGAGCCGCTCAAAGCACAAACTGTTAGGAGACTCACTCTTCTTGTACTTAAGTCGGCACTGTGCCTTTTATATTCAATTCCGATGCGATTTCTGTGTTTCATTGTCAATGTGAAGGTCCAAGGGATACAGTAAACCTGCACTGGTGCATCGGAATCCAATACTGGTCTCCCAGGAGCCGCTCAAACCACAAACTCTTAGGAGACTCACTCTTCTTGTACTTAAGTCGGCACTGTGTCTTTTATATTCAATTCCGATGCGATTTCTGTGTTTCATTGTCAATGTGAAGGTCCAAGGGATACAGTAAACCTGCACTGGTGCATCGGAATCCAATACTGGTCTCCCAGGAGCCGCTCAAACCACAAACTCTTAGGAGACTCACTCTTCTTGTACTTAAGTCGGCACTGTGCCTTTTATATTCAATTCCGATGCGATTTCTGTGTTTCATTGTCAATGTGAAGGTCCAAGGGATACAGTAAACCTGCACTGGTGCATCGGAATCGAATACTGGTCTCCCAGGAGCCGCTCAAACCACAAACTCTTAGGAGACTCACTCTTCTTGCACTTAAGTCGGCACTGTGTCTTTTATATTCCACTCCGATGCGATTTCTGTGTTTCATTGTCCATGTGAAGGTCCAAGGGATACAGTAAACCTGCACTGGTGCATCGGAATCCAATACTGGTCTCCCAGGAGCCGCTCAAAGCACAAACTCTTTGGAGACTCACTCTTCTTGTACTTAAGTCGGCACTGTGCCTTTTATATTCAATTCCGATGCGATTTCTGTGTTTCATCGTCAATTTGAAGGTACAAGGGATACAGTAAACCTGCACTGGTGCATCGGAATCCTATACTGGTCTCCCAGGAGCCGCTCAAAGCACAAACTCTTAGGAGACTCACTCTTCTTGTACATAAGTCGGCACTGTGCCTTTTATATTCAATTCCGATGCGATTTCTGTGTTTCATTGTCAATGTGAAGGTCCAAGGGATACAGTAAACCTGCACTGGTGCATCGGAATCCAATACTGGTCTCCCAGGAGCCGCTCAAAGCACAAACTCTGAGAATATTCACTCTTCTTGTACTTAAGTCGGCACTGTGTCTTTTATATTCAATTCCGATGCGATTTCTGTGTTTCATTGTCAATGTGAAGGTCCAAGGGATACAGTAAACCTGCACTGGTGCATCGGAATCCAATACTGGTCTCGCAGGAGCCGCTCAAACCACAAACTCTTAGGAGACTCACTCTTCTTGTACTTAAGTCGGCATTGTGCCTTTTATATTCAATTCCGATGCGATTACTGTGTTTCATTGTCAATGTGAAGGTCCAAGGGATACAGTAAACCTGCACTGGTGCATCGGATCCAACACTGGTCTCCCAGGAGCCGCTCAAAACACAAACTCTTAGGAGACTCACTCTTCTTGTACTTAAGTCGGCAATGTATCTTTTATATTCAATTCCGATGCGATTTCTGTGTTTCATTGTCAATGTGAAGGTTCAAGGGATACAGTAAACCTGCACTGGTGCATCGGAATCCAATACTGGTCTCCCAGGAGCCGCTCAAAGCACAAACTCTTAGGAGACTCACTCTTCTTGTACTTAAGTCGGCACTGTGCCTTTTATATTCAATTCCGATGCGATTTCTGTGTTTCATTGTCAATGTGAAGGTCCAAGGGATACAGTAAACCTGCACTGGTGCATCGGAATCCAATACTGGTCTCCCAGGAGCCGCTCAAACCACAAACTCTTAGGAGACTCACTCTTCTTGTACTTAAGTCGGCACTGTGTCTTTTATATTCAATTCCGATGCAATTTCTGTGTTTCATTGTAAATGTGAAGGTCCAAGGGATACAGTAAACCTGCACTGGTGCATCGGAATCCAATACTGGTATCCCAGGAGCCGCTCAAACCACAAACTCTTAGGAGACTCACTCCTCTTGTACTTAAGTCGGCACTGTGTCTTTTACATTCAATTCCGATGCGATATCTGTGTTTCATTGTCAATGTGAAGCTCCAAGGGATACAGTAAACCTGCACTGGTGCATCGGAATCGAATACTGGTCTCCCAGGAGCCGCTCAAACCACAAACTCTTAGGAGACTCACTCTTCTTGTACTTAAGTCGGCACTGTGTCTTTTATATTCCACTCCGATGCGATTTCTGTGTTTCATTGTCCATGTGAAGGTCCAAGGGATACAGTAAACCTGCACTGGTGCATCGGAACCCAATACTGGTCTCCCAGGAGCCGCTCAAAGCACAAACTCTTTGGAGACTCACTCTTCTTGTACTTAAGTCGGCACTGTGCCTTGTATATTCAATTCCGATGCGATTTCTGTGTTTCATCGTCAATTTGAAGGTACAAGGGATACAGTGAACCTGCACTGGTGCATCGGAATCCAATACTGGTCTCCCAGGAGCCGCTCAAACCACAAACTCTTAGGAGACTCACTCTTCTTGTACTTAAGCCGGCATTGTGCCTTTTATATTCAATTCCGATGCGATTACTGTGTTTCATTGTCAATGTGAAGGTCCAAGGGATACAGTAAACCTGCACTGGTGCATCGGATCCAACACTGGTCTCCCAGGAGCCGCTCAAACCACAAACTCTTAGGAGACTCACTCTTCTTGTACTTAAGTCGGCAATGTATCTTTTATATCCAATTCCGATGCGATTTCTGTGTTTCATTGTCAATGTGAAGGTCCAAGGGATACAGTAAACCTGCAGTGGAGCATCGGAATCCAATACTGGTCTCCCAGGAGCCGCTCAAACCACAAACTCTTAGGAGACTCACTCTTCTTGTACTTAAGTCGGCACTGTGTCTTTTATATTCAATTCCGATGCGATTTCTGTGTTTCATCGTCAATGTGAAGGTCCAAGGGATACAGTAAACCTGCACTGGTGCATCGGAATCCAATACTGGTCTCCCAGGAGCCGCTCAAACCACAAACTCTTAGGAGACTCACTCTTCTTGTACTTAAGTCGGCACTGTGTCTTTTATATTCAATTCCGATGCGATTTCTGTGTTTCATTACAAATGTGAAGGTCCAAGGGATACGGTAAACCTGCACTGGTGCATCGGAATCCAATACTGGTCTCCCAGGAGCCGCTCAAACCACAAACTCTTAGGAGACTCACTCTTCTTGTACATAAGTCGGCACTATGTCTTTTATATTCAATTCCGATGCGATTTCTGTGTTTCATTCTCAATGTGAAGGTCCAAGGGATACAGTAAACCTGCACTGGTGCATCGGAATCCAATACTGGTCTCCCAGGAGCCGCTCAAACCACAAACTCTTAGGAGACTCACTCTTCTTGTACTTAAGTCGGCACTGTGTCTTTTATATTCAATTCCGATGCGATTTCTGTGTTTCATTGTCAATGTGAAGGTCCAAGGGATACAGTAAACCTGCACTGGTGCATCGGAATCCAATACTGGTCTCCCAGGAGCCGCTCAAAGCACAAACTGTTAGGAGACTCACTCTTCTTGTACTTAAGTCGGCACTGTGCCTTTTATATTCAATTCCGATGCGATTTCTGTGTTTCATTGTCAATGTGAAGGTCCAAGGGATACAGTAAACCTGCACTGGTGCATCGGAATCCAATACTGGTCTCCCAGGAGCCGCTCAAACCACAAACTCTTAGGAGACTCACTCTTCTTGTACTTAAGTCGGCACTGTGTCTTTTATATTCAATTCCGATGCGATTTCTGTGTTTCATTGTCAATGTGAAGGTCCAAGGGATACAGTAAACCTGCACTGGTGCATCGGAATCCAATACTGGTCTCCCAGGAGCCGCTCAAACCACAAACTCTTAGGAGACTCACTCTTCTTGTACTTAAGTCGGCACTGTGCCTTTTATATTCAATTCCGATGCGATTTCTGTGTTTCATTGTCAATGTGAAGGTCCAAGGGATACAGTAAACCTGCACTGGTGCATCGGAATCGAATACTGGTCTCCCAGGAGCCGCTCAAACCACAAACTCTTAGGAGACTCACTCTTCTTGCACTTAAGTCGGCACTGTGTCTTTTATATTCCACTCCGATGCGATTTCTGTGTTTCATTGTCCATGTGAAGGTCCAAGGGATACAGTAAACCTGCACTGGTGCATCGGAATCCAATACTGGTCTCCCAGGAGCCGCTCAAAGCACAAACTCTTTGGAGACTCACTCTTCTCGTACTTAAGTCGGCACTGTGCCTTTTATATTCAATTCCGATGCGATTTCTGTGTTTCATCGTCAATTTGAAGGTACAAGGGATACAGTAAACCTGCACTGGTGCATCGGAATCCAATACTGGTCTCCCAGGAGCCGCTCAAAGCACAAACTCTTAGGAGACTCACTCTTCTTGTACATAAGTCGGCACTGTGCCTTTTATATTCAATTCCGATGCGATTTCTGTGTTTCATTGTCAATGTGAAGGTCCAAGGGATACAGTAAACCTGCACTGGTGCATCGGAATCCAATACTGGTCTCCCAGGAGCCGCTCAAAGCACAAACTCTGAGAATATTCACTCTTCTTGTACTTAAGTCGGCACTGTGTCTTTTATATTCAATTCCGATGCGATTTCTGTGTTTCATTGTCAATGTGAAGGTCCAAGGGATACAGTAAACCTGCACTGGTGCATCGGAATCCAATACTGGTCTCGCAGGAGCCGCTCAAACCACAAACTCTTAGGAGACTCACTCTTCTTGTACTTAAGTCGGCATTGTGCCTTTTATATTCAATTCCGATGCGATTACTGTGTTTCATTGTCAATGTGAAGGTCCAAGGGATACAGTAAACCTGCACTGGTGCATCGGATCCAACACTGGTCTCCCAGGAGCCGCTCAAAACACAAACTCTTAGGAGACTCACTCTTCTTGTACTTAAGTCGGCAATGTATCTTTTATATTCAATTCCGATGCGATTTCTGTGTTTCATTGTCAATGTGAAGGTCCAAGGGATACAGTAAACCTGCAGTGGAGCATCGGAATCCAATACTGGTCTCCCAGGAGCCGCTCAAACCACAAACTCTTAGGAGACTCACTCTTCTTGTACATAAGTCGGCACTGTGTCTTTTATATTCAATTCCGATGCGATTTCTGTGTTTCATCGTCAATGTGAAGGTCCAAGGGATACAGTAAACCTGCACTGGTGCATCGGAATCCAATACTGGTCTCCCAGGAGCCGCTCAAACCACAAACACTTAGGAGACTCACTCTTCTTGTACTTAAGTCGGCACTGTGTCTTTTATATTCAATTCCGATGCGATTTCTGTGTTTCATTGTCAATGTGAAGGTTCAAGGGATACAGTAAACCTGCACTGGTGCATCGGAATCCAATACTGGTCTCCCAGGAGCCGCTCAAACCACAAACTATTAGGAGACTCACTCTTCTTGTACATAAGTCGGCACTGTGTCTTTTATATTCAATTCCGATGCGATTTCTGTGTTTCATTCTCAATGTGAAGGTCCAAGGGATACAGTAAACCTGCACTGGTGCATCGGAATCGAATACTGGTCTCCCAGGAGCCGCTCAAACCACAAACTCTTAGGAGACTCACTCTTCTTGTACTTAAGTTGGCACTGTGTCTTTTATATTCAATTCCGATGCGATTTCTGTGTTTCATTGTCAATGTGAAGGTCCAAGGGATACAGTAAACCTGCACTGGTGCATCGGAATCCAATACTGGTCTCCCAGGAGCCGCTCAAAGCACAAACTGTTAGGAGACTCACTCTTCTTGTACTTAAGTCGGCACTGTGCCTTTTATATTCAATTCCGATGCGATTTCTGTGTTTCATTGTCAATGTGAAGGTCCAAGGGATACAGTAAACCTGCACTGGTGCATCGGAATCCAATACTGGTCTCCCAGGAGCCGCTCAAACCACAAACTCTTAGGAGACTCACTCTTCTTGTACTTAAGTCGGCACTGTGTCTTTTATATTCAATTCCGATGCGATTTCTGTGTTTCATTGTCAATGTGAAGGTCCAAGGGATACAGTTAACCTGCACTGGTGCATCGGAATCCAATACTGGTCTCCCAGGAGCCGCTAAAACCACAAACTCTTAGGAGACTCACTCTTCTTGTACATAAGTCGGCACTGTGCCTTTTATATTCAATTCCGATGCGATTTCTGTGTTTCATTGTCAATGTGAAGGTCCAAGGGATACAGTAAACCTGCACTGGTGCATCGGAATCCAATACTGGTCTCCCAGGAGCCGCTCAAAGCACAAACTCTGAGAATATTCACTCTTCTTGTACTTAAGTCGGCACTGTGTCTTTTATATTCAATTCCGATGCGATTTCTGTGTTTCATTGTCAATGTGAAGGTCCAAGGGATACAGTAAACCTGCACTGGTGCATCGGAATCCAATACTGGTCTCGCAGGAGCCGCTCAAACCACAAACTCTTAGGAGACTCACTCTTCTTGTACTTAAGTCGGCATTGTGCCTTTTATATTCAATTCCGATGCGATTACTGTGTTTCATTGTCAATGTGAAGGTCCAAGGGATACAGTAAACCTGCACTGGTGCATCGGATCCAACACTGGTCTCCCAGGCGCCGCTCAAAACACAAACTCTTAGGAGACTCACTCTTCTTGTACTTAAGTCGGCAATGTATCTTTTATATTCAATTCCGATGCGATTTCTGTGTTTCATTGTCAATGTGAAGGTCCAAGGGATACAGTAAACCTGCAGTGGAGCATCGGAATCCAATACTGGTCTCCCAGGAGCCGCTCAAACCACAAACTCTTAGGAGACTCACTCTTCTTGTACATAAGTCGGCACTGTGTCTTTTATATTCAATTCCGATGCGATTTCTGTGTTTCATCGTCAATGTGAAGGTCCAAGGGATACAGTAAACCTGCACTGGTGCATCGGAATCCAATACTGGTCTCCCAGGAGCCGCTCAAACCACAAACACTTAGGAGACTCACTCTTCTTGTACTTAAGTCGGCACTGTGTCTTTTATATTCAATTCCGATGCGATTTCTGTGTTTCATTGTCAATGTGAAGGTTCAAGGGATACAGTAAACCTGCACTGGTGCATCGGAATCCAATACTGGTCTCCCAGGAGCCGCTCAAACCACAAACTATTAGGAGACTCACTCTTCTTGTACATAAGTCGGCACTGTGTCTTTTATATTCAATTCCGATGCGATTTCTGTGTTTCATTCTCAATGTGAAGGTCCAAGGGATACAGTAAACCTGCACTGGTGCATCGGAATCCAATACTGGTCTCCCAGGAGCCGCTCAAAGCACAAACTGTTAGGAGACTCACTCTTCTTGTACTTAAGTCGGCACTGTGCCTTTTATATTCAATTCCGATGCGATTTCTGTGTTTCATCGTCAATTTGAAGGTACAAGGGATACAGTGAACCTGCACTGGTGCATCGGAATCCAATACTGGTCTCCCAGGAGCCGCTCAAACCACAAACTCTTAGGAGACTCACTCTTCTTGTACTTAAGTCGGCACTGTGTCTTTTATATTCAATTCCGATGCGATTTCTGTGTTTCATTGTCAATGTGAAGGTCCAAGGGATACAGTTAACCTGCACTGGTGCATCGGAATCCAATACTGGTCTCCCAGGAGCCGCTAAAACCACAAACTCTTAGGAGACTCACTCTTCTTGTACATAAGTCGGCACTGTGCCTTTTATATTCAATTCCGATGCGATTTCTGTGTTTCATTGTCAATGTGAAGGTCCAAGGGATACAGTAAACCTGCACTGGTGCATCGGAATCCAATACTGGTCTCCCAGGAGCCGCTCAAAGCACAAACTCTGAGAATATTCACTCTTCTTGTACTTAAGTCGGCACTGTGTCTTTTATATTCAATTCCGATGCGATTTCTGTGTTTCATTGTCAATGTGAAGGTCCAAGGGATACAGTAAACCTGCACTGGTGCATCGGAATCCAATACTGGTCTCGCAGGAGCCGCTCAAACCACAAACTCTTTGGAGACTCACTCTTCTTGTACTTAAGTCGGCATTGTGCCTTTTATATTCAATTCCGATGCGATTACTGTGTTTCATTGTCAATGTGAAGGTCCAAGGGATACAGTAAACCTGCACTGGTGCATCGGATCCAACACTGGTCTCCCAGGAGCCGCTCAAAACACAAACTCTTAGGAGACTCACTCTTCTTGTACTTAAGTCGGCAATGTATCTTTTATATTCAATTCCGATGCGATTTCTGTGTTTCATTGTCAATGTGAAGGTCCAAGGGATACAGTAAACCTGCAGTGGAGCATCGGAATCCAATACTGGTCTCCCAGGAGCCGCTCAAACCACAAACTCTTAGGAGACTCACTCTTCTTGTACATAAGTCGGCACTGTGTCTTTTATATTCAATTCCGATGCGATTTCTGTGTTTCATCGTCAATGTGAAGGTCCAAGGGATACAGTAAACCTGCACTGGTGCATCGGAATCCAATACTGGTCTCCCAGGAGCCGCTCAAACCACAAACACTTAGGAGACTCACTCTTCTTGTACTTAAGTCGGCACTGTGTCTTTTATATTCAATTCCGATGCGATTTCTGTGTTTCATTGTCAATGTGAAGGTTCAAGGGATACAGTAAACCTGCACTGGTGCATCGGAATCCAATACTGGTCTCCCAGGAGCCGCTCAAACCACAAACTATTTGGAGACTCACTCTTCTTGTACTTAAGTCGGCACTGTGCCTTTTATATTCAATTCCGATGCGATTTCTGTGTTTCATTGTCAATGTGAAGGTCCAAGGGATACAGTAAACCTGCACTGGTGCATCGGAATCCAATACTGGTCTCCCAGGAGCCGCTCAAACCACAAACTCTTAGGAGACTCACTCTTCTTGTACTTAAGTCGGCACTGTGTCTTTTATATTCAATTCCGATGCGATTTCTGTGTTTCATTGTCAATGTGAAGGTCCAAGGGATACAGTTAACCTGCACTGGTGCATCGGAATCCAATACTGGTCTCCCAGGAGCCGCTAAAACCACAAACTCTTAGGAGACTCACTCTTCTTGTACTTAAGTCGGCACTGTGTCTTTTATATTCAATTCCGATGCGATTTCTGTGTTTCATTGTAAATGTGAAGTTCCAAGGGTACAGTTAACCTGCACTGGTGCATCGGAATCCAATACTGGTCTCCCAGGAGCCGCTAAAACCACAAACTCTTAGGAGACTCACTCTTCTTGTACTTAAGTCGGCACTGTGTCTTTTATATTCAATTCCGATGCGATTTCTGTGTTTCATTGTCAATGTGAAGTTCCAAGGGTACAGTAAACCTGCACTGGTGCATCGGAATCCAATACTGGTCTCCCAGGAGCCGCTCAAAGCACAAACTCTTAGGAGACTCACTCTTCTTGTACTTAAGTCGGCACTGTGCCTTTTATATTCAATTCCGATGCGATATCTGTGTTTCATCGTCAATGTGAAGGTCCAAGGGGTACAGTAAACCTGCACTGGTGCATCGGAATCGAATACTGGTCCCCAGGAGCCGCTCAAAGCACAAACTCTTAGGAGACTCACTCTTCTTGTACTTAAGTCGGCACTGTGTCTTTTATATTCAATTCCGATGCGATTTCTGTGTTTCATTGTCAATGTGAAGGTCCAAGGGATACAGTAAACCTGCACTGGTGCATCGGAATCCAATACTGGCCTCCCAGGAGCCGCTCAAAGCACAAACTCTTAGGAGACTCACTCTTCTTGTACTTAAGTCCGCACTGTGCCTTTTATATTCAATTCCGAGGCGATTTCTGTGTTTCATTGTCAATGTGAAGGTCCAAGGGATACGGTAAACCTGCACTGGTGCATCGGAATCCAATACTGGTCTCCCAGGAGCCGCCCAAAGCAGAAACTCTGAGAAGATTCACTCTTCTTGTACTAAAGTCGGCACTGTGTCTTTTATATTCAATTCCGATGCGATTTCTGTGTTTCATTGTCAATGTGAAGGTCCAAGGGATACAGTAAACCTGCATTGGTGCATCGGAATCCAATACTGGTCTCCCAGGAGCCGCTCAAAGCACAAACTCTCAGAAGATTCACTCTTCTTGTACTTAAGTCGGCATTGTGCCTTTTATATTCAATTCCGATGCGATTTCTGTGTTTCATCGTCAATTTGAAGGTCCAAGGGATACAGTAAACCTGCACTGGTGCATCGGAATCCAATACTGGTCTCCCAGGAGCCGCTCAAACCACAAACTATTAGGAGACTCACTCTTCTTGTACATAAGTCGGCACTGTGTCTTTTATATTCAATTCCGATGCGATTTCTGTGTTTCATTCTCAATGTGAAGGTCCAAGGGATACAGTAAACCTGCACTGGTGCATCGGAATCCAATACTGGTCTCCCAGGAGCCGCTCAAACCACAAACTCTTAGGAGACTCACTCTTCTTGTACTTAAGTTGGCACTGTGTCTTTTATATTCAATTCCGATGCGATTTCTGTGTTTCATTGTCAATGTGAAGGTCCAAGGGATACAGTAAACCTGCACTGGTGCATCGGAATCCAATACTGGTCTCCCAGGAGCCGCTCAAAGCACAAACTGTTAGGAGACTCACTCTTCTTGTACTTAAGTCGGCACTGTGCCTTTTATATTCAATTCCGATGCGATTTCTGTGTTTCATTGTCAATGTGAAGGTCCAAGGGATACAGTAAACCTGCACTGGTGCATCGGAATCCAATACTGGTCTCCCAGGAGCCGCTCAAACCACAAACTCTTAGGAGACTCACTCTTCTTGTACTTAAGTCGGCACTGTGTCTTTTATATTCAATTCCGATGCGATTTCTGTGTTTCATTGTCAATGTGAAGGTCCAAGGGATACAGTTAACCTGCACTGGTGCATCGGAATCCAATACTGGTCTCCCAGGAGCCGCTAAAACCACAAACTCTTAGGAGACTCACTCTTCTTGTACTTAAGTCGGCACTGTGTCTTTTATATTCAATTCCGATGCGATTTCTGTGTTTCATTGTCAATGTGAAGTTCCAAGGGTACAGTAAACCTGCACTGGTGCATCGGAATCCAATACTGGTCTCCCAGGAGCCGCTCAAAGCACAAACTCTTAGGAGACTCACTCTTCTTGTACTTAAGTCGGCACTGTGCCTTTTATATTCAATTCCGATGCGATATCTGTGTTTCATCGTCAATGTGAAGTTCCAAGGGTACAGTAAACCTGCACTGGTGCATCGGAATCCAATACTGGTCTCCCAGGAGCCGCTCAAACCACAAACTCTTAGGAGACTCACTCTTCTTGTACTTAAGTCGGCACTGTGTCTTTTATATTCAATTCCGATGCGATTTCTGTGTTTCATTGTAAATGTGAAGGTCCAAGGGATACAGTAAACCTGCACTGGTGCATCGGAATTCAATACTGGTCTCCCAGGAGCCGCTCAAACCACAAACTCTTAGGAGACTCACTCTTCTTGTACTTAAGTCGGCACTGTGTCTTTTACATTCAATTCCGATGCGATTTCTGTGTTTCATTGTCAATGTGAAGGTCCAAGGGATACAGTAAACCTGCACTGGTGCATCGGAATCCAATACTGGTCTCCCAGGAGCCGCTCAAACCACAAACTCTTAGGAGACTCACTCTTCTTGTACTTAAGTCGGCACTGTGTCTTTTATATTCCACTCCGATGCGATTTCTGTGTTTCATTATCCATGTGAAGGTCCAAGGGATACAGTAAACCTGCACTGGTGCATCGGAATCCAATACTGGTCTCCCAGGAGCCGCTCAAAGCACAAACTCTTCGGAGACTCACTCTTCTTGTTCTTAAGTCGGCACTGTGCCTTTTATATTCAATTCCGATGCGATTTCTGTGTTTCATCGTCAATGTGAAGGTCCAAGGGATACAGTAAACCTGCACTGGTGCATCGGAATCCACTACTGGTCTCCCAGGATCCGCTCAAAGCACAAACTCTTAGGAGACTCACTCTTCTTGTACTTAAGTCCGCACTGTGCCTTTTATATTCAATTCCGATGCGATTACTGTGTTTCATTGTCAATGTGAAGGTCCAAGGGATACAGTAAACCTGCACTGGTGCATCGGAATCCAATACTGGTCTCCCAGGAGCCGCCCAAAGCACAAACTCTGAGAAGATTCACTCTTCTTGTACTTAAGTCGGCACTGTGTCTGTTATATTCAATTCCGATGCGATTTCTGTGTTTCATTGTCAATGTGAAGGTCCAAGGGATACAGTAAACCTGCATTGGTGCATCGGAATCCAATACTGGTCTCCCAGGAGCCGCTCAAAGCACAAACTCTGAGAAGATTCACTCTTCTTGTACTTAAGTCGGCATTGTGCCTTTTATATTCAATTCCGATGCGATTTCTGTGTTTCATCGTCAATTTGAAGGTCCAAGGGATACAGTAAACCTGCACTGGTGCATCGGAATTCAATACTGGTCTCCCGGGAGCCGCTCAAACCACAAACTCTTAGGAGACTCACTCTTCTTGTACTTAAGTCGGCACTGTGTCTTTTATATTCAATTCCGATGCGATTTCTGTGTTTCATTGTCAATGTGAAGTTCCAAGGGATACAGTAAACCTGAACTGGTGCATCGGAATCCAATACTGGTCTCCGAGGAGCCGCTCAAAGCACAAACTCTTAGGAGACTCACTCTTCTTGTACTTAAGTCGGCACTGTGTCTTTTATATTCAATTCCGATGCGATTTCTGTGTTTCATTGTCAATGTGAAGGTCCAAGGGATACAGTAAACCTGCACTGGTGCATCGGAATCCAATACTGGTCTCCCAGGAGCCGCTCAAAACACAAACTCTTAGGAGACTCACTGTTCTTGTACTTAAGTCGGCACTGTGTCTTTTATATTCAATTCCGATGCGATTTCTGTGTTTCATTGTCAATGTGAAGGTCCAAGGGATACAGTAAACCTGCACTGGTGCATCGGAATCCAATACTGGTCTCCCAGGAGCCGCTCAAACCACAAACTCTTAGGAGACTCACTCTTAATGTACTTAAGTCGGCACTGTGTCTTTTATATTCCACTCCGATGCGATTTCTGTGTTTCATTATCCATGTGAAGGTCCAAGGGATACAGTAAACCTGCACTGGTGCATCGGAATCCAATACTGGTCTCCCAGGAGCCGCTCAAAGCACAAACTCTTCGGAGACTCACTCTTCTTGTACTTAAGTCGGCACTGTGCCTTTTATATTCAATTCCGATGCGATTTCTGTGTTTCATTGTCAATGTGAAGGTCCAAGGGATACAGTAAACCTGCATTGGTGCATCGGAATCCAATACTGGTCTCCCAGGAGCCGCTCAAAGCACAAACTCTGAGAAGATTCACTCTTCTTGTACTTAAGTCGGCATTGTGCCTTTTATATTCAATTCCGATGCGATTTCTGTGTTTCATCGTCAATGTGAAGGTCCAAGGGATACAGTAAACCTGCACTGGTGCATCGGAATCCAATACTGGTCTCCCAGGAGCCGCTCAAACCACAAACTCTTAGGAGACTCACTCTTCTTGTACTTACGTTGGCACTGTGTCTTTTATATTCAATTCCGTTGCGATTTCTGTGTTTCATTGTCAATGCGAAGTTCCAAGGGATACAGTAAACCTGCACTGGTGCATCGGAATCCAATACTGGTCTCCCAGGAGCCGCTCAAAGCACAAACTCTTAGGAGACTCACTCTTCTTGTACTTAAGTCGGCACTGTGACTTTTATATTCAATTCCGATGCGATTTCTGTGTTTCATTGTCAATGTGAAGGACCAAGGGATACAGTAAACCTGCACTGGTGCATCGGAATCCAATACTGGTCTCCCAGGAGCCGCTCAAAGCACAAACTCTTAGGAGACTGACTCTTCTTGTACTTAAGTCGGCACTGTGTCTTTTATATTCAATTCCGATGCGATTTCTGTGTTTCATTGTAAATGTGAAGGTCCAAGGGATACAGTAAACCTGCACTGGTGCATCGGAATCCAATACTGGTCTCCCAGGAGCCGCTCAAACCACAAACTCTTAGGAGACTCACTCCTCTTGTACTTAAGTCGGCACTGTGTTTTTACATTCAATTCCGATGCGATTTCTGTGTTTCATTGTCAATGTGAAGGTCCAAGGGATACAGTAAACCTGCAGTGGTGCATCGGAATCCAATACTGGTCTCCCAGGAGCCGCTCAAACCACAAACTCTTAGGAGACTCACTCTTCTTGTACTTAAGTCGGCACTGTGTCTTATATATTCCACTCCGATGCGATTTCTGTGTTTCATTGTCCATGTGAAGGTCCAAGGGATACAGTAAACCTGCACTGGTGCATCGGAATCCAATACTGGTCTCCCAGGAGCCGCTCAAAGCACAAACTCTTAGGAGACTCACTCTTCTTGTACATAAGTCGGCACTGTGCCTTTTATATTCAATTCCGATGCGATTTCTGTGTTTTATCGTCAATTTGAAGGTACAAGGGATACAGTAAACCTGCACTGGTGCATCGGAATCCTATACTGGTCTCCCAGGAGCCGCTCAAACCACAAACTCTTAGGAGACTCACTCTTCTTGTACTTAAGTCGGCACTGTGCCTTTTATATTCAATTCCGATGCGATTTCTGTCTTTCATTGTCAATGTGAAGGCCCAAGGGATACAGTAAACCTGCACTGGTGCATCGGAATCCAATACTGGTCTCCCAGGAGCCGCTCAAAGCACAAACTCTGAGAAGATTCACTCTTCTTGTACTTAAGTCGGCACTGTGTCTTTTATATTCAATTCCGATGCGATTTCTGTGTTTCATTGTCAATGTGAAGGTCCAAGGGATACAGTAAACCTGCACTGGTGCATCGGAACCCAATTCTGGTCTCCCAGGAGCCGCTCAAACCACAAACTCTCAGGAGACTCACTCTTCTTGTACTTAAGTCGGCATTGTGCCTTTTATATTCAATTCCGATGCGATTTCTGTGTTTCATCGTCAATTTGAAGGTCCAAGGATACAGTAAACCTGCACTGGTGCATCGGAATCCAATACTGGTCTAGCAGGAGCCGCTCAAACCACAAACTCTTAGGAGACTCACTCTTCTTGTACTTAAGTCGGCACTGTGCCTTTTATATTCAATTCCGATGCGATTTCTGTGTTTCATCGTCAATTTGAAGATCCAAGGGATACAGTAAACCTGCACTGGTGCATCAGAATCCAATACTGGTCTCCCAGGAGCCGCTCAAACCACAAAATCTTAGGAGACTCACTCTTCTTGTACTTAAGTCGGCATTGTGCCTTTTATATTCAATTCCGATGCGATTTCTGTGTTTCATTGTCAATGTGAAGGTCCAAGGGATACAGTAAACCTGCACTGGTGCATCGGAATCCAACACTGGTCTCCCAGGAGCCGCGCAAAACACAAACTCTTAGGAGACTCACTCTTCTTGTACTTAAGTCGGCACTGTATCTTTTATATTCAATTCCGATGCGATTTCTGTGTTTCATTGTCAATGTGAAGGTCCAAGGGATACAGTGAACCTGCACTGGAGCATCGGAATCCAATACTGGTCTCCCAGGAGCCGCTCAAACCACAAACTCTTAGGAGACTCACTCTTCTTGTACTTAAGTCGGCACTGTGTCTTTTATATTCAATTCCGATGCGATTTCTGTGTTTCATCGTCAATGTGAAGGTCCAAGGGATACAGTAAACCAGCACTGGTGCATCGGAATCCAATACTGGTCTCCCAGGAGCCGCTCAAACCACAAACTCTTAGGAGACTCACTCTTCTTGTACTTAAGTCGGCACTGTGTCTTTTATATTCAATTCCGATGCGATTTCTGTGTTTCATTGTCAATTTGAAGGTCCAAGGGATACAGTAAACCTGCACTGGTGCATCGGAATCCAATACTGGTCTCCCAGGAGCCGCTCAAACCACAAACTCTTAGGAGACTCACTCTTCTTGTACTTAAGTCGGCACTGTGTCTTTTATATTCAATTCCGATGCGATTTCTGTGTTTCATTGTCAATGTGAAGGTCCAAGGGATACAGTAAACCTGCACTGGTGCATCGGAATCCAATACTGGTCTCCCAGGAGCCGCTCAAACCACAAATTCTTCGGAGACTCACTCTTCTTGTACATAAGTCGGCACTGTGTCTTTTATATTCATTTCCGATGCGATTTCTGTGTTTCATTGTCAATGTGAAGGTCCAAGGGATACAGTAAACCTGCACTGGTGCATCGGAATCCAATACTGGTCTCCCAGGAGCCGCTCAAAGCACAAACTCTTAGGAGACTCACTCTTCTTGTACTTAAGTCGGCACTGTGCCTTTTATATTCAATTCCGATGCGATTTCTGTGTTTCATTGTCAGTGTGAAGGTCCAAGGGATACAGTAAACCTGCACTCGTGCATTGGAATCCAATACTGGTCTCCCAGGAGCCGCTCAAACCACAAACTCTTAGGAGACTCACTCTTCTTGTACATAAGTCGGCACTGTGCCTTTTACATTCAATTCCGATGCGATTTCTGTGTTTTATCGTCAATTTGAAGGTACAAGGGATACAGTAAACCTGCACTGGTGCATCGGAATCCTATACTGGTCTCCCAGGAGCCGCTCAAACCACAAACTCTTAGGAGACTCACTCTTCTTGTACTTAAGTCGGCACTGTGCCTTTTATATTCAATTCCGATGCGATTTCTGTCTTTCATTGTCAATGTGAAGGTCCAAGGGCTACAGTAAACCTGCACTGGTGCATCGGAATCCAATACTGGTCTCCCAGGAGCCGCTCAAAGCACAAACTCTTAGGAGACTCACTCTTCTTGTACTTAAGTCGGCATTGTGCCTTTTATATTCAATTCCGATGCGATTTCTGTGTTTCATCGTCAATTTGAAGGTCCAAGGATACAGTAAACCTGCACTGGTGCATCGGAATCCAATACTGGTCTAGCAGGAGCCGCTCAAACCACAAACTCTTTGGAGACTCACTCTTCTTGTACTTAAGTCGGCACTGTGCCTTTTATATTCAATTCCGATGCGATTTCTGTGTTTCATCGTCAATTTGAAGATCCAAGGGATACAGTAAACCTGCACTGGTGCATCAGAATCCAATACTGGTCTCCCAGGAGCCGCTCAAACCACAAAATCTTAGGAGACTCACTCTTCTTGTACTTAAGTCGGCATTGTGCCTTTTATATTCAATTCCGATGCGATTTCTGTCTTTCATTGTCAATGTGAAGGTCCAAGGGATACAGTAAACCTGCACTGGTGCATCGGAATCCAACACTGGTCTCCCAGGAGCCGCGCAAAACACAAACTCTTAGGAGACTCACTCTTCTTGTACTTAAGTCGGCACTGTATCTTTTATATTCAATTCCGATGCGATTTCTGTGTTTCATTGTCAATGTGAAGGTCCAAGGGATACAGTAAACCTGCACTGGAGCATCGGAATCCAATACTGGTCTCCCAGGAGCCGCTCAAACCACAAACTCTTAGGAGACTCACTCTTCTTGTACTTAAGTCGGCACTGTGTCTTTTATATTCAATTCCGATGCGATTTCTGTGTTTCATTGTCAATGTGAAGGTCCAAGGGATACAGTAAACCTGCACTGGTGCATCGGAATCCAATACTGGTCTCCCAGGAGCCGCTCAAACCGCAAACTCTTAGGAGACTCACTCTTCTTGTACTTAAGTCGGCACTGTGTCTTTTATATTCAATTCCGATGCGATTTCTGTGTTTCATTGTCAATGTGAAGGTCCAAGGGATACAGTAAACCTGCACTGGTGCATCGGAATCCAATACTGGTCTCCCAGGAGCCGCTCAAACCACAAACTCTTAGGAGACTCACTCTTCTTGTACATAAGTCGGCACTGTGTCTTTTATATTCATTTCCGATGCGATTTCTGTGTTTCATTGTCAATGTGAAGGTCCAAGGGATACAGTAAACCTGCACTGGTGCATCGGAATCCAATACTGGTCTCCCAGGAGCCGCTCAAAGCACAAACTCTTAGGAGACTCACTCTTCTTGTACTTAAGTCGGCACTGTGCCTTTTATATTCAATTCCGATGCGATTTCTGTGTTTCATTGTCAGTGTGAAGGTCCAAGGGATACAGTAAACCTGCACTGGTGCATCGGAATCCAATACTGGTCTCCCAGGAGCCGCTCAAACCACAAACTCTTAGGAGACTCACTCTTCTTGTACTTAAGTCGGCACTGTGTCTTTTATATTCAATTCCGATGCGATTTCTGTGTTTCATTGTCAATGTGAAGGTCCAAGGGATACAGTAAACCTGCACTGGTGCATCGGAATCCAATACTGGTCTCCCAGGAGCCGCTAAAACCACAAACTCTTAGGAGACTCACTCTTCTTGTACTTAAGTCGGCACTGTGTCTTTTATATTCAATTCCGATGCGATTTCTGTGTTTCATTGTCAATGTGAAGGTCCAAGGGATACAGTAAACCTGCACTGGTGCATCGGAATCCAATACTGGTCTCCCAGGAGCCGCTCAAAGCACAAACTCTGAGAAGATTCACTCTTCTTGTACTTAAGTCGGCACTGTGTCTTTTATATTCAATTCCGATGCGATTTCTGTGTTTCATTGTCAATGTGAAGGTCCAAGGGATACAGTAAACCTGCACTGGTGCATCGGAACCCAATTCTGGTCTCCCAGGAGCCGCTCAAACCACAAACTCTCAGGAGACTCACTCTTCTTGTACTTAAGTCGGCACTGTGCCTTTTATATTCAATTCCGATGCGATTTCTGTGTTTCATCGTCAATTTGAAGATCCAAGGGATACAGTAAACCTGCACTGGTGCATCAGAATCCAATACTGGTCTCCCAGGAGCCGCTCAAACCACAAACTCTTAGGAGACTCACTCTTCTTGTACTTAAGTCGGCACTGTGTCTTTTATATTCAATTCCGATGCGATTTCTGTGTTTCATTGTCAATGTGAAGGTCCAAGGGATACAGTAAACCTGCACTGGTGCATCGGAATCCAATACTGGTCTCCCAGGAGCCGCTCAAACCGCAAACTCTTAGGAGACTCACTCTTCTTGTACTTAAGTCGGCACTGTGTCTTTTATATTCAATTCCGATGCGATTTCTGTGTTTCATTGTCAATGTGAAGGTCCAAGGGATACAGTAAACCTGCACTGGTGCATCGGAATCCAATACTGGTCTCCCAGGAGCCGCTCAAACCACAAACTCTTAGGAGACTCACTCTTCTTGTACATAAGTCGGCACTGTGTCTTTTATATTCATTTCCGATGCGATTTCTGTGTTTCATTGTCAATGTGAAGGTCCAAGGGATACAGTAAACCTGCACTGGTGCATCGGAATCCAATACTGGTCTCCCAGGAGCCGCTAAAACCACAAACTCTTAGGAGACTCACTCTTCTTGTACTTAAGTCGGCACTGTGCCTTTTATATTCAATTCCGATGCGATTTCTGTGTTTCATTGTCAGTGTGAAGGTCCAAGGGATACAGTAAACCTGCACTGGTGCATCGGAATCCAATACTGGTCTCCCAGGAGCCGCTCAAAGCACAAACTCTTAGGAGACTCACTCTTCTTGTACTTAAGTCGGCACTGTGTCTTTTATATTCAATTCCGATGCGATTTCTGTGTTTCATTGTCAATGTGAAGGTCCAAGGGATACAGTAAACCTGCACTGGTGCATCGGAATCCAATACTGGTCTCCCAGGAGCCGCTAAAACCACTAACTCTTAGGAGACTCACTCTTCTTGTACTTAAGTCGGCACTGTGTCTTTTATATTCAATTCCGATGCGATTTCTGTGTTTCATTGTCAATGTGAAGGTCCAAGGGATACAGTAAACCTGCACTGGTGCATCGGAATCCAATACTGTTCTCCCAGGAGCCGCTCAAAGCACAAACTCTGAGAAGATTCACTCTTCTTGTACTTAAGTCGGCACTGTGTCTTTTATATTCAATTCCGATGCGATTTCTGTGTTTCATTGTCAATGTGAAGGTCCAAGGGATACAGTAAACCTGCACTGGTGCATCGGAACCCAATTCTGGTCTCCCAGGAGCCGCTCAAACCACAAACTCTCAGGAGACTCACTCTTCTTGTACTTAAGTCGGCACTGTGCCTTTTATATTCAATTCCGATGCGATTTCTGTGTTTCATCGTCAATTTGAAGATCCAAGGGATACAGTAAACCTGCACTGGTGCATCAGAATCCAATACTGGTCTCCCAGGAGCCGCGCAAAACACAAACTCTTAGGAGACTCACTCTTCTTGTACTTAAGTCGGCACTGTATCTTTTATATTCAATTCCGATGCGATTTCTGTGTTTCATTGTCAATGTGAAGGTCCAAGGGATACAGTAAACCTGCACTGGAGCATCGGAATCCAATACTGGTCTTCCAGGAGCCGCTCAAACCACAAACTCTTAGGAGACTCACTCTTCTTGTACTTAAGTCGGCACTGTGTCTTTTATATTCAATTCCGATGCGAGTTCTGTGTTTCATCGTCAATGTGAAGGTCCAAGGGATACAGTAAACCAGCACTGGTGCATCGGAATCCAATACTGGTCTCCCAGGAGCCGCTCAAACCACAAACTCTTAGGAGACTCACTCTTCTTGTACTTAAGTCGGCACTGTGTCTTTTATATTCAATTCCGATGCGATTTCTGTGTTTCATTGTCAATGTGAAGGTCCAAGGGATACAGTAAACCTGCACTGGTGCATCGGAATCCAATACTGGTCTCCCAGGAGCCGCTCAAACCACAAACTCTTAGGAGACTCACTCTTCTTGTACTTAAGTCGGCACTGTGTCTTTTATATTCAATTCCGATGCGATTTCTGTGTTTCATTGTCAATGTGAAGGTCCAAGGGATACAGTAAACCTGCACTGGTGCATCGGAATCCAATACTGGTCTCCCAGGAGCCGCTCAAACCACAAACTCTTCGGAGACTCACTCTTCTTGTACATAAGTCGGCACTGTGTCTTTTATATTCATTTCCGATGCGATTTCTGTGTTTCATTGTCAATGTGAAGGTCCAAGGGATACAGTAAACCTGCACTGGTGCATCGGAATCCAATACTGGTCTCCCAGGAGCCGCTCAAAGCACAAACTCTTAGGAGACTCACTCTTCTTGTACTTAAGTCGGCACTGTGCCTTTTATATTCAATTCCGATGCGATTTCTGTGTTTCATTGTCAGTGTGAAGGTCCAAGGGATACAGTAAACCTGCACTGGTGCATCGGAATCCAAAACTGGTCTCCCAGGAGCCGCTCAAACCACAAACTCTTAGGAGACTCACTCTTCTTGTACTTAAGTCGGCACTGTGTCTTTTATATTCAATTCCGATGCGATTTCTGTGTTTCATTGTCAATGTGAAGGTCCAAGGGATACAGTAAACCTGCACTGGTGCATCGGAATCCAATACTGGTCTCCCAGGAGCCGCTAAAACCACAAACTCTTAGGAGACTCACTCTTCTTGTACTTAAGTCGGCACTGTGTCTTTTATATTCAATTCCGATGCGATTTCTGTGTTTCATTGTCAATGTGAAAGTCCAAGGGATACAGTAAACCTGCACTGGTGCATCGGAATTCAATACTGGTCTCCCAGGAGCCGCTCAAAGCACAAACTCTTAGGAGACTCACTCTTCTTGTACTTAAGTCGGCACTGTGCCTTTTATATTCAATTCCGATGCGATTTCTGTCTTTCATCGTCGATGTGAAGGTCCAAGGGATACAGTAAACCTGCACTGGTGCATCGGAATCCAATACTGGTCCCCAGGAGCCGCTCAAAGCACAAACTCTTAGGAGACTCACTCTTCTTGTACTTAAGTCGGCACTGTGTCTTTTATATTCAATTCCGATGCGATTTCTGTGTTTCATTGTCAATGTGAAGGTCCAAGGGATACAGTAAACCTGCACTGGTGCATCGGAATCCAATACTGGTCTCCCAGGAGCCGCTCAAACCACAAACTCTTAGGAGACTCACTCTTCTTGTACTTAAGTCCGCACTGTGCCTTTTATATTCAATTCCGAGGCGATTTCTGTGTTTCATTGTCAATGTGAAGGTCCAAGGGGTACGGTAAACCTGCACTGGTGCATCGGAATCCAATACTGGTCTCCCAGGAGCCGCCCAAAGCACAAACTCTGAGAAGATTCACTCTTCTTGTACTTAAGTTGGCACTGTGTCTTTATATTCAATTCCGATGCGATTTCTGTGTTTCATTGTCAATGTGAAGGTCCAAGGGATACAGTAAACCTGCACTGGTGCATTGGAATCCAATACTGGTCTCCCAGGAGCCGCTCAAAGCACAAACTCTGAGAAGATTCACTCTTCTTGTACTTAAGTCGGCATTGTGCCTTTTATATTCAATTCCGATGCGATTTCTGTGTTTCATCGTCAATTTGAAGGTCCAAGCGATACAGTAAACCTGCACTGGTGCATCGGAATCCAATACTGGTCTCCCAGGAGCCGCTCAAACCACAAACTCTTAGGAGACTCACTCTTCTTGTACTTAAGTCGGCACTGTGCATTTTATATTCAATTCCGATGCGATTTCTGTGTTTCATTGTCAATGTGAAGTTCCAAGGGATACAGTAAACCTGCACTGGTGCATCGGAATCCAATACTGGTCTCCCAGGAGCCGCTCAAAGCACAAACTCTTAGGAGACTCACTCTTCTTGTACTTAAGTCGGCACTGTGCCTTTTATATTCAATTCCGATGCGATTTCTGTGTTTCATTGTCAATGTGAAGGTCCAAGGGATACAGTAAACCTGCACTGGTGCATCGGAATCCAATACTGGTCTCCCAGGAGCCGCTCAAACCACAAACTCTTAGGAGACTCACTGTTCTTGTACTTAAGTCGGCACTGTGTCTTTTATATTCAATTCCGATGCGATTTCTGTGTTTCATTGTAAATGTGAAGGTCCAAGGAATACAGTAAACCTGCACTGGTGCATCGGAATGCAATACTGGTCTCCCAGGAGCCGCTCAAATGACAAACTCTTAGGAGACTCACTCTTCTTGTACTTAAGTCGGCACTGTGTCTTTTACATTCAATTCCGATGCGATTTCTGTGTTTCATTGTCAATGTGAAGGTCCAAGGGATACAGTAAACCTGCACTGGTGCATCGGAATCCAATACTGGTCTCCCAGGAGCCGCTCAAACCACAAACTCTTAGGAGACTCACCCTTCTTGTACTTAAGTCGGCACTGTGTCTTTTATATTCCACTCCGATGCGATTTCTGTGTTTCATTGTCCATGTGAAGGTCCAAGGGATACAGTAAAACTGCACTGGTGCATCGGAATCCAATACTGGTCTCCCAGGAGCCGCTCAAAGCACAAACTCTTAGGAGACTCACTGTTCTTGTACTTAAGTCGGCACTTTGTCTTTTATATTCAATTCCGATGCGATTTCTGTGTTTCATTGTCAATGTGAAGGTCCAAGGGATACAGTAAACCTGCACTGGTGCATCGGAATCCAATACTGGTCTCCCAGGAGCCGCTCAAAGCACAAACTCTTAGGAGACTCACTCTTCTTGTACTTAAGTCGGCACTGTGTCTTTTATATTCAATTCCGATGCGATTTCTGTGTTTCATTGTCAATGTGAAGGTCCAAGGGATACAGTAAACCTGCACTGGTGCATCGGAACCCAATACTGGTCTCCCAGGAGCCGCTCAAACCACAAACTCTTAGGAGACTCACTCTTCTTGTACTTAAGTCGGCATTGTGCCTTTTATATTCAATTCCGACGCGATTTCTGTGTTTCATCGTCAATTTGAAGGTCCAAGGATACAGTAAACCTGCACTGGTGCATCGGAATCCAATACTGGTCTCCCAGGAGCCGCGCAAAACACAAACTCTTAGGAGACTCACTCTTCTTGTACTTAAGTCGGCACTGTGTCTTTTATATTCAATTCCGATGCGATTTCTGTGTTTCATTGTCAATGTGAAGGTCCAACGGATACAGTAAACCTGCACTGGTGCATCGGAATCCAATACTGGTCTCCCAGGAGCCGCTCAAAGCACAAACTCTTAGGAGACTCACTCTTCTTGTACTTAAGTCGGCACTGTGTCTTTTATATTCAATTCCGATGCGATTTCTGTGTTTCATTGTCAATGTGAAGGTCCAAGGGATACAGTAAACCTGCACTGGTGCATCGGAATCCAATACTGGTCTCCCAGGAGCCGCTCAAACCACAAACTCTTAGGAGACTCACTCTTCTTGTACTTAAGTCGGCACTGTGTATTTTATATTCAATTCCGATGCGATTTCTGTGTTTCATTGTCCATGTGAAGGTCGTAGGGATACAGTAAACCTGCACTGGTGCATCGGAATCCAATACTGGTCTCCCAGGAGCCGCTCAAACCACAAACTCTTAGGAGACTCACTCTTCTTGTACTTAAGTCGGCACTGTGTCTTTTACATTCAATTCCGATGAGATTTCTGTGTTTCATTGTCAATGTGAAGGTCCAAGGGATACAGTAAACCTGCACTGGTGCATCGGAATCCAATACTGGTTTCCCAGGAGCCGCTCGAACCACAAACTCTTAGGAGACTCACTCTTCTTGTACTTAAGTCAGCACTGTGTCTTTTATATTCCACTCCGATGCGATTTCTGTGTTTCATTGTCCATGTGAAGGTCCAAGGGATACAGTAAACCTGCACTGGTGCATCGGAATCCAATACTGGTCTCCCAGGAGCCGCTCAAAGCACAAACTCTTAGGAGACTCACTCTTCTTGTACTTAAGTCGGCACTGTGCCTTTTATATTCATTTCCGATGCGATTTCTGTGTTTCATCGTCAATTTGAAGGTACAAGGGATACAGTAAACCTGCACTGGTGCATCGGAATCCAATACTGGTCTCCCAGGAGCCGCTCAAACCACAAACTCTTCGGAGACTCACTCTTCTTGTACATAAGTCGGCACTGTGTCTTTTATATTCATTTCCGATGCGATTTCTGTGTTTCATTGTCAATGTGAAGGTCCAAGGGATACAGTAAACCTGCACTGGTGCATCGGAATCCAATACTGGTCTCCCAGGAGCCGCTCAAAGCACAAACTCTTAGGAGACTCACTCTTCTTGTACTTAAGTCGGCACTGTGCCTTTTATATTCAATTCCGATGCGATTTCTGTGTTTCATTGTCAGTGTGAAGGTCCAAGGGATACAGTAAACCTGCACTGGTGCATCGGAATCCAAAACTGGTCTCCCAGGAGCCGCTCAAACCACAAACTCTTAGGAGACTCACTCTTCTTGTACTTAAGTCGGCACTGTGTCTTTTATATTCAATTCCGATGCGATTTCTGTGTTTCATTGTCAATGTGAAGGTCCAAGGGATACAGTAAACCTGCACTGGTGCATCGGAATCCAATACTGGTCTCCCAGGAGCCGCTAAAACCACAAACTCTTAGGAGACTCACTCTTCTTGTACTTAAGTCGGCACTGTGTCTTTTATATTCAATTCCGATGCGATTTCTGTGTTTCATTGTCAATGTGAAAGTCCAAGGGATACAGTAAACCTGCACTGGTGCATCGGAATTCAATACTGGTCTCCCAGGAGCCGCTCAAAGCACAAACTCTTAGGAGACTCACTCTTCTTGTACTTAAGTCGGCACTGTGCCTTTTATATTCAATTCCGATGCGATTTCTGTCTTTCATCGTCGATGTGAAGGTCCAAGGGATACAGTAAACCTGCACTGGTGCATCGGAATCCAATACTGGTCCCCAGGAGCCGCTCAAAGCACCAACTCTTAGGAGACTCACTCTTCTTGTACTTAAGTCGGCACTGTGTCTTTTATATTCAATTCCGATGCGATTTCTGTGTTTCATTGTCAATGTGAAGGTCCAAGGGATACAGTAAACCTGCACTGGTGCATCGGAATCCAATACTGGTCTCCCAGGAGCCGCTCAAACCACAAACTCTTAGGAGACTCACTCTTCTTGTACTTAAGTCCGCACTGTGCCTTTTATATTCAATTCCGAGGCGATTTCTGTGTTTCATTGTCAATGTGAAGGTCCAAGGGATACGGTAAACCTGCACTGGTGCATCGGAATCCAATACTGGTCTCCCAGGAGCCGCCCAAAGCACAAACTCTGAGAAGATTCACTCTTCTTGTTTTTAAGTTGGCACTGTGTCTTTATATTCAATTCCGATGCGATTTCTGTGTTTCATTGTCAATGTGAAGGTCCAAGGGATACAGTAAACCTGCACTGGTGCATTGGAATCCAATACTGGTCTCCCAGGAGCCGCTCAAAGCACAAACTCTGAGAAGATTCACTCTTCTTGTACTTAAGTCGGCATTGTGCCTTTTATATTCAATTCCGATGCGATTTCTGTGTTTCATCGTCAATTTGAAGGTCCAAGCGATACAGTAAACCTGCACTGGTGCATCGGAATCCAATACTGGTCTCCCAGGAGCCGCTCAAACCACAAACTCTTAGGAGACTCACTCTTCTTGTACTTAAGTCGGCACTGTGCATTTTATATTCAATTCCGATGCGATTTCTGTGTTTCATTGTCAATGTGAAGTTCCAAGGGATACAGTAAACCTGCACTGGTGCATCGGAATCCAATACTGGTCTCCCAGGAGCCGCTCAAAGCACAAACTCTTAGGAGACTCACTCTTCTTGTACTTAAGTCGGCACTGTGCCTTTTATATTCAATTCCGATGCGATTTCTGTGTTTCATTGTCAATGTGAAGGTCCAAGGGATACAGTAAACCTGCACTGGTGCATCGGAATCCAATACTGGTCTCCCAGGAGCCGCTCAAACCACAAACTCTTAGGAGACTCACTCTTCTTGTACTTAAGTCGGCACTGTGTCTTTTATATTCAATTCCGATGCGATTTCTGTGTTTCATTGTAAATGTGAAGGTCCAAGGAATACAGTAAACCTGCACTGGTGCATCGGAATGCAATACTGGTCTCCCAGGAGCCGCTCAAATGACAAACTCTTAGGAGACTCACTCTTCTTGTACTTAAGTCGGCACTGTGTCTTTTACATTCAATTCCGATGCGATTTCTGTGTTTCATTGTCAATGTGAAGGTCCAAGGGATACAGTAAACCTGCACTGGTGCATCGGAATCCAATACTGGTCTCCCAGGAGCCGCTCAAACCACAAACTCTTAGGAGACTCACCCTTCTTGTACTTAAGTCGGCACTGTGTCTTTTATATTCCACTCCGATGCGATTTCTGTGTTTCATTGTCCATGTGAAGGTCCAAGGGATACAGTAAACCTGCACTGGTGCATCGGAATCCAATACTGGTCTCCCAGGAGCCGCTCAAAGCACAAACTCTTAGGAGACTCACTGTTCTTGTACTTAAGTCGGCACTTTGTCTTTTATATTCAATTCCGATGCGATTTCTGTGTTTCATTGTCAATGTGAAGGTCCAAGGGATACAGTAAACCTGCACTGGTGCATCGGAATCCAATACTGGTCTCCCAGGAGCCGCTCAAAGCACAAACTCTTAGGAGACTCACTCTTCTTGTACTTAAGTCGGCACTGTGTCTTTTATATTCAATTCCGATGCGATTTCTGTGTTTCATTGTCAATGTGAAGGTCCAAGGGATACAGTAAACCTGCACTGGTGCATCGGAACCCAATACTGGTCTCCCAGGAGCCGCTCAAACCACAAACTCTTAGGAGACTCACTCTTCTTGTACTTAAGTCGGCATTGTGCCTTTTATATTCAATTCCGACGCGATTTCTGTGTTTCATCGTCAATTTGAAGGTCCAAGGATACAGTAAACCTGCACTGGTGCATCGGAATCCAATACTGGTCTCCCAGGAGCCGCGCAAAACACAAACTCTTAGGAGACTCACTCTTCTTGTACTTAAGTCGGCACTGTGTCTTTTATATTCAATTCCGATGCGATTTCTGTGTTTCATTGTCAATGTGAAGGTCCAACGGATACAGTAAACCTGCACTGGTGCATCGGAATCCAATACTGGTCTCCCAGGAGCCGCTCAAAGCACAAACTCTTAGGAGACTCACTCTTCTTGTACTTAAGTCGGCACTGTGTCTTTTATATTCAATTCCGATGCGATTTCTGTGTTTCATTGTCAATGTGAAGGTCCAAGGGATACAGTAAACCTGCACTGGTGCATCGGAATCCAATACTGGTCTCCCAGGAGCCGCTCAAACCACAAACTCTTAGGAGACTCACTCTTCTTGTACTTAAGTCGGCACTGTGTATTTTATATTCAATTCCGATGCGATTTCTGTGTTTCATTGTCCATGTGAAGGTCGTAGGGATACAGTAAACCTGCACTGGTGCATCGGAATCCAATACTGGTCTCCCAGGAGCCGCTCAAACCACAAACTCTTAGGAGACTCACTCTTCTTGTACTTAAGTCGGCACTGTGTCTTTTACATTCAATTCCGATGAGATTTCTGTGTTTCATTGTCAATGTGAAGGTCCAAGGGATACAGTAAACCTGCACTGGTGCATCGGAATCCAATACTGGTTTCCCAGGAGCCGCTCAAACCACAAACTCTTAGGAGACTCACTCTTCTTGTACTTAAGTCAGCACTGTGTCTTTTATATTCCACTCCGATGCGATTTCTGTGTTTCATTGTCCATGTGAAGGTCCAAGGGATACAGTAAACCTGCACTGGTGCATCGGAATCCAATACTGGTCTCCCAGGAGCCGCTCAAAGCACAAACTCTTAGGAGACTCACTCTTCTTGTACTTAAGTCGGCACTGTGCCTTTTATATTCATTTCCGATGCGATTTCTGTGTTTCATCGTCAATTTGAAGGTACAAGGGATACAGTAAACCTGCACTGGTGCATCGGAATCCTTTACTGGTCTCCCAGGAGCCGCTCAAATCACAAACTCTTAGGAGACTCACTCTTCTTGTACTTAAGTCGGCACTGTGTCTTTTATATTCAATTCCGATGCGATTTCTGTGTTTCATTGTCAATGTGAAGGTCCAAGGGATACAGTAAACCTGCACTGGTGCATCGGAATCCAATACTGGTCTCCCAGAAGACACTCAAAGCACAAACTCTGAGAAGATTCACTCTTCTTGTACTTAAGTCGGCACTGTGTCTTTTATATTCAATTCCGATGCGATTTCTGTGTTTCATTGTCAATGTGAAGGTCCAAGGGATACAGTAAACCTGCACTGGTGCATCGGAACCCAATACCTGGTCTCCCAGGAGCCGCTCAAACCACAAACTCTCAGGAGACTCACTCATCTTGTACTTAAGTCGGCATTGTGCCTTTTATATTCAATTCCGATGCGATTTCTGTGTTTCATCGTCAATTTGAAGGTCCAAGGATACAGTAAACCTGCACTGGTGCATCGGAATCCAATACTGGTCTCCCAGGAGCCGCTCAAACCACGAACTCTTAGGAGACTCACTCTTCTTGTACTTAAGTCGGCACTGTGCTTTTTATATTCAATTCCGATGCGATTTCTGTGTTTCATCGTCTATTTGAAGATCCAAGCGATACAGTAAACCTGCACTGGTGCATCAGAATCCAATACTGGTCTCCCAGGAGCCGCTCAAACCACAAACTCTTAGGAGACTCACTCTTCTTGTACTGCAGTCGTCACTGTGTCTTTTATATTCAATTCCGATGCGATTTCTGTGTTTCATTGTCAATGTGAAGGTCCAAGGGATACAGTAAACCTGCACTGGTGCATCGGAATCCCACACTGGTCTCCCAGGAGCCGCTCAAAACACAAACTCTTAGGAGACTCACTCTTCTTGTACTTAAGTCGGCACTGTATCTTTTATATTCAATTCCGATGCGATTTCTGTGTTTCATTGTCAATGTGAAGGTCCAAGGGATACAGTAAACCTGCACTGGAGCATCGGAATCCAATACTGGTCTCCCAGGAGCCGCTCAAACCACAAACTCTTAGGAGACTCACTCTTCTTGTACTTAAGTCGGCACTGTGTCTTTTATATTCAATTCCGATGCGATTTCTGTGTTTCATCGTCAATGTGAAGGTCAAGGGATACAGTAAACCTGCACTGGTGCATCGGAATCCAATACTGGTCTCCCAGGAGCCGCTCAAAGCACAAACTCTTAGGAGACTCGCTCTTCTTGTACTTAAGTCGACTCTGTGTCTTTTATATTCAATTCCGATGCGATTTCTGTGTTTCATTGTCAATGTGAAGGTCCAAGGGATACAGTAAACCTGCACAGGTGCATCGGAATCCAATACTGGTCTCCCAGGAGCCGCTCAAACCAAAAACTCTTAGGAGACTCACTCTTCTTGTACTTAAGTCGGCACTGTGTCTTTTATATTCAATTCCGATGCGATTTCTGTGTTTCATTGTCAATGTGAAGGTCCAAGGGATACAGTAAACCTGCACTGGTGCATCGGAATCCAATACTGGTCTCCCAGGAGCCGCTCAAACCACAAACTCTTAGGAGACTCACTCTTCTTGTACATAAGTCGGCACTGTGTCTTTTATATTCAATTCCGATGCGATTTCTGTGTTTCATTGTCAATGTGAAGGTCCAAGGGATACAGTAAACCTGCACTGGTGCATCGGAATCCAATACTGGTCTCCCAGGAGCCGCTCAAAGCACAAACTCTTAGGAGACTCACTCTTCTTGTACTTAAGTCGGCACTGTGCCTTTTATATTCAATTCCGATGCGATTTCTGTGTTTCATTGTCAATGTGAAGGTCGAAGGGATACAGTAAACCTGCACTGGTGCATCGGAATCCAATACTGGTCTCCCAGGAGCCGCTCAAACCACAAACTCTTAGGAGACTCACTCTTCTTGTACTTAAGTCGGCACTGTGTCTTTTATATTCAATTCCGATGCGATTTCTGTGTTTCATTGTCAATGTGAAGGTCCAAGGGATACAGTAAACCTGCACTGGTGCATCGGAATCCAATACTGGTCTCCCAGGAGCCGCTAAAACCACAAACTCTTAGGAGACTCACTCTTCTTGTACTTAAGTCGGCACTGTGTCTTTTATATTCAATTCCGATGCGATTTCTGTGTTTCATTGTCAATGTGAAGGTCCAAGGGATACAGTAAACCTGCACTGGTGCATCGGAATTCAATACTGGTCTCCCAGGAGCCGCTCAAAGCACAAACTCTTAGGAGACTCACTCTTCTTGTACTTAAGTCGGCACTGTGCCTTTTATATTCAATTCCGATGCGATTTCTGTGTTTCATCGTCAATGTGAAGGTCCAAGGGATACAGTAAACCTGCACTGGTGCATCGGAATCCAATACTGGTCCCCAGGAGCCGCTCAAAGCACAAACTCTTAGGAGACTCACTCATCTTGTACTTAAGTCGGCACTGTGTCTTTTATATTCAATTTCGATGCGATTTCTGTGTTTCATTGTCAATGTGAAGGTCCAAGGGATACAGTAAACCTGCACTGGAGCATCGGAATCCAATACTGGTCTCCCAGGAGCCGCTCAAACCACAAACTCTTAGGAGGCTCACTCTTCTTGTACTTAAGTCCGCACTGTGCCTTTTATATTCAATTCCGAGGCGATTTCTGTGTTTCATTGTCAATGTGAAGGTCCAAGGGATACAGTAAACCTGCACTGGTGCATCGGAATCCAATACTGGTCTCCCAGGAGCCGCCCAAAGCACAAACTCTGAGAAGATTCACTCTTCTTGTACTTAAGTTGGCACTGTGTCTTTTATATTCAATTCCGATGCGATTTCTGTGTTTCATTGTCAATGTGAAGGTCCAAGGGATACAGTAAACCTGCATTGGTGCATCGGAATCCAATACTGGTCTCCCAGGAGCCGCTCAAAGCACAAACTCTGAGAAGATTCCCTCTTCTTGTACTTAAGTCGGCATTGTGCCTTTTATATTCAATTCCGATGCGATTTCTGTGTTTCATCGTCAATTTGAAGGTCCAAGGATACAGTAAACCTGCACTGGTGCATCGGAATCCAATACTGGTCTCCCAGGAGCCGCTCAAACCACAAACTCTTAGGAGACTCACTCTTCTTGTACTTAAGTCGGCACTGTGCTTTTTATATTCAATTCCGATGCGATTTCTGTGTTTCATCGTCTATTTGAAGATCCAAGCGATACAGTAAACCTGCACTGGTGCATCAGAATCCAATACTGGTCTCCCAGGAGCCGCTCAAACCACAAACTCTTAGGAGACTCACTCTTCTTGTATTGCAGTCGTCACTGTGTCTTTTATATTCAATTCCGATGCGATTTCTGTGTTTCATTGTCAATGTGAAGGTCCAAGGGATACAGTAAACCTGCACTGGTGCATCGGAATCCCACACTGGTCTCCCAGGAGCCGCTCAAAACACAAACTCTTAGGAGACTCACTCTTCTTGTACTTAAGTCGGCACTGTATCTTTTATATTCAATTCCGATGCGATTTCTGTGTTTCATTGTCAATGTGAAGGTCCAAGGGATACAGTAAACCTGCACTGGAGCATCGGAATCCAATACTGGTCTCCCAGGAGCCGCTCAAACCACAAACTCTTAGGAGACTCACTCTTCTTGTACTTAAGTCGGCACTGTGTCTTTTATATTCAATTCCGATGCGATTTCTGTGTTTCATCGTCAATGTGAAGGCCAAGGGATACAGTAAACCTGCACTGGTGCATCGGAATCCAATACTGGTCTCCCAGGAGCCGCTCAAAGCACAAACTCTTAGGAGACTCGCTCTTCTTGTACTTAAGTCGACTCTGTGTCTTTTATATTCAATTCCGATGCGATTTCTGTGTTTCATTGTCAATGTGAAGGTCCAAGGGATACAGTAAACTTGCACAGGTGCATCGGAATCCAATACTGGTCTCCCAGGAGCCGCTCAAACCAAAAACTCTTAGGAGACTCACTCTTCTTGTACTTAAGTCGGCACTGTGTCTTTTATATTCAATTCCGATGCGATTTCTGTGTTTCATTGTCAATGTGAAGGTCCAAGGGATACAGTAAACCTGCACTGGTGCATCGGAATCCAATACTGGTCTCCCAGGAGCCGCTCAAACCACAAACTCTTAGGAGACTCACTCTTCTTGTACATAAGTCGGCACTGTGTCTTTTATATTCAATTCCGATGCGATTTCTGTGTTTCATTGTCAATGTGAAGGTCCAAGGGATACAGTAAACCTGCACTGGTGCATCGGAATCCAATACTGGTCTCCCAGGAGCCGCTCAAAGCACAAACTCTTAGGAGACTCACTCTTCTTGTACTTAAGTCGGCACTGTGCCTTTTATATTCAATTCCGATGCGATTTCTGTGTTTCATTGTCAATGTGAAGGTCGAAGGGATACAGTAAACCTGCACTGGTGCATCGGAATCCAATACTGGTCTCCCAGGAGCCGCTCAAACCACAAACTCTTAGGAGACTCACTCTTCTTGTACTTAAGTCGGCACTGTGTCTTTTATATTCAATTCCGATGCGATTTCTGTGTTTCATTGTCAATGTGAAGGTCCAAGGGATACAGTAAACCTGCACTGGTGCATCGGAATCCAATACTGGTCTCCCAGGAGCCGCTAAAACCACAAACTCTTAGGAGACTCACTCTTCTTGTACTTAAGTCGGCACTGTGTCTTTTATATTCAATTCCGATGCGATTTCTGTGTTTCATTGTCAATGTGAAGGTCCAAGGGATACAGTAAACCTGCACTGGTGCATCGGAATTCAATACTGGTCTCCCAGGAGCCGCTCAAAGCACAAACTCTTAGGAGACTCACTCTTCTTGTACTTAAGTCGGCACTGTGCCTTTTATATTCAATTCCGATGCGATTTCTGTGTTTCATCGTCAATGTGAAGGTCCAAGGGATACAGTAAACCTGCACTGGTGCATCGGAATCCAATACTGGTCCCCAGGAGCCGCTCAAAGCACAAACTCTTAGGAGACTCACTCTTCTTGTACTTAAGTCGGCACTGTGTCTTTTATATTCAATTTCGATGCGATTTCTGTGTTTCATTGTCAATGTGAAGGTCCAAGGGATACAGTAAACCTGCACTGGAGCATCGGAATCCAATACTGGTCTCCCAGGAGCCGCTCAAACCACAAACTCTTAGGAGGCTCACTCTTCTTGTACTTAAGTCCGCACTGTGCCTTTTATATTCAATTCCGAGGCGATTTCTGTGTTTCATTGTCAATGTGAAGGTCCAAGGGATACAGTAAACCTGCACTGGTGCATCGGAATCCAATACTGGTCTCCCAGGAGCCGCCCAAAGCACAAACTCTGAGAAGATTCACTCTTCTTGTACTTAAGTTGGCACTGTGTCTTTTATATTCAATTCCGATGCGATTTCTGTGTTTCATTGTCAATGTGAAGGTCCAAGGGATACAGTAAACCTGCATTGGTGCATCGGAATCCAATACTGGTCTCCCAGGAGCCGCTCAAAGCACAAACTCTGAGAAGATTCCCTCTTCTTGTACTTAAGTCGGCATTGTGCCTTTTATATTCAATTCCGATGCGATTTCTGTGTTTCATCGTCAATTTGAAGGTCCAAGGGATACAGTAAACCTGCACTGGTGCATCGGAATCCAATACTGGTCTCCCAGGAGCCGCTCAAACCACAAACTCTTAGGAGACTCACTCTTCTTGTACTTAAGTCGGCACTGTGTCTTTTATATTCAATTCCGATGCGATTTCTGTGTCTCATTGTCAATGTGAAGTTCCAAGGGATACAGTAAACCTGCACTGGTGCATCGGAATCCAATACTGGTCTCCCAGGAGCCGCTCAAAGCACAAACTCTTAGGAGACTCACTCTTCTTGTACTTAAGTCGGCACTGTGCCTTTTATATTCAATTCCGATGCGATTTCTGTGTTTCATTGTCAATGTGAAGGTCCAAGGGATACAGTAAACCTGCACTGGTGCATCGGAATCCAATACTGATCTCCCAGGAGCCGCTCAAACCACAAACTCTTAGGAGACTCACTCTTCTTGTACTTAAGTCGGCACTGTGTCTTTTATATTCAATTCCGATGCGATTTCTTTGTTTCATTGTAAATGTGAAGGTCCAAGGGATACAGTAAACCTGCACTGGTGCATCGGAATGCAAAACTGGTCTCCCAGGAGCCGCTCAAATGACAAACTCTTAGGAGACTCACTCTTCTTGTACTTAAGTCGGCACTGTGTCTTTTACATTCAATTCCGATGCGATTTCTGTGTTTCATCGTCAATGTGAAGGTCCAAGGGATACAGTAAACCTGCACTGGTGCATCGGAATCCAATACTGATCTCCCAGGAGCCGCTCAAACCACAAACTCTTAGGAGACTCACCCTTCTTGTACTTAAGTCGGCACTGTGTCTTTTATATTCCACTCCGATGCGATTTCTGTGTTTCATTGTCCATGTGAAGGTCCAAGGGATACAGTAAACCTGCACTGGTGCATCGGAATCCAATACTGGTCTCCCAGGAGCCGCTCAAAGCACAAACTCTTAGGAGACTCACTGTTCTTGTACTTAAGTCGGCACTGTGTCTTTTATATTCAATTCCGATGCGAGTTCTGTGTTTCATTGTCAATGTGAAGGTCCAAGGGATACAGTAAACCGGCACTGGTGCATCGGAACACAATACTGGTCTCCCAGGAGCCGCTCAAACCACAAACTCTTAGGAGACTCACTCTTCTTGTACTTAAGTCGGCATTGTGCCTTTTATATTCAATTCCGATGCGATTTCTATGTTTCGTCGTCAATTTGAAGGTCCAAGGATACAGTAAACCTGCACTGGTGCATCGGAATCCAATACTGGTCTCCCAGGAGCCGCTCAAACCACAAACTCTTAGGAGACTCACTCTTCTTGTACTTAAGTCGGCACTGTGTCTTTTATATTCAATTCCGTTGCGATTTCTGTGTTTCATTGTCAATGTGAAGGTCCAAGGGATACAGTAAACCTGCACTGGTGCATCGGAATCCAATACTGGTCTCCCAGGAGCCGCTCAAAGCACAAACTCTTAGGAGACTCACTCTTCTTGTACTTAAGTCGGCACTGTGTCTTTTATATGCAATTCCGATGCGATTTCTGTGTTTCATTGTCAATGTGAAGGTCCAAGGGATACAGTAAACCTGCACTGGTGAATCGGAACCCAATACTGGTCTCCCAGGAGCCGCTCATACCACAAACTCTTAGGAGACTCACTCTTCTTGTACTTAAGTCGGCATTGTGCCTTTTATATTCAATTCCGATGCGATTTCTGTATTTCATCGTCAATTTGAAGGTCCAAGGATACAGTAAACCTGCACTGGTGCATCGGAATCCAATACTGGTCTCCCAGGAGCCGCTCAAACCACAAACTCTTAGGAGACTCACTCTTCTTGTACTTAAGTCGGCACTGTGTCTTTTATATTCAATTCCGATGCGATTTCTGTGTTTCATTGTCAATGTGAAGGTCCCACGGATACAGTAAACCTGCACTGGTGCATCGGAATCCAATACTGGTCTCCCAGGAGCCGCTCAAAGCACAAACTCTTAGGAGACTCACTCTTCTTGTACTTAAGTCGGCACTGTGTCTTTTATATTCAATTCCGATGCGATTTCTGTGTTTAATTGTCAATGTGAAGGTCCAAGGGATACAGTAAACCTGCACTGGTGCATCAGAATCCAATACTGGTCTCCCAGGAGCCGCCCAAAGCACAAACTCTGAGAAGATTCACTCTTCTTGTACTTAAGTTGGCACTGTGTCTTTTATATTCAATTCCGATGCGATTTCTGTGTTACATTGTCAATGTGAAGGTCCAAGGGATACAGTAAACCTGCACTGGTGAATCGGAACCCAATACTGGTCTCCCAGGAGCCGCTCATACCACAAACTCTTAGGAGACTCACTCTTCTTGTACTTAAGTCGGCATTGTGCCTTTTATATTCAATTCCGATGCGATTTCTGTATTTCATCGTCAATTTGAAGGTCCAAGGATACAGTAAACCTGCACTGGTGCATCGGAATCCAATACTGGTCTCCCAGGAGCCGCTCAAACCACAAACTCTTAGGAGACTCACTCTTCTTGTACTTAAGTCGGCACTGTGCCTTTTATTTTCAATTCCGATGCGATTTCTGTGTTTCATCGTCAATGTGAAGGTCCAAGGGATACAGTAAACCTGCACTGGTGCATCGGAATCCAATACTGGTCTCCCAGGAGCCGCTCAAAGCACAAACTCTTAGGAGACTCACTCTTCTTGACTTAAGTCGGCACTGTGTCTTTTATATTCAATTCCGATGCGATTTCTGTGTTTAATTGTCAATGTGAAGGTCCAAGGGATACAGTAAACCTGCACTGGTGCATCGGAATCCAATACTGGTCTCCCAGGAGCCGCCCAAAGCACAAACTCTGAGAAGATTCACTCTTCTTTTACTTAAGTTGGCACTGTGTCTTTTATATTCAATTCCGATGCGATTTCTGTGTTTCATTGTCAATGTGAAGGTCCAAGGGATACAGTAAACCTGCATTGGTGCATCGGAATCCAATACTGGTCTCCCAGGAGCCGCTCAAAGCACAAACTCTGAGAAGATTCACTCTTCTTGTACTTAAGTCGGCATTGTGCCTTTTATATTCAATTCCGATGCGATTTCTGTGTTTCATCGTCAATTTGAAGGTCCAAGGGATACAGTAAACCTGCACTGGTGCATCGGAATCCAATACTGGTCTCCCAGGAGCCGCTCAAACCACAAACTCTTAGGAGACTCACTCTTCTTGTACTTAAGTCGGCACTGTGTCTTTTATATTCAATTCCGATGCGATTTCTGTGTCTGATTGTCAATGTGAAGTTCCAAGGGATACAGTAAACCTGCACTGGTGCATCGGAATCCAATACTGGTCTCCCAGGAGCCGCTCAAAGCACAAACTCTTAGGAGACTCACTCTTCTTGTACTTAAGTCGGCACTGTGCCTTTTATATTCAATTGCGATGCGATTTCTGTGTTTCATTGTCAATGTGAAGGTCCAAGGGATACAGTAAACCTGCACTGGTGCATCGGAATCCAATACTGGTCTCCCAGGAGCCGCTCAAACCACAAACACTTAGGAGACTCACTCTTCTTGTACTTAAGTCGGCACTGTGTCTTTTATATTCAATTCCGATGCGATTTCTGTGTTTCATTGTAAATGTGAAGGTCCAAGGGATACGGTAAACCTGCACTGGCGCATCGGAATGCAATACTGGTCTCCCAGGAGCTGCTCAAATGACAAACTCTTAGGAGACTCACTCTTCTTGTACTTAAGTCTGCACTGTGTCTTTTACATTCAATTCCGATGCGATTTCTGTGTTTCATTGTCAATGTGAAGGTCCAAGGGATACAGTAAACCTGCACTGGTGCATCGGAATCCAATACTGATCTCCCAGGAGCCGCTCAAACCACAAACTCTTAGGAGACTCACCCTTCTTGTACTTAAGTCGGCACTGTGTCTTTTATATTCCACTCCGATGCGATTTCTGTGTTTCATTGTCCATGGGAAGGTCCAAGGGATACAGTAAACCTGCACTGGTGCATCGGAATCCAATACTGGTCTCCCAGGAGCCGCTCAAAGCACAAACTCTTAGGAGACTCACTGTTCTTGTACTTAAGTCGGCACTGTGTTTTTTATATTCAATTCCGATGCGATTTCTGTGTTTCATTGTCAATGTGAAGGTCCAAGGGATACAGTAAACCTGCACTGGTGCATCGGAACACAATACTGGTCTCCCAGGAGCCGCTCAAACCACAAACTCTTAGGAGACTCACTCTTCTTGTACTTAAGTCGGCATTGTGCCTTTTATATTCAATTCCGATGCGATTTCTGTGTTTCATCGTCAATTTGAAGGTCCAAGGATACAGTAAACCTGCACTGGTGCATCGGAATCCAATACTGGTCTCCCAGGAGCCGCTCAAAGCACAAACTCTTAGGAGACTCACTCTTCTTGTACTTAAGTCGGCACTGTGTCTTTTATATTCAATTCCGATGCGATTTCTGTGTTTCATTGTCAATGTGAAGGTCCAAGGATACAGTAAACCTGCACTGGTGAATCGGAACCCAATACTGGTCTCCCAGGAGCCGCTCAAACCACAAACTCTTAGGAGACTCACTCCTCTTGTACTTAAGTCGGCATTGTGCCTTTTATATTCAATTCCGATGCGATTTCTGTATTTCATCGTCAATTTGAAGGTCCAAGGATACAGTAAACCTGCACTGGTGCATCGGAATCCAATACTGGTCTCCCAGGAGCCGCTCAAACCACAAACTCTTAGGAGACTCACTCTTCTTGTACTTAAGTCGGCACTGTGTCTTTTATATTCAATTCCGATGCGATTTCTGTGATTCATCGTCAATTTGAATTTCCAAGGGATACATTAAACCTGCACTGGTGCATCGGAATCCAATACTGGTCTCCCAGGAGCCGCTCAAACCACAAACTCTTAGGAGACTCACTCTTCTTGTACTTAAGTCGGCACTGTGCCTTTTATATTCAATTCCGATGCGATTTCTGTGTTTCATTGTCAATGTGAAGGTCCAAGGGACACAGTAAACCTGCACTGGTGCATCGGAATCCAATACTGGTCTCCCAGGAGCCGCCCAAAGCACAAACTCTGAGAAGATTCACTCTTCTTGTACTTAAGTCGGCACTGTGTCTTTTATATTCAATTCCGATGCGATTTCTGTGTTTCATTGTCAATGTGAAGGTCCAAGGGATACAGTAAACCTGCATTGGTGCATCGGAATCCAATACTGGTCTCCCAGGAGCCGCTCAAAGCACAAACTCTGAGAAGATTCACTCTTCTTGTACTTAAGTCGGCATTGTGATTTTTATATTCAATTCCGATGCGATTTCTGTGTTTCATCGTCAATTTGAAGGTCCAAGGGATACAGTAAACCTGCACTGGTGCATCGGAATCCAATACTGGTCTCCCAGGAGCCGCTCAAACCACAAACTCTTAGGAGACTCACTCTTCTTGTACTTAAGTCGGCACTGTGTCTTTTATATTCAATTCCGATGCGATTTCTGTGTTTCATTGTCAATGTGAAGTTCCAAGGGATACAGTAAACCTGCACTGGTGCATCGGAATCCAATACTGGTCTCCCAGGAGCCGCTCAAACCACAAAATCTTAGGAGACTCACTCTTCTTGTACTTAAGTCGGCACTGTGCCTTTTATATTCAATTCCGATGCGATTTCTGTGTTTCATTGTCAATGTGAAGGTCCAAGGGGCACAGTAAACCTGCACTGGTGCATCGGAATCCAATACTGGTCTCCCAGGAGCCGCTCAAAGCACAAACTCTTAGGAGACTCACTCTTCTTGTACTTAAGTCGGCACTGTGTCTTTTATATTCAATTCCGATGCGATTTCTGTGTTTCATTGTAAATGTGAAGGTCCAAGGGATACAGTAAACCTGCACTGGTGCATCGGAATCCAATACTGGTCTCCCAGGAGCCGCTCAAACCACAAACTCTTAGGAGACTCACTCCTCTTGTACTTAAGTCGGCACTGTGTCTTTTACATTCAATTCCGATGCGATTTCTGTGTTTCATTGTCAATGTGAAGGTCCAAGGGATACAGTAAACCTGCACTGGTGCATCGGAAACCAATACTGGTCTCCCAGGAGCCGCTCAAACCACAAACTCTTAGGAGACTCACTCTTCTTGTACTTAAGTCGGCACTGTGTCTTTTATATTCAATTCCGATGCGATTTCTGTGGTTCATTGTCAATGTGAAGGTCCAAGGGATACAGTAAACCTGCACTGGTGCATCGGAATCCAATACTGGTCTCCCAGGAGCCGCTCAAACCACAAACTCTTAGGAGACTCACTCTTCTTGTACTTAAGTCGGCACTGTGTATTTTATATTCAATTCCGATGCGATTTCTGAGTTTCATTGTCCATGTGAAGGTCGAAGGGATACAGTAAACCTGCACTGGTGCATCGGAATCCAATACTGGTCTCCCAGGAGCCGCTCAAACCACAAACTCTTAGGAGACTCACCCTTCTTGTACTTAAGTCGGCACTGTGCCTTTTACATTCAATTCCGATGCGAATTCTGTGTTTCATCGTCAATTTGAAGGTCCAAGGATACAGTAAACCTGCACTAGTGCATCGGAATCCAATACTGGTCTCCCAGGAGCCGCTCAAACCACAAACTCTTAGGAGACTCACTCTTCTTGTACTTAAGTCGGCACTGTGTCTTTTATATTCAATTCCGATGCGATTTCTGTGTTTCATTGTCAATGTGAAGGTCCAACGGATACAGTAAACCTGCACTGGTGCATCGGAATCCAATACTGGTCTCCCAGGAGCCGCTCAAAGCACAAACTCTTAGGAGACTCACTCTTCTTGTACTTAAGTCGGCACTGTGTCTTTTATATTCAATTCCGATGCGATTTCTGTGTTTAATTGTCAATGTGAAGGTCCAAGGGATACAGTAAACCTGCACTGGTGCATCGGAATCCAATACTGGTCTCCCAGGAGCCGCCCAAAGCACAAACTCTGAGAAGATTCACTCTTCTTGTACTTAAGTTGGCGCTGTGTCTTTTATATTCAATTCCGATGCGATTTCTGTGTTTCATTGTCAATGTGAAGGTCCAAGGGATACAGTAAACCTGCATTGGTGCATCGGAATCCAATACTGGTCTCCCAGGAGCCGCTCAAAGCACAAACTCTGAGAAGATTCACTCTTCTTGTACTTAAGTCGGCATTGTGCCTTTTATATTCAATTCCGATGCGATTTCTGTGTTTCATCGTCAATTTGAAGGACCAAGGGATACAGTAAACCTGCACTGGTGCATCGGAATCCAATACTGGTCTCCCAGGAGCCGCTCAAACCACAAACTCTTAGGAGACTCACTCTTCTTGTACTTAAGTCGGCACTGTGTCTTTTATATTCAATTCCGATGCGATTTCTGTGTCTCATTGTCAATGTGAAGTTCCAAGGGATACAGTAAAGCTGCACTGGTGCATCGGAATCCAATACTGGTCTCCCAGGAGCCGCTCAAAGCACAAACTCTTAGGATACTCACTCTTCTTGTACTTAAGTCGGCACTGTGCCTTTTATATTCAATTCCGATGCGATTTCTGTGTTTCATTGTCAATGTGAAGGTCCAAGGGATACAGTAAACCTGCACTGGTGCATCGGAATCCAATACTGGTCTCCCAGGAGCCGCTCAAACCACAAACACTTAGGAGACTCACTCTTCTTGTACTTAAGTCGCCACTGTGTCTTTTATATTCAATTCCGATGCGATTTCTGTGTTTCATTGTAAATGTGAAGGTCCAAGGTATACGGTAAACCTGCACTGGTGCATCGGAATGCAATACTGGTCTCCCAGGAGCTGCTCAAATGACAAACTCTTAGGAGACTCACTCTTCTTGTACTTAAGTCTGCACTGTGTCTTTTACATTCAATTCCGATGCGATTTCTGTGTTTCATTGTCAATGTGAAGGTCCAAGGGATACAGTAAACCTGCACTGGTGCATCGGAATCCAATACTGATCTCCCAGGAGCCGCTCAAACCACAAACTCTTAGGAGACTCACCCTTCTTGTACTTAAGTCGGAACTGTGTCTTTTATATTCCACTCCGATGCGATTTCAGTGTTTCATTGTCCATGTGAAGGTCCAAGGGATACAGTAAACCTGCACTGGTGCATCGGAATCCAATACTGGTCTCCCAGGAGCCGCTCAAAGCACAAACTCTTAGGAGACACACTGTTCTTGTACTTAAGTCGGCACTGTGTCTTTTATATTCAATTCCGATGCGATTTCTGTGTTTCATTGTCAATGTGAAGGTCCAAGGGATACAGTAAACCTGCACTGGTGCATCGGAACACAATACTGGTCTCCCAGGAGCCGCTCAAACCACAAACTCTTAGGAGACTCACTCTTCTTGTACTTAAGTCGGCATTGTGCCTTTTATATTCAATTCCGATGCGATTTCTGTGTTTCATCGTCAATTTGAAGGTCCAAGGATACAGTAAACCTGCACTGGTGCATCGGAATCCAATACTGGTCTCCCAGGAGCCGCTCAAAGCACAAACTCTTAGGAGACTCACTCTTCTTGTACTTAAGTCGGCACTGTGTCTTTTATATTCAATTCCGATGCGATTTCTGTGTTTCATTGTCAATGTGAAGGTCCAAGGGATACAGTAAACCTGCACTGGTGAATCGGAACCCAATACTGGTCTCCCAGGAGCCGCTCAAACCACAAACTCTTAGGAGACTCACTCCTCTTGTACTTAAGTCGGCATTGTGCCTTTTATATTCAATTCCGATGCGATTTCTGTATTTCATCGTCAATTTGAAGGTCCAAGGATACAGTAAACCTGCACTGGTGCATCGGAATCCAATACTGGTCTCCCAGGAGCCGCTCAAAGCACAAACTCTTAGGAGACTCACTCTTCTTGTACTTAAGTCGGCACTGTGTCTTTTATATTCAATTCCGATGCGATTTCTGTGTTTCATTGTCAATGTGAAGGTCCAAGGGATACAGTAAACCTGCACTGGTGCATCGGAATCCAATACTGGTCTCCCAGGAGCCGCTCAAAGCACAAACTCTTAGGAGACTCACTCTTCTTGTACTTAAGTCGGCACTGTGTCTTTTATATTCAATTCCGATGCGATTTCTGTGTTTCATTGTCAATGTGAAGGTCCAAGGGATACAGTAAACCTGCACTGGTGCATCGGAATCCAATACTGGTCTCCCAGGAGCCGCTCAAACCACAAACTCTTAGGAGACTCACTCTTCTTGTACTTAAGTCGGCACTGTGTATTTTATATTCAATTCCGATGCGATTTCTGTGTTTCATTGTCCATGTGAAGGTCGAAGGGATACAGTAAACCTGCACTGGTGCATCGGAATCCAATACTGGTCTCCCAGGAGCCGCTCAAAGCACAAACTCTTAGGAGACTCACTCTTCTTGTACTTAAGTCGGCACTGTGTCTTTTATATTCAATTCCGATGCGAATTCTGTGTTTCATCGTCAATGTGAAGGTCCGAGGGATACAGTAAACCTGCACTGGTGCATCGGAATCCAATACTGGTCTCCCAGGAGCCGCTCAAAGCACAAACTCTTAGGAGACTCACTCTTCTTGACTTAAGTCGGCACTGTGCCTTTTATATTCAATTCCGATGCGATTTCTGTGATTCATCGTCAATTTGAATTTCCAAGAGATACATTAAACCTGCACTGGTGCATCGGAATCCAATACTGGTCTCCCAGGAGCCGCGCAAAACACAAACTCTTAGGAGACTCACTCTTCTTGTACTTAAGTCGGCACTGTGCCTTTTATATTCAATTCCGATGCGATTTCTGTGTTTCATTGTCAATGTGAAGGTCCAAGGGACACAGTAAACCTGCACTGGAGCATCGGAATCCAATACTGGTCTCCCAGGAGCCGCCCAAAGCACAAACTCGGAGAAGATTCACTCTTCTTGTACTTAAGTCGGCACTGTGTCTTTTATATTCAATTCCGATGCGATTTCTGTGTTTCATTGTCAATGTGAAGGTCCAAGGGATACAGTAAACCTGCATTGGTGCATCGGAATCCAATACTGGTCTCCCAGGAGCCGCTCAAAGCACAAACTCTGAGAAGATTCACTCTTCTTGTACTTAAGTCGGCATTGTGATTTTTATATTCAATTCCGATGCGATTTCTGTGTTTCATCGTCAATTTGAAGGTCCAAGGGATACAGTAAACCTGCACTGGTGCATCGGAATCCAATACTGGTCTCCCAGGAGCCGCTCAAACCACAAACTCTTAGGAGACTCACTCTTCTTGTACTTAAGTCGGCACTGTGTCTTTTATATTCAATTCCGATGCGATTTCTGTGTTTCATTGTCAATGTGAAGTTCCAAGGGATACAGTAAACCTGCACTGGTGCATCGGAATCCAATACTGGTCTCCCAGGAGCCGCTCAAACCACAAAATCTTAGGAGACTCACTCTTCTTGTACTTAAGTCGGCACTGTGCCTTTTATATTCAATTCCGATGCGATTTCTGTGTTTCATTGTCAATGTGAAGGTCCAAGGGGCACAGTAAACCTGCACTGGTGCATCGGAATCCAATACTGGTCTCCCAGGAGCCGCTCAAAGCACAAACTCTTAGAAGACTCACTCTTCTTGTACTTAAGTCGGCACTGTGTCTTTTATATTCAATTCCGATGCGATTTCTGTGTTTCATTGTAAATGTGAAGGTCCAAGGGATACAGTAAACCTGCACTGGTGCATCGGAATCCAATACTGGTCTCCCAGGAGCCGCTCAAACCACAAACTCTTAGGAGACTCACTCCTCTTGTACTTAAGTCGGCACTGTGTCTTTTACATTCAATTCCGATGCGATTTCTGTGTTTCATTGTCAATGTGAAGGTCCAAGGGATACAGTAAACCTGCACTGGTGCATCGGAAACCAATACTGGTCTCCCAGGAGCCGCTCAAACCACAAACTCTTAGGAGACTCACTCTTCTTGTACTTAAGTCGGCACTGTGTCTTTTATATTCCACTCCGATGCGATTTCTGTGTTTCATTGTCCATGTGAAGGTCCAAGGGATACAGTAAACCTGCACTGGTGCATCGGAATCCAATACTGGTCTCCCAGGAGCCGCTCAAAGCACAAACTCTTAGGAGACTCACTCTTCTTGTACTTAAGTCGGCACTGTGTCTTTTATATTCAATTCCGATGCGATTTCTGTGTTTCATTGTCAATGTGAAGGTCCAAGGGATACAGTAAACCTGCACTGGTGCATCGGAATCCAATACTGGTCTCCCAGGAGCCGCTCAAACCACAAACTCTTAGGAGACTCACCCTTCTTGTACTTAAGTCGGCACTGTGCCTTTTATATTCAATTCCGATGCGAATTCTGTGTTTCATCGTCAATGTGAAGGTCCAAGGGATACAGTAAACCTGCACTGGTGCATCGGAATCCAATACTGGTCTCCCAGGAGCCGCTCAAAGCACAAACTCTTAGGAGACTCACTCTTCTTGACTTAAGTCGGCACTGTGCCTTTTATATTCAATTCCGATGCGATTTCTGTGTTTCATTGTCAATGTGAAGGTCCAAGGGACACAGTAAACCTGCACTGGTGCATCGGAATCCAATACTGGTCTCCCAGGAGCCGCCCAAAGCACAAACTCTGAGAAGATTCACTCTTCTTGACTTAAGTCGGCACTGTGCCTTTTATATTCAATTCCGATGCGATTTCTGTGTTTCATTGTCAATGTGAAGGTCCAAGGGACACAGTAAACCTGCACTGGTGCATCGGAATCCAATACTGGTCTCCCAGGAGCCGCTCAAAGCACAAACTCTGAGAAGATTCACTCTTCTTGTACTTAAGTCGGCATTGTGATTTTTATATTCTATTCCGATGCGATTTCTGTGTTTCATCGTCAATTTGAAGGTCCAAGGGATACAGTAAACCTGCACTAGTGCATCGGAATCCAAAACTGGTCTCCCAGGAGCCGCTCAAACCACAAACTCTTAGGAGACTCACTCTTCTTGTACTTAAGTCGGCACTGTGTCTTTTATATTCAATTCCGATGCGATTTCTGTGTTTCATTGTCAATGTGAAGTTCCAAGGGATACAGTAAACCTGCACTGGTGCATCGGAATCCAATACTGGTCTCCCAGGAGCCGCTCAAACCACAAACTCTTAGGAGACTCACTCTTCTTGTACTTAAGTCGGCACTGTGCCTTTTATATTCAATTCCGATGCGATTTCTGTGTTTCATTGTCAATGTGAAGGTCCAAGGGGCACAGTAAACCTGCACTGGTGCATCGGAATCCAATACTGGTCTCCCAGGAGCCGCTCAAAGCACAAACTCTTAGGAGACTCACTCTTCTTGTACTTAAGTCGGCACTGTGTCTTTTATATTCAATTCCGATGCGATTTCTGTGTTTCATTGTAAATGTGAAGGTCCAAGGGATACAGTAAACCTGCACTGGTGCATCGGAATCCAATACTGGTCTCCCAGGAGCCGCTCAAAGCACAAACTCTTAGGAGACTCACTCCTCTTGTACTTAAGTCGGCACTGTGTCTTTTACATTCAATTCCGATGCGATTTCTGTGTTTCATTGTCAATGTGAAGGTCCAAGGGATACAGTAAACCTGCACTGGTGCATCGGAATCCAATACTGGTCCCCCAGGAGCCGCTCAAACCACAAACTCTTAGGAGACTCACTCTTCTTGTACTTAAGTCGGCACTGTGTCTTTTATATTCCACTCCGATGCGATTTCTGTGTTTCATTGTCCATGTGAAGGTCCAAGGGATACAGTAAACCTGCACTGGTGCATCGGAATCCAATACTGGTCTCCCAGGAGCCGCTCAAAGCACAAACTCTTAGGAGACTCAATCTTCTTGTACTTAAGTCGGCACTGTGTCTTTTATATTCAATTCCGATGCGATTTCTGTGTTTCATTGTCAATGTGAAGGTCCAAGGGATACAGTAAACCTGCACTGGTGCATCGGAATCTAATACTGGTCTCCCAGGAGCCGCACAAACCACAAACTCTTAGGAGACTCACTCTTCTTGTACTTAAGTCGGCACTGTGTCTTTTATATTCAATTCCGATGCGATTTCTGTGTTTCATTGTCCATGTGAAGGTCGAAGGGATACAGTAAACCTGCACTGGTGCATCGGAATCCAATACTGGTCTCCCAGGAGCCGCTCAAACCACAAACTCTTAGGAGACTCACTCTTCTTGTACTTAAGTCGGCACTGTGCCTTTTATATTCAATTCCGATACGAATTCTGTGTTTCATCGTCAATGTGAAGGTCCAAGGGATACAGTAAACCTGCACTGGTGCATCGGAATCCAATACTGGTCTCCCAGGAGCCGCCCAAAGCACAAACTCTGAGAAGATTCACTCTTCTTGTACTTAAGTCGGCACTGTGCCTTTTATATTCAATTCCGATGCGATTTCTGTGTTTCATTGTCAATGTGAAGGTCCAAGGGATACAGTAAACCTGCGCTGGTGCATCGGAATCCGTCTCCCAGGAGCCGCTCAAACCACAACCTCTTAGGAGACTCACTCTTCTTGTACTTAAGTCGGCACTGTGTCTTTTATATTCAATTCCGATGCGATTTCTGTGTTTCATTGTCAATGTGAAGGTCCAAGGGATACAGTAAACCTGCACTGGTGCATCGGAATCCAATACTGGTCTCCCAGGAGCCGCCCAAAGCACAAACTCTGAGAAGATTCACTCTTCTTGTACTTAAGTCGGCACTGTGTCTTTTATATTCAATTCCGATGCGATTTCTGTGTTTCATTGTCAATGTGAAGGTCCAAGGGATACAGTAATCCTGCACTGGTGCATAGGAATCCAATACTGGTCTCCCAGGAGCCGCTCAAACCACAAACTCTTAGGAGACTCACTCTTCTTGTACTTAAGTCGGCACTGTGTCTTTTATATTCAATTCCGATGCGATTTCTGTGTTTCATTGTCAATGTGAAGGTCCAAGGGATACAGTAAACCTGCACTGGTGCATCGGAATCCAATACTGGTCTCCCAGGAGCCGCTCAAACCACAAACTCTTAGGAGACTCACTCTTCTTGTACTTAAGTCGGCACTGTGTCTTTTATATTCCACTCCGATGCGATTTCTGTGTTTCATTGTCCATGTGAAGGTCCAAGGGATACAGTAAACCTGCACTGGTGCATCGGAATCCAATACTGGTCTCCCAGGAGCCGCTCAAAGCACAAACTCTTAGGAGACTCACTCTTCTTGTACTTAAGTCGGCACTGTGTCTTTTATATTCAATTCCGATGCGATTTCTGTGTTTCATTGTCAATGTGAAGGTCCAAGGGATACAGTAAACCTGCACTGGTGCATCGGAATCCAATACTGGTCTCCCAGGAGCCGCTCAAACCACAAACTCTTAGGAGACTCACTCTTCTTGTACTTAAGTCGGCACTGTGTCTTTTATATTCAATTCCGATGCGATTTCTGTGTTTCATTGTCCATGTGAAGGTCGAAGGGATACAGTAAACCTGCACTGGTGCATCGGAATCCAATACTGGTCTCCCAGGAGCCGCTCAAACCACAAACTCTTAGGAGACTCACTCTTCTTGTACTTAAGTCGGCACTGTGCCTTTTATATTCAATTCCGATGCGAATTCTGTGTTTCATCGTCAATGTGAAGGTCCAAGGGATACAGTAAACCTGCACTGGTGCATCGGAATCCAATACTGGTCTCCCAGGAGCCGCTCAAAGCACAAACTCTTAGGAGACTCACTCTTCTTGACTTAAGTCGGCACTGTGCCTTCTATATTCAATTCCGATGCGATTTCTGTGATTCATCGTCAATTTGAATTTCCAAGGGACACATTAAACCTGCACTGGTGCATCGGAATCCAATACTGGTCTCCCAGGAGCCGCTCAAACCACAAAATCTTAGGAGACTCACTCTTCTTGTACTTAAGTCGGCACTGTGCCTTTTATATTCAATTCCGATGCGATTTCTGTGTTTCATTGTCAATGTGAAGGTCCAAGGGACACAGTAAACCTGCACTGGTGCATCGGAATCCAATACTGGTCTCCCAGGAGCCGCCCAAAGCACAAACTCTGAGAAGATTCACTCTTCTTGTACTTAAGTCGGCACTGTGTCTTTTATATTCAATTCCGATGCGATTTCTGTGTTTCATTGTCAATGTGAAGGTCCAAGGGATACAGTAAACCTGCATTGGTGCATCGGAATCCAATACTGGTCTCCCAGGAGCCGCTCAAAGCACAAACTCTGAGAAGATTCACTCTTCTTGTACTTAAGTCGGCATTGTGATTTTTATATTCAATTCCGATGCGATTTCTGTGTTTCATCGTCAATTTGAAGGTCCAAGAGATACAGTAAACCTGCACTGGTGCATCGGAATCCAATACTGGTCCCCCAGGAGCCGCTCAAACCACAAACTCTTAGGAGACTCACTCTTCTTGTACTTAAGTCGGCACTGTGTCTTTTATATTCCACTCCGATGCGATTTCTGTGTTTCATTGTCCATGTGAAGGTCCAAGGGATACAGTAAACCTGCACTGGTGCATCGGAATCCAATACTGGTCTCCCAGGAGCCGCTCAAAGCACAAACTCTTAGGAGACTCACTCTTCTTGTACTTAAGTCGGCACTGTGTCTTTTATATTCAATTCCGATGCGATTTCTGTGTTTCATTGTCAATGTGAAGGTCCAAGGGATACAGTAAACCTGCACTGGTGCATCGGAATCTAATACTGGTCTCCCAGGAGCCGCTCAAACCACAAACTCTTAGGAGACTCACTCTTCTTGTACTTAAGTCGGCACTGTGTCTTTTATATTCAATTCCGATGCGATTTCTGTGTTTCATTGTCCATGTGAAGGTCGAAGGGATACAGTAAACCTGCACTGGTGCATCGGAATCCAATACTGGTCTCCCAGGAGCCGCTCAAACCACAAACTCTTAGGAGACTCACTCTTCTTGTACTTAAGTCGGCACTGTGCCTTTTATATTCAATTCCGATACGAATTCTGTGTTTCATCGTCAATGTGAAGGTCCAAGGGATACAGTAAACCTGCACTGGTGCATCGGAATCCAATACTGGTCTCCCAGGAGCCGCTCAAAGCACAAACTCTTAGGAGACTCACTCTTCTTGACTTAAGACGGCACTGTGCCTTTTATATTCAATTCCGATGCGATTTCTGTGATTCATCGTCAATTTGATTTTCCAAGGGACACATTAAACCTGCACTGGTGCATCGGAATCCAATACTGGTCTCCCAGGAGCCGCTCAAACCACAAACTCTTAGGAGACTCACTCTTCTTGTACTTAAGTCGGCACTGTGCCTTTTATATTCAATTCCGATGCGATTTCTGTGTTTCATTGTCAATGTGAAGGTCCAAGGGACACAGTAAACCTGCACTGGTGCATCGGAATCCAATACTGGTCTCCCAGGAGCCGCCCAAAGCACAAACTCTGAGAAGATACACTCTTCTTGTACTTAAGTCGGCACTGTGTCTTTTATATTCAATTCAGATGCGATTTCTGTGTTTCATTGTCAATGTGAAGGTCCAAGGGGCACAGTAAACCTGCACTGGTGCATCGGAATCCAATACTGGTCTCCCAGGAGCCGCTCAAACCACAAACTCTTAGGAGACTCACTCCTCTTGTACTTAAGTCGGCACTGTGTCTTTTACATTCAATTCCGATGCGATTTCTGTGTTTCATTGTCAATGTGAAGGTCCAAGGGATACAGTAAACCTGCACTGGTGCATCGGAATCCAATACTGGTCTCCCAGGAGCCGCTCAAACCACAAACTCTTAGGAGACTCACTCTTCTTGTACTTAAGTCGGCACTGTGTCTTTTATATTCCACTCCGATGCGATTTCTGTGTTTCATTGTCCATGTGAAGGTCCAAGGGATACAGTAAACCTGCACTGGTGCATCGGAATCCAATACTGGTCTCCCAGGAGCCGCTCAAAGCACAAACTCCTAGGAGACTCACTCTTCTTGTACTTAAGTCGGCACTGTGTCTTTTATATTCAATTCCGATGCGATTTCTGTGTTTCATTGTCAATGTGAAGGTCCAAGGGATACAGTAAACCTGCACTGGTGCATCGGAATCCAATACTGGTCTCCCAGGAGCCGCTCAAACCACAAACTCTTAGGAGACTCACTCTTCTTGTACTTAAGTCGGCACTGTGTCTTTTATATTCAATTCCGATGCGATTTCTGTGTTTCATTGTCCATGTGAAGGTCGAAGGGATACAGTAAACCTGCACTGGTGCATCGGAATCCAATACTGGTCTCCCACGAGCCGCTCAAACCACAAACTCTTAGGAGACTCACTCTTCTTGTACTTAAGTCGGCACTGTGCCTTTTATATTCAATTCCGATGCGAATTCTGTGTTTCATCGTCAATGTGAAGGTCCAAGGGATACAGTAAACCTGCACTGGTGCATCGGAATCCAATACTGGTCTCCCAGGAGCCGCTCAATACACAAACTCTTAGGAGACTCACTCTTCTTGACTTAAGTCGGCACTGTGCCTTTTACATTCAATTCCGATGCGATTTCTGTGATTCATCGTCAATTTGAATTTCCAAGGGACACATTAAACCTGCACTGGTGCATCGGAATCCAATACTGGTCTCCCAGGAGCCGCTCAAACCACAAACTCTTAGGAGACTCACTCTTCTTGTACTTAAGTCGGCACTGTGCCTTTTATATTCAATTCCGATGCGATTTCTGTGTTTCATTGTCAATGTGAAGGTCCAAGGGACACAGTAAACCTGCACTGGTGCATCGGAATCCAATACTGGTCTCCCAGGAGCCGCCCAAAGCACAAACTCTGAGAAGATTCACTCTTCTTGTACTTAAGTCGGCACTGTGTCTTTTATATTCAATTCCGATGCGATTTCTGTGTTTCATTGTCAATGTGAAGGTCCAAGTGATACAGTAAACCTGCATTGGTGCATCGGAATCCAATACTGGTCTCCCAGGAGCCGCTCAAAGCACAAACTCTGAGAAGATTCACTCTTCTTGTACTTAAGTCGGCATTGTGATTTTTATATTCAATTCCGATGCGATTTCTGTGTTTCATCGTCAATTTGAAGGTCCAAGGGATACAGTAAACCTGCACTGGTGCATCGGAATCCAATACTGGTCTCCCAGGAGCCGCTCAAAGCACAAACTCTTAGGAGACTCACTCTTCTTGTACTTAAGTCGGCACTGTGTCTTTTATATTCAATTCCGATGCGATTTATGTGTTTCATTGTAAATGTAAAGGTCCAAGTGATACAGTAAACCTGCACTGGTGCATCGGAATCCAATACTGGTCTCCCAGGAGCCGCTCAAACCACAAACTCTTAGGAGACTCACTCCTCTTGTACTTAAGTCGGCACTGTGTCTTTTACATTCAATTCCGATGCGATTTCTGTGTTTCATTGTCAATGTGAAGGTCCAAGGGATACAGTAAACCTGCACTGGTGCATCGGAATCCAATACTGGTCTTCCAGGAGCCGCTCAAACCACAAACTCTTAGGAGACTCACTCTTCTTGTACTTAAGTCGGCACTGTGTCTTTTATATTCCACTCCGATGCGATTTCTGTGTTTCATTGTCCATGTGAAGGTCCAAGGGATACAGTAAACCTGCACTGGTGCATCGGAATCCAATACTGGTCTCCCAGGAGCCGCTCAAAGCACAAACTCTTAGGAGACCCACTCTTCTTGTACTTAAGTCGGCACTGTGCCTTTTATATTCAATTCCGATGCGATTTCTGTGTTTCATCGTCAATGTGAAGGTCCAAGGGATACAGTAAACCTGCACTGGTGCATCGGAATCCAATACTGGTCTCCCATCATCCGCTCAAAGCACAAACTCTTAGGAGACTCACTCATCTTGTACTTAAGTCGGCACTGTGTCTTTTATATTCAATTCCGATGCGATTTCTGTGTTTCATTGTCAATGTGAAGGTCCTAGGGGTACAGTAAACCTGCACTGGTGCATCGGAATCCAATACTGGTCTCCCAGGAGCCGCCCAAAGCACAAACTCTGAGAAGATTCACTCTTCTTGTACTTAAGTCGGCACTGTGCCTTTTATATTCAATTCCGAAGCGATTTCTGTGTTCCATCGTCAATGTGAAAGTCCAAGGGATACGGTAAACCTGCACTGGTGCATCGGAATCCAATACTGGTCTCCCAGGAGCCGCCCAAAGCACAAACTCTGAGAAGATTCACTCTTCATGTACTTAAGTTGGCACTGCGTCTTTTATATTCAATTTCGATGCGATTTCTATGTTTCATTGTCAATGTGAAGGTCCAAGGGATACAGTAAACCTGCATTGGTGCATCGGAATCCAATACTGGTCTCCCAGGAGCCGCTCAAAGCTCATCTCTGAAAAGATTCACTCTTCTTGTACTTAAGTCGGCATTGTGCCTTTTATATTCAATTCCGATGCGATTTCTGTGTTTCATCGTCAATTTGAAGGTCCAAGGGATACAGTAAACCTGCACTGGTGCATCGGAATCCAATACTGGTCTCCCAGGAGCCGCTCAAACCACAAACTCTTAGGAGACTCACTCTTCTTGTACTTAAGTCGGCACTGCGTCTTTTATATTCAATTCCGATGCGATTTCTGTGTTTCATTGTCAATGTGAAGTTCCAAGGGATACAGTAAACCTGCACTGGTGCATCGGAATCCAATACTGGTCTCCCAGGAGCCGCTCAAAGCACAAACTCTTAGGAGACTCACTCTTCTTGTACTTAAGTCGGCACTGTGCCTTTTATATTCAATTCCGATGCGATTTCTGTGTTTCATTGTAAATGTGAAGGTCCAAGGGATACAGAAAACCTGCACTGGTTCATCGGAATGTAATACTGGTCTCCCAGGAGCCGCTCAAATGACAAACTCTTAGGAGACTCACTCTTCTTGTACTTAAGTCGGCACTGTGTCTTTTACATTCAATTCCGATGCGATTTCTGTGTTTCATTGTCAATGTGAAGGTCCAAGGGATACAGTAAATCTGCACTGGTGCATCGGAATCCAATACTGGTCTCCCAGGAGCCGCTCAAACCACAAACTCTGAGAAGATTCACTCTTCTTGTACTTAAGTCGGCATTGTGATTTTTATATTCAATTCCGATGCGATTTCTGTGTTTCATCGTCAATTTGAAGGTCCAAGGGATACAGTAAACCTGCACTGGTGCATCGGAATCCAATACTGGTCTCCCAGGAGCCACTCAAACCACAAACTCTTAGGAGACTCACTCTTCTTGTACTTAAGTCGGCACTGTGTCTTTTATATTCAATTCCAATGCGATTTCTGTGTTTCATTGTCAATGTGAAGTTCCAAGGGATACAGTAAACCTGCACTGGTGCATCGGAATCCAATACTGGTCTCCCAGGAGCCGCTCAAACCACAAACTCTTAGGAGACTCACTCTTCTTGTACTTAAGTCGGCACTGTGCCTTTTATATTCAATTCCGATGCGATTTCTGTGTTTCATTGTCAATGTGAAGGTCTAAGGGACACAGTAAACCTGCACTGGTGCATCGGAATCCAATACTGGTCTCCCAGGAGCCGCTCAAACCACAAACTCTTAGGAGACTCACTCTTCTTGTACTTAAGTCGGCACTGTGTCTTTTATATTCAATTCCGATGCGATTTCTGTGTTTCATTGTAAATGTGAAGGTCCAAGGGATACAGTAAACCTGCACTGGTGCATCGGAATCCAATACTGGTCTCCCAGGAGCCGCTCAAAGCACAAACTCTTAGGAGACCCACTCTTCTTGTACTTAAGTCGGCACTGTGCCTTTTATATTCAATTCCGATGCGATTTCTGTGTTTCATCGTCAATGTGAAGGTCCAAGGGATACAGTAAACCTGCACTGGTGCATCGGAATCCAATACTGGTCTCCCATCATCCGCTCAAAGCACAAACTCTTAGGAGACTCACTCATCTTGTACTTAAGTCGGCACTGTGTCTTTTATATTCAATTCCGATGCGATTTCTGTGTTTCATTGTCAATGTGAAGGTCCTAGGGGTACAGTAAACCTGCACTGGTGCATCGGAATCCAATACTGGTCTCCCAGGAGCCGCCCAAAGCACAAACTCTGAGAAGATTCACTCTTCTTGTACTTAAGTCGGCACTGTGCCTTTTATATTCAATTCCGAAGCGATTTCTGTGTTCCATCGTCAATGTGAAAGTCCAAGGGATACGGTAAACCTGCACTGGTGCATCGGAATCCAATACTGGTCTCCCAGGAGCCGCCCAAAGCACAAACTCTGAGAAGATTCACTCTTCATGTACTTAAGTTGGCACTGCGTCTTTTATATTCAATTTCGATGCGATTTCTATGTTTCATTGTCAATGTGAAGGTCCAAGGGATACAGTAAACCTGCATTGGTGCATCGGAATCCAATACTGGTCTCCCAGGAGCCGCTCAAAGCTCATCTCTGAAAAGATTCACTCTTCTTGTACTTAAGTCGGCATTGTGCCTTTTATATTCAATTCCGATGCGATTTCTGTGTTTCATCGTCAATTTGAAGGTCCAAGGGATACAGTAAACCTGCACTGGTGCATCGGAATCCAATACTGGTCTCCCAGGAGCCGCTCAAACCACAAACTCTTAGGAGACTCACTCTTCTTGTACTTAAGTCGGCACTGCGTCTTTTATATTCAATTCCGATGCGATTTCTGTGTTTCATTGTCAATGTGAAGTTCCAAGGGATACAGTAAACCTGCACTGGTGCATCGGAATCCAATACTGGTCTCCCAGGAGCCGCTCAAAGCACAAACTCTTAGGAGACTCACTCTTCTTGTACTTAAGTCGGCACTGTGCCTTTTATATTCAATTCCGATGCGATTTCTGTGTTTCATTGTAAATGTGAAGGTCCAAGGGATACAGAAAACCTGCACTGGTTCATCGGAATGTAATACTGGTCTCCCAGGAGCCGCTCAAATGACAAACTCTTAGGAGACTCACTCTTCTTGTACTTAAGTCGGCACTGTGTCTTTTACATTCAATTCCGATGCGATTTCTGTGTTTCATTGTCAATGTGAAGGTCCAAGGGATACAGTAAATCTGCACTGGTGCATCGGAATCCAATACTGGTCTCCCAGGAGCCGCTCAAACCACAAACTCTGAGAAGATTCACTCTTCTTGTACTTAAGTCGGCATTGTGATTTTTATATTCAATTCCGATGCGATTTCTGTGTTTCATCGTCAATTTGAAGGTCCAAGGGATACAGTAAACCTGCACTGGTGCATCGGAATCCAATACTGGTCTCCCAGGAGCCACTCAAACCACAAACTCTTAGGAGACTCACTCTTCTTGTACTTAAGTCGGCACTGTGTCTTTTATATTCAATTCCAATGCGATTTCTGTGTTTCATTGTCAATGTGAAGTTCCAAGGGATACAGTAAACCTGCACTGGTGCATCGGAATCCAATACTGGTCTCCCAGGAGCCGCTCAAACCACAAACTCTTAGGAGACTCACTCTTCTTGTACTTAAGTCGGCACTGTGCCTTTTATATTCAATTCCGATGCGATTTCTGTGTTTCATTGTCAATGTGAAGGTCTAAGGGACACAGTAAACCTGCACTGGTGCATCGGAATCCAATACTGGTCTCCCAGGAGCCGCTCAAACCACAAACTCTTAGGAGACTCACTCTTCTTGTACTTAAGTCGGCACTGTGTCTTTTATATTCAATTCCGATGCGATTTCTGTGTTTCATTGTAAATGTGAAGGTCCAAGGGATACAGTAAACCTGCACTGGTGCATCGGAATCCAATACTAGTCTCCCAGGAGCCGCTCAAACCACAAACTCTTAGGAGACTTACTCTTCTTGTACTTAAGTCGGCACTGTGTCTTTTATATTCAATTCCGATGCGATTTCTGTGTTTCATTGTCAATGTGAAGTTCCAAGGGATACAGTAAACCTGCACTGGTGCATCGGAATCCAATACTGGTCTCCCAGGAGCCGCTCAAAGCACAAACTCTTAGGAGACTCACTCTTCTTGTACTTAAGTCGGCACTGTGTCTTTTATATTCAATTCCGATGCGATTTCTGTGTTTCATTGTAAATGTGAAGGTCCAAGGGATACAGTAAACCTGCACTGGTGCGTCGGAATGCAATACTGGTCTCCCAGGAGCCGCTCAAATGACAAACTCTTAGGAGACTCACTCTTCTTGTACTTAAGTCGGCACTGTGTCTTTTACATTCAATTCCGATGCGATTTCTGTGTTTCATTGTCAATGTGAAGGTCCAAGGGATACAGTAAACCTGCACTGGTGCATCGGAATCCAATACTGATCTCCCAGGAGCCGCTCAAACCACAAACTCTTAGGAGACTCACCCTTCTTGTACTTAAGTCGGCACTGTGTCTTTTATATTCCACTCCGATGCGATTTCTGTGTTTCATTGTCCATGTGAAGGTCCAAGGGATACAGTAAACCTGCACTGGTGCATCGGAATCCAATACTGGTCTCCCAGGAGCCGCTCAAACCACAAACTCTTAGGAGACTCACTCTTCTTGTACTTAAGTCGGCACTGTGTCTTTTATATTCAATTCCGATGCGATTTCTGTGTTTCATTGTCAATGTGAAGGTCCAAGGGATACAGTAAACCTGCACTGGTGCATCGGAACCCAATACTGGTCTCCCAGGAGCCGCTCAAACCACAAACTCTTAGGGGACTCACTCTTCTTGTACTTAAGTCGGCATTGGCCTTTTATATTCAATTCCGATGCGATTTCTGTATTTCATCGTCAATTTGAAGGTCCAAGGATACAGTAAACCTGCACTGGTGCATCGGAATCCAATACTGGTCTCCCAGGAGCCGCTCAAACCACAAACTCTTAGGCGACTCACTCTTCTTGTACTTAAGTCGGCACTGTGTCTTTTATATTCAATTCCGATGCGATTTCTGTGTTTCATTGTCAATGTGAAGGTCCAAGGGATACAGTAAACCTGCACTGGTGCATCGGAATCCAATACTGGTCTCCCAGGAGCCGCTCAAACCACAAACTCTTAGGAGACTCACTCTTCTTGTACTTAAGTCGGCACTGTGTCTTTTATATTCAATTCCGATGCGATTTCTGTGTTTCATTGTCCATGTGAAGGTCGAAGGGATACAGTAAACCTGCACTGGTGCATCGGAATCCAATACTGGTCTCCCAGGAGCCGCTCAAACCACAAACTCTTAGGAGACTCACTCTTCTTGTACTTAAGTCGGCACTGTGCCTTTTATATTCAATTCCGATGCGAATTCTGTGTTTCATCGTCAATGTGAAGGTCCAAGGGATACAGTAAACCTGCACTGGTGCATCGGAATCCAATACTGGTCTCCCAGGAGCCGCTCAAAGCACAAACTCTTAGGAGACTCACTCTTCTTGACTTAAGTCGGCACTGTGCCTTTTACATTCAATTCCGATGCGATTTCTGTGATTCATCGTCAATTTGAATTTCCAAGGGACACATTAAACCTGCACTGGTGCATCGGAATCCAATACTGGTCTCCCAGGAGCCGCTCAAACCACAAACTCTTAGGAGACTCACTCTTCTTGTACTTAAGTCGGCACTGTGCCTTTTATATTCAATTCCGATGTGATTTCTGTGTTTCATTGTCAATGTGAAGGTCCAAGGGACACAGTAAACCTGCACTGGTGCATCGGAATCCAATACTGGTCTCCCAGGAGCCGCCCAAAGCACAAACTCTGAGAAGATTCACTCTTCTTGTACTTAAGTCGGCACTGTGTCTTTTATATTCAATTCCGATGCGATTTCTGTGTTTCATTGTCAATGTGAAGGTCGAAGTGATACAGTAAACCTGCATTGGTGCATCGGAATCCAATACTGGTCTCCCAGGAGCCGCCCAAAGCACAAACTCTGAGAAGATTCACTCTTCTTGTACTTAAGTCGGCATTGTGATTTTTATATTCAATTCCGATGCAATTTCTGTGTTTCATCGTCAATTTGAAGGTCCAAGGGATACAGTAAACCTGCACTGGTGCATCGGAATCCAATACTGGTCTCCCAGGAGCCGCTCAAACCACAAACTCTTAGGAGACTCACTCTTCTTGTACTTAAGTCGGCACTGTGTCTTTTATATTCAATTCCGATGCGATTTCTGTGTTTCATTGTCAATGTGAAGTTCCAAGGGATACAGTAAACCTGCACTGGTGCATCGGAATCCAATACTGGTCTCCCAGGAGCCGCTCAAAGGACAAACTCTTAGGAGACTCACTCTTCTTGTACTTAAGTCGGCACTGTGCCTTTTACATTCAATTCCGATGCGATTTCTGTGTTTCATTGTCAATGTGAAGGTCCAAGGGGCACAGTAAACCTGCACTGGTGCATCGGAATCCAATACTGGTCTCCCAGGAGCCGCTCAAAGCACAAACTCTTAGGAGACTCACTCTTCTTGTACTTAAGTCGGCACTGTGTCTTTTATATTCAATTCCGATGCGATTTCTGTGTTTCATTGTCAATGTGAAGGTCCAAGGGATACAGTAAACCTGCACTGGTGCATCGGAACCCAATACTGGTCTCCCAGGAGCCGCTCAAACCACAAACTCTTAGGGGACTCACTCTTCTTGTACTTAAGTCGGCATTGGCCTTTTATATTCAATTCCGATGCGATTTCTGTATTTCATCGTCAATTTGAAGGTCCAAGGATACAGTAAACCTGCACTGGTGCATCGGAATCCAATACTGGTCTCCCAGGAGCCGCTCAAACCACAAACTCTTAGGCGACTCACTCTTCTTGTACTTAAGTCGGCACTGTGTCTTTTATATTCAATTCCGATGCGATTTCTGTGTTTCATTGTCAATGTGAAGGTCCAAGGGATACAGTAAACCTGCACTGGTGCATCGGAATCCAATACTGGTCTCCCAGGAGCCGCTCAAACCACAAACTCTTAGGAGACTCACTCTTCTTGTACTTAAGTCGGCACTGTGTCTTTTATATTCAATTCCGATGCGATTTCTGTGTTTCATTGTCCATGTGAAGGTCGAAGGGATACAGTAAACCTGCACTGGTGCATCGGAATCCAATACTGGTCTCCCAGGAGCCGCTCAAACCACAAACTCTTAGGAGACTCACTCTTCTTGTACTTAAGTCGGCACTGTGCCTTTTATATTCAATTCCGATGCGAATTCTGTGTTTCATCGTCAATGTGAAGGTCCAAGGGATACAGTAAACCTGCACTGGTGCATCGGAATCCAATACTGGTCTCCCAGGAGCCGCTCAAAGCACAAACTCTTAGGAGACTCACTCTTCTTGACTTAAGTCGGCACTGTGCCTTTTACATTCAATTCCGATGCGATTTCTGTGATTCATCGTCAATTTGAATTTCCAAGGGACACATTAAACCTGCACTGGTGCATCGGAATCCAATACTGGTCTCCCAGGAGCCGCTCAAACCACAAACTCTTAGGAGACTCACTCTTCTTGTACTTAAGTCGGCACTGTGCCTTTTATATTCAATTCCGATGCGATTTCTGTGTTTCATTGTCAATGTGAAGGTCCAAGGGACACAGTAAACCTGCACTGGTGCATCGGAATCCAATACTGGTCTCCCAGGAGCCGCCCAAAGCACAAACTCTGAGAAGATTCACTCTTCTTGTACTTAAGTCGGCACTGTGTCTTTTATATTCAATTCCGATGCGATTTCTGTGTTTCATTGTCAATGTGAAGGTCGAAGTGATACAGTAAACCTGCATTGGTGCATCGGAATCCAATACTGGTCTCCCAGGAGCCGCCCAAAGCACAAACTCTGAGAAGATTCACTCTTCTTGTACTTAAGTCGGCATTGTGATTTTTATATTCAATTCCGATGCAATTTCTGTGTTTCATCGTCAATTTGAAGGTCCAAGGGATACAGTAAACCTGCACTGGTGCATCGGAATCCAATACTGGTCTCCCAGGAGCCGCTCAAACCACAAACTCTTAGGAGACTCACTCTTCTTGTACTTAAGTCGGCACTGTGTCTTTTATATTCAATTCCGATGCGATTTCTGTGTTTCATTGTCAATGTGAAGTTCCAAGGGATACAGTAAACCTGCACTGGTGCATCGGAATCCAATACTGGTCTCCCAGGAGCCGCTCAAAGGACAAACTCTTAGGAGACTCACTCTTCTTGTACTTAAGTCGGCACTGTGCCTTTTACATTCAATTCCGATGCGATTTCTGTGTTTCATTGTCAATGTGAAGGTCCAAGGGGCACAGTAAACCTGCACTGGTGCATCGGAATCCAATACTGGTCTCCCAGGAGCCGCTCAAAGCACAAACTCTTAGGAGACTCACTCTTCTTGTACTTAAGTCGGCACTGTGTCTTTTATATTCAATTCCGATGCGATTTATGTGTTTCATTGTAAATGTAAAGGTCCAAGTGATACAGTAAACCTGCACTGGTGCATCGGAATCCAATACTGGTCTAGCAGGAGCCGCTCAAACCACAAACTCTTAGGAGACTCACTCCTCTTGTACTTAAGTCGGCACTGTGTCTTTTACATTCAATTCCGATGCGATTTCTGTGTTTCATTGTCAATGTGAAGGTCCAAGGGATACAGTAAACCTGCACTGGTGCATCGGAATCCAATACTGGTCTTCCAGGAGCCGCTCAAACCACAAACTCTTAGGAGACTCACTCTTCTTGTACTTAAGTCGGCACTGTGTCTTTTATATTCCACTCCGATGCGATTTCTGTGTTTCATTGTCCATGTGAAGGTCCAAGGGATACAGTAAACCTGCACTGGTGCATCGGAATCCAATACTGGTTTCCCAGGAGCCGCTCAAAGCACAAACTCTTAGGAGACCCACTCTTCTTGTACTTAAGTCGGCACTGTGCCTTTTATATTCAATTCCGATGCGATTTCTGTGTTTCATCGTCAATGTGAAGGTCCAAGGGATACAGTAAACCTGCACTGGTGCATCGGAATCCAATACTGGTCTCCCATCATCCGCTCAAAGCACAAACTCTTAGGAGACTCACTCATCTTGTACTTAAGTCGGCACTGTGTCTTTTATATTCAATTCCGATGCGATTTCTGTGTTTCATTGTCAATGTGAAGGTCCTAGGGATACAGTAAACCTGCACTGGTGCATCGGAATCCAATACTGGTCTCCCAGGAGCCGCCCAAAGCACAAACACTGAGAAGATTCACTCTTCTTGTACTTAAGTCGGCACTGTGCCTTTTATATTCAATTCCGAAGCGATTTCTGTGTTCCATCGTCAATGTGAAAGTCCAAGGGATACGGTAAACCTGCACTGGTGCATCGGAATCCAATACTGGTCTCCCAGGAGCCGCCCAAAGCACAAACTCTGAGAAGATTCACTCTTCATGTACTTAAGTTGGCACTGCGTCTTTTATATTCAATTTCGATGCGATTTCTATGTTTCATTGTCAATGTGAAGGTCCAAGGGATACAGTAAACCTGCATTGGTGCATCGGAATCCAATACTGGTCTCCCAGGAGCCGCTCAAAGCTCATCTCTGAAAAGATTCACTCTTCTTGTACTTAAGTCGGCATTGTGCCTTTTATATTCAATTCCGATGCGATTTCTGTGTTTCATCGTCAATTTGAAGGTCCAAGGGATACAGTAAACCTGCACTGGTGCATCGCAATCCAATACTGGTCTCCCAGGAGCCGCTCAAACCACAAACTCTTAGGAGACTCACTCTTCTTGTACTTAAGTCGGCACTGCGTCTTTTATATTCAATTCCGATGCGATTTCTGTGTTTCATTGTCAATGTGAAGTTCCAAGGGATACAGTAAACCTGCACTGGTGCATCGGAATCCAATACTGGTCTCCCAGGAGCCGCTCAAAGCACAAACTCTTAGGAGACTCACTCTTCTTGTACTTAAGTCGGCACTGTGCCTTTTATATTCAATTCCGATGCGATTTCTGTGTTTCATTGTAAATGTGAAGGTCCAAGGGATACAGAAAACCTGCACTGGTTCATCGGAATGTAATACTGGTCTCCCAGGAGCCGCTCAAATGACAAACTCTTAGGAGACTCACTCTTCTTGTACTTAAGTCGGCACTGTGTCTTTTACATTCAATTCCGATGCGATTTCTGTGTTTCATTGTCAATGTGAAGGTCCAAGGGATACAGTAAATCTGCACTGGTGCATCGGAATCCAATACTGGTCTCCCAGGAGCCGCTCAAACCACAAACTCTGAGAAGATTCACTCTTCTTGTACTTAAGTCGGCATTGTGATTTTTATATTCAATTCCGATGCGATTTCTGTGTTTCATCGTCAATTTGAAGGTCCAAGGGATACAGTAAACCTGCACTGGTGCATCGGAATCCAATACTGGTCTCCCAGGAGCCGCTCAAACCACAAACTCTTAGGAGACTCACTCTTCTTGTACTTAAGTCGGCACTGTGTCTTTTATATTCAATTCCAATGCGATTTCTGTGTTTCATTGTCAATGTGAAGTTCCAAGGGATACAGTAAACCTGCACTGGTGCATCGGAATCCAATACTGGTCTCCCAGGAGCCGCTCAAACCACAAACTCTTAGGAGACTCACTCTTCTTGTACTTAAGTCGGCACTGTGCCTTTTATATTCAATTCCGATGCGATTTCTGTGTTTCATTGTCAATGTGAAGGTCTAAGGGACACAGTAAACCTGCACTGGTGCATCGGAATCCAATACTGGTCTCCCAGGAGCCGCTCAAACCACAAACTCTTAGGAGACTCACTCTTCTTGTACTTAAGTCGGCACTGTGTCTTTTATATTCAATTCCGATGCGATTTCTGTGTTTCATTGTAAATGTGAAGGTCCAAGGGATACAGTAAACCTGCACTGGTGCATCGGAATCCAATACTAGTCTCCCAGGAGCCGCTCAAACCACAAACTCTTAGGAGACTTACTCTTCTTGTACTTAAGTCGGCACTGTGTCTTTTATATTCAATTCCGATGCGATTTCTGTGTTTCATTGTCAATGTGAAGTTCCAAGGGATACAGTAAACCTGCACTGGTGCATCGGAATCCAATACTGGTCTCCCAGGAGCCGCTCAAAGCACAAACTCTTAGGAGACTCACTCTTCTTGTACTTAAGTCGGCACTGTGTCTTTTATATTCAATTCCGATGCGATTTCTGTGTTTCATTGTAAATGTGAAGGTCCAAGGGATACAGTAAACCTGCACTGGTGCGTCGGAATGCAATACTGGTCTCCCAGGAGCCGCTCAAATGACAAACTCTTAGGAGACTCACTCTTCTTGTACTTAAGTCGGCACTGTGTCTTTTACATTCAATTCCGATGCGATTTCTGTGTTTCATTGTCAATGTGAAGGTCCAAGGGATACAGTAAACCTGCACTGGTGCATCGGAATCCAATACTGATCTCCCAGGAGCCGCTCAAACCACAAACTCTTAGGAGACTCACCCTTCTTGTACTTAAGTCGGCACTGTGTCTTTTATATTCCACTCCGATGCGATTTCTGTGTTTCATTGTCCATGTGAAGGTCCAAGGGATACAGTAAACCTGCACTGGTGCATCGGAATCCAATACTGGTCTCCCAGGAGCCGCTCAAACCACAAACTCTTAGGAGACTCACTCTTCTTGTACTTAAGTCGGCACTGTGTCTTTTATATTCAATTCCGATGCGATTTCTGTGTTTCATTGTCAATGTGAAGGTCCAAGGGATACAGTAAACCTGCACTGGTGCATCGGAACCCAATACTGGTCTCCCAGGAGCCGCTCAAACCACAAACTCTTAGGGGACTCACTCTTCTTGTACTTAAGTCGGCATTGGCCTTTTATATTCAATTCCGATGCGATTTCTGTATTTCATCGTCAATTTGAAGGTCCAAGGATACAGTAAACCTGCACTGGTGCATCGGAATCCAATACTGGTCTCCCAGGAGCCGCTCAAACCACAAACTCTTAGGCGACTCACTCTTTTTGTACTTAAGTCGGCACTGTGTCTTTTATATTCAATTCCGATGCGATTTCTGTGTTTCATTGTCAATGTGAAGGTCCAAGGGATACAGTAAACCTGCACTGGTGCATCGGAATCCAATACTGGTCTCCCAGGAGCCGCTCAAAGCACAAACTCTTAGGAGACTCACTGTTCTTGTACTTAAGTCGGCACTGTGTCTTTTATATTCAATTCCGATGGGATTTCTGTGTTTCATTGTCAATGTGAAGGTCCAAGGGATACAGTAAACCTGCACTGGTGCATCGGAATCCAATACTGGTCTCCCAGGAGCCGCTCAAACCACAAACTCTTAGGAGACTCACTCTTCTTGTACTTAAGTCGGCACTGTGTATTTTATATTCAATTCCGATGCGATTTCTGTGTTTCATTGTCCATGTGAAGGTCGAAGGGATACAGTAAACCTGCACTGGTGCATCGGAATCCAATACTGGTCTCCCAGGAGCCGCTCAAACCACAAACTCTGAGGAGACTCACTCTTCTTGTACTTAAGTCGGCACTGTGCCTTTTACTTTCAATTCCGATGCGATTTCTGTGTTTCATCGTCAATGTGAAGGTCCAAGGGATACAGTAAACCTGCACTGGTGCATCGGAATCCAATACTGGTCTACCAGGAGCCGCTCAAAGCACAAACTCTTAGGAGACTCACTCTTCTTGACTTAAGTCGGCACTGTGCCTTTTATATTCCACTCCGATGCGATTTCTGTGTTTCATTGTCCATGTGAAGGTCCAAGGGATACAGTAAACCTGCACTGGTGCATCGGAATCCAATACTGGTCTCCCAGGAGCCGCTCAAAGCACAAACTCTTAGGAGACTCACACTTCTTGTACTTAAGTCGGCACTGTGTCTTTTATATTCAATTCCGATGCGATTTCTGTGTTTCATTGTCAATGTGAAGGTCCACGGGATACAGTAAACCTGCACTGGTGCATCGGAATCCAATACTGGTCTCCCAGGAGCCGCTCAAACCACAAACTCTTAGGAGACTCACTCTTCTTGTACTTAAGTCGGCACTGTGTCTTTTATATTCAATTCCGATGCGATTTCTGTGTTTCATTGTCCATGTGAAGGTCGAAGGGATACAGTAAACCTGCACTGGTGCATCGGAATCCAATACTGGTCTCCCAGGAGCCGCTCAAACCACAAACTCTTAGGAGACTCACTCTTCTTGTACTTAAGTCGGCACTGTGCCTTTTATATTCAATTCCGATGCGAATTCTATGTTTCATCATCAATGTGAAGGTCCAAGGGATACAGTAAACCTGCACTGGTGCATCGGAATCCAATACTGGTCTCCCAGGAGCCGCTCAAAGCACAAACTCTTAGGAGACTCACTCTTCTTGACTTAAGTCGGCACTGTGCCTTTTATATTCAATTCCGATGCGATTTCTGTGATTCATCGTCAATTTGAATTTCCAAGGGACACATTAAACCTGCACTGGTGCATCGGAATCCAATACTGGTCTCCCAGGAGCCGCTCAAACCACAAACTCTTAGGAGACTCACTCTTCTTGTACTTAAGTCGGCACTGTGCCTTTTATATTCAATTCCGATGCGATTTCTGTGTTTCATTGTCAATGTGAAGGTCCAAGGGACACAGTAAACCTGCACTGGTGCATCGGAATCCAATACTGGTCTCCCAGGAGCCGCCCAAAGCACAAACTCTGAGAAGATTCACTCTTCTTGTACTTAAGTCGGCACTGTGTCTTTTATATTCAATTCCGATGCGATTTCTGTGTTTCATTGTCAATGTGAAGGTCCAAGGGATACAGTAAACCTGCATTGGTGCATCGGAATCCAATACTGGTCTCCCAGGAGCCGCTCAAAGCACAAACTCTGAGAAGATTCACTCTTCTTGTACTTAAGTCGGCATTGTGATTTTTATATTCAATTCCGATGCGATTTCTGTGTTTCATCGTCAATTTGAAGGTCCAAGGGATACAGTAAACCTGCACTGGTGCATCGGAATCCAATACTGGTCTCCCAGGAGCCGCTCAAACCACAAATTCTTAGGAGACTCACTCTTCTTGTACTTAAGTCGGCACTGTGTCTTTTATATTCAATTCCGATGCGATTTCTGTGTTTCATTGTTAATGTGAAGTTCCAAGGGATACAGTAAACCTGCACTGGTGCATCGGAATCCAATACTGGTCTCCCAGGAGCCGCTCAAACCACAAACTCTTAGGAGACTCACTCTTCTTGTACTTAAGTCGGCACTGTGCCTTTTACATTCAATTCCGATGCGATTTCTGTGTTTCATTGTCAATGTGAAGGTCCAAGGGGCACAGTAAACCTGCACTGGTGCATCGGAATCCAATACTGGTCTCCCAGGAGCCGCTCAAAGCACAAACTCTTAGGAGACTCACTCTTCTTGTACTTAAGTCGGCACTGTGTCTTTTATATTCAATTCCGAAGCGATTTATGTGTTTCATTGTAAATGTAAAGGTCCAAGGGATACAGTAAACCTGCACTGGTGCATCGGAATCCAATACTGGTCTCCCAGGAGCCGCTCAAACCACAAACTCTTAGGAGACTCACTCCTCTTGTACTTAAGTCGGCACTGTGTCTTTTACATTCAATTCCGATGCGATTTCTGTGTCATTGTCAATGTGAAGGTCCAAGGGATACAGTAAACCTGCACTGGTGCATCGGAATCCAATACTGGTCTTCCAGGAGCCGCTCAAACCACAAACTCTTAGGAGACTCACTCTTCTTGTACTTAAGTCGGCACTGTGTCTTTTATATTCCACTCCGATGCGATTTCTGTGTTTCATTGTCCATGTGAAGGTCCAAGGGATACAGTAAACCTGCACTGGTGCATCGGAATCCAATACTGGTCTCCCAGGAGCCGCTCAAAGCACAAACTCTTAGGAGACCCACTCTTCTTGTACTTAAGTCGGCACTGTGCCTTTTATATTCAATTCCGATGCGATTTCTGTGTTTCATCGTCAATGTGAAGGTCCAAGGGATACAGTAAACCTGCACTGGTGCATCGGAATCCAATACTGGTCTCCCAGGATCCGCTCAAAGCACAAACTCTTAGGAGACTCACTCATCTTGTACTTAAGTCGGCACTGTGTCTTTTATATTCAATTCCGATGCGATTTCTGTGTTTCATTGTCAATGTGAAGGTCCTAGGGATACAGTAAACCTGCACTGGTGCATCGGAATCCAATACTGGTCTCCCAGGAGCCGCCCAAAGCACAAACTCTGAGAAGATTCACTCTTCTTGTACTTAAGTCGGCACTGTGCCTTTTATATTCAATTCCGATGCGATTTCTGTGTTCCATCGTCAATGTGAAGGTCCAAGGGATACGGTAAACCTGCACTGGTGCATCGGAATCCAATACTGGTCTCCCAGGAGCCGCCCAAAGCACAAACTCTGAGAAGATTCACTCTTCTTGTACTTAAGTTGGCACTGCGTATTTTATATTCAATTCCGATGCGATTTCTATGTTTCATTGTCAATGTGAAGGTCCAAGGGATACAGTAAACCTGCATTGGTGCATCGGAATCCAATACTGGTCTCCCAGGAGCCGCTCAAAGCAAATCTCTGAGAAGATTCACTCTTCTTGTACTTAAGTCGGCATTGTGCCTTTTATATTCAATTCCGATGCGATTTCTGTGTTTCATCGTCAATTTGAAGGTCCAAGGGATACAGTAAACCTGCACTGGTGCATCGGAATCCAATACTGGTCTCCCAGGAGCCGCTCAAACCACAAACTCTTAGGAGACTCACTCTTCTTGTACTTAAGTCGGCACTGTGTCTTTTATATTCAATTCCGATGCGATTTCTGTGTTTCATTGTCAATGTGAAGTTCCAAGGGATACAGTAAACCTGCACTGGTGCATCGGAATCCAATACTGGTCTCCCAGGAGCCGCTCAAAGCACAAACTCTTAGGAGACTCACTCTTCTTGTACTTAAGTCGGCACTGTGCCTTTTGTATTCAATTCCGATGCGATTTCTGTGTTTCATTGTAAATGTGAAGGTCCAAGGGATACAGTAAACCTGCACTGGTTCATCGGAATGTAATACTGGTCTCCCAGGAGCCGCTCAAATGACAAACTCTTAGGAGGCTCACTCTTCTTGTACTTAAGTCGGCACTGTGTCTTTTACATTCAATTCCGATGCGATTTCTGTGTTTCATTGTCAATGTGAAGGTCCAAGGGATACAGTAAATCTGCACTGGTGCATCGGAATCCAATACTGGTCTCCCAGGAGCCGCTCAAACCACAAACTCTGAGAAGATTCACTCTTCTTGTACTTAAGTCGGCATTGTGATTTTTATATTCAATTCCGATGCGATTTCTGTGTTTCATCGTCAATTTGAAGGTCCAAGGGATACAGTAAACCTGCACTGGTGCATCGGAATCCAATACTGGTGTCCCAGGAGCCGCTCAAACCACAAACTCTTAGGAGACTCACTCTTCTTGTACTTAAGTCGGCACTGTGTCTTTTATATTCAATTCCAATGCGATTTCTGTGTTTCATTGTCAATGTGAAGTTCCAAGGGATACAGTAAACCTGCACTGGTGCATCGGAATCCAATACTGGTCTCCCAGGAGCCGCTCAAACCACAAACTCTTAGGAGACTCACTCTTCTTGTACTTAAGTCGGCACTGTGCCTTTTATATTCAATTCCGATGCGATTTCTGTGTTTCATTGTCAATGTGAAGGTCCAAGGGACACAGTAAACCTGCACTGGTGCATCGGAATCCAATACTGGTCTCCCAGGAGCCGCTCAAACCACAAACTCTTAGGAGACTCACTCTTCTTGTACTTAAGTCGGCACTGTGTCTTTTATATTCAATTCCGATGCGATTTCTGTGTTTCATTGTAAATGTGAAGGTCCAAGGGATACAGTAAACCTGCACTGGTGCATCGGAATCCAATACTAGTCTCCCAGGAGCCGCTCAAACCACAAACTCTTAGGAGACTTACTCTTCTTGTACTTAAGTCGGCACTGTGTCTTTTATATTCAATTCCGATGCGATTTCTGTGTTTCATTGTCAATGTGAAGTTCCAAGGGATACAGTAAACCTGCACTGGTGCATCGGAATCCAATACTGCTCTCCCAGGAGCCGCTCAAAGCACAAACTCTTAGGAGACTCACTCTTCTTGTACTTAAGTCGGCACTGTGTCTTTTATATTCAATTCCGATGCGATTTCTGTGTTTCATTGTAAATGTGAAGGTCCAAGGGATACAGTAAACCTGCACTGGTGCGTCGGAATGCAATACTGGTCTCCCAGGAGCCGCTCAAATGACAAACTCTTAGGAGACTCACTCTTCTTGTACTTAAGTCGGCACTGTGTCTTTTACATTCAATTCCGATGCGATTTCTGTGTTTCATTGTCAATGTGAAGGTCCAAGGGATACAGTAAACCTGCACTGGTGCATCGGAATCCAATACTGATCTCCCAGGAGCCGCTCAAACCACAAACTCTTAGGAGACTCACCCTTCTTGTACTTAAGTCGGCACTGTGTCTTTTATATTCCACTCCGATGCGATTTCTGTGTTTCATTGTCCATGTGAAGGTCCAAGGGATACACTAAACCTGCACTGGTGCATCGGAATCCAATACTGGTCTCCCAGGAGCCGCTCAAACCACAAACTCTTAGGAGACTCACTCTTCTTGTACTTAAGTCGGCACTGTGTCTTTTATATTCAATTCCGATGCGATTTCTGTGTTTCATTGTCAATGTGAAGGTCCAAGGGATACAGTAAACCTGCACTGGTGCATCGGAACACAATACTGGTCTCCCAGGAGCCGCTCAAACCACAAACTCTTAGGAGACTCACTCTTCTTGTACTTAAGTCGGCATTGTGCCTTTTATATTCAATTCCGATGCGATTTCTGCGTTTCATCCTCAATTTGAAGGTCCAAGGATACAGTAAACCTGCACTGGTGCATCGGAATCCAATACTGGTCTCCCAGGAGCCGCTCAAACCACAAACTCTTAGGAGACTCACTCTTCTTGTACTTAAGTCGGCACTGTGTCTTTTATATTCAATTCCGATGCGATTTCTGTGTTTCATTGTCAATGTGAAGGTCCAAGAGATACAGTAAACCTGCACTGGTGCATCGGAATCCAATACTGGTCACCCAGGAGCCGCTCAAAGCACAAACTCTTAGGAGACTCACTCTTCTTGTACTTAAGTCTGCACTGTGTCTTTTATATTCAATTCCGATGCGATTTCTGTGTTTCATTGTCAATGTGAAGGTCCAAGGGATACAGTAAACCTGCACTGGTGCATCGGAACCCAATACTGGTCTCGCAGGAGCCGCTCAAACCACAAACTCTTAGGGGACTCACTCTTCTTGTACTTAAGTCGGCATTGGCCTTTTATATTCAATTCCGATGCGATTTCTGTATTTCATCGTCAATTTGAAGGTCCAAGGATACAGTAAACCTGCACTGGTGCATCGGAATCCAATACTGGTCTCCCAGGAGCCGCTCAAAGCACAAACTCTTAGGCGACTCACTCTTCTTGTACTTAAGTCGGCACTGTGTCTTTTATATTCAATTCCGATGCGATTTCTGTGTTTCATTGTCAATGTGAAGGTCCAAGGGATACAGTAAACCTGCACTGGTGCATCGGAATCCAATACTGGTCTCCCAGGAGCCGCTCAAAGCACAAACTCTTAGGAGACTCACTGTTCTTGTACTTAAGTCGGCACTGTGTCTTTTATATTCAATTCCGATGCGATTTCTGTGTTTCATTGTCAATGTGAAGGTCCAAGGGATACAGTAAACCTGCACTGGTGCATCGGAATCCAATACTGGTCTCCCAGGAGCCGCTCAAACCACAAACTCTTAGGAGACTCACTCTTCTTGTACTTAAGTCGGCACTGTGTATTTTATATTCAATTCCGATGCGATTTCTGTGTTTCATTGTCCATGTGAAGGTCGAAGGGATACAGTAAACCTGCACTGGTGCATCGGAATCCAATACTGGTCTCCCAGGAGCCGCTCAAACCACAAACTCTTAGGAGACTCACTCTTCTTGTACTTAAGTCGGCACTGTGCCTTTTATTTTCAATTCCGATGCGATTTCTGTGTTTCATCGTCAATGTGAAGGTCAGAGGGATACAGTAAACCTGCACTGGTGCATCGGAATCCAATACTGGTCTCCCAGGAGCCGCTCAAAGCACAAACTCTTAGGAGACTCACTCTTCTTGACTTAAGTCGGCACTGTGCCTTTTATATTCAATTCCGATGCGATTTCTGTGATTCATTGTCAATTTGAATTTCCAAGGGATACATTAAACCTGCACTGGTGCATCGGAATCCAATACTGGTCTCCCAGGGCCGCTCAAACCACAAACTCTTAGGAGACTCACCCTTCTTGTACTGTAGTCGGCACTGTGCCTTTTATATTCAATTCCGATGCGATTTCTGTGTTTCATTGTCAATGTGAAGGTCCAAGGGACACAGTAAACCTGCACTGGTGCATCGGAATCTAATACTGGTCTCCCAGGAGCCGCCCAAAGCACAAACTCTGAGAAGATTCACTCTTCTTGTACTTAAGTCGGCACTGTGTCTTTTATATTCAATTCCGATGCGATTTCTGTGTTTCATTGTCAATGTGAAGGTCCAAGGGATACAGTAATTCTGCATTGGTGCATCGGAATCCAATACTGGTCTCCCAGGATCCGCTCAAACCACAAACTCTGAGAAGATTCACTCTTCTTGTACTTAAGTCGGCATTGTGATTTTTATATTCAATTCCGATGCGATTTCTGTGTTTCATCGTCAATTTGAAGGTCCAAGGGATACAGTAAACCTGCACTGGTGCATCGGAATCCAATACTGGTCTCCCAGGAGCCGCTCAAACCACAAACTCTTAGGAGACTCACTCTTCTTGTACTTAAGTCGGCATTGTGCCTTTTATATTCAATTCCGATGCGATTTCTGCGTTTCATCGTCAATTTGAAGGTCCAAGGATACAGTAAACCTGCACTGGTGCATCGGAATCCAAAACTGGTCTCCCAGGAGCCGCTCAAACCACAAACTCCTAGGAGACTAACTCTTCTTGTACTTAAGTCGGCACTGTGTCTTTTATATTCAATTCCGATGCGATTTCTGTGTTTCATTGGCAATGTGAAGGTCCAAGGGATACAGTAAACCTGCACTGGTGCATCAGAATCCAATACTGGTCACCCAGGAGCCGCTCAAAGCACAAACTCTTAGGAGACTCACTTTTCTTGTACTTAAGTCGGCACTGTGTCTTTTATATTCAATTCCGATGCGATTTCTGTGTTTCATTGTCAATGTGAAGGTCCAAGGGATACAGTAAACCTGCACTGGTGCATCGGAACCCAATACTGGTCTCCCAGGAGCCGCTCAAACCACAAACTCTTAGGGGACTCACTCTTCTTGTACTTAAGTCGGCATTGGCCTTTTATATTCAATTCCGATGCGATTTCTGTATTTCATCGTCAATTTGAAGGTCCAAGGATACAGTAAACCTGCACTGGTGCATCGGAATCCAATACTGGTCTCCCAGGAGCCGCTCAAATGACAAACTCTTAGGAGACTCACTCTTCTTGTACTTAAGTCGGCACTGTGTCTTTTACATTCAATTCCGATGCGATTTCTGTGTTTCATTGTCAATGTGAAGGTCCAAGGGATACAGTAAACCTGCACTGGTGCATCGGAATCCAATACTGATCTCCCAGGAGCCGCTCAAACCACAAACTCTTAGGAGACTCACCCTTCTTGTACTTAAGTCGGCACTGTGTCTTTTATATTCCACTCCGATGCGATTTCTGTGTTTCATTGTCCATGTGAAGGTCCAAGGGATACAGTAAACCTGCACTGGTGCATCGGAATCCAATACTGGTCTCCCAGGAGCCGCTCACACCACAAACTCTTAGGAGACTCACTCTTCTTGTACTTAAGTCGGCACTGTGTCTCTTATATTCAATTCCGATGCGATTTCTGTGTTTCATTGTCAATGTGAAGGTCCAAGGGATACAGTAAACCTGCACTGGTGCATCGGAACACAATACTGGTCTCCCAGGAGCCGCTCAAACCACAAACTCTTAGGAGACTCACTCTTCTTGTACTTAAGTCGGCATTGTGCCTTTTATATTCAATTCCGATGCGATTTCTGCGTTTCATCGTCAATTTGAAGGTCCAAGGATACAGTAAACCTGCACTGGTGCATCGGAATCCAATACTGGTCTCCCAGGAGCCGCTCAAACCACAAACTCTTAGGAGACTCACTCTTCTTGTACTTAAGTCGGCACTGTGTCTTTTATATTCAATTCCGATGCGATTTCTGTGTTTCATTGTCAATGTGAAGGTCCAAGGGATACAGTAAACCTGCACTGGTGCATCGGAATCCAATACTGGTCACCCAGGAGCCGCTCAAAGCACAAACTCTTAGGAGACTCACTCTTCTTGTACTTAAGTCGGCACTGTGTCTTTTATATTCAATTCCGATGCGATTTCTGTGTTTCATTGTCAATGTGAAGGTCCAAGGGATACAGTAAAGCTGCACTGGTGCATCGGAACCCAATACGGGTCTCCCAGGAGCCGCTCAAACCACAAACTCTTAGGGGACTCACTCCTCTTGTACTTAAGTCGGCATTGGCCTTTTATATTCAATTCCGATGTGATTTCTGTATTTCATCGTCAATTTGAAGGTCCAAGGATACAGTAAACCTGCACTGGTGCATCGGAATCCAATACTGGTCTCCCAGGAGCCGCTCAAACCACAAACTCTTAGGCGACTCACTCTTCTTGTACTTATGTCGGCACTGTGTCTTTTATATTCAATTCCGATGCGATTTCTGTGTTTCATTGTCAATGTGAAGGTCCAAGGGATACAGTAAACCTGCACTGGTGCATCGGAATCCAATACTGGTCTCCCAGGAGCCGCTCAAACCACAAACTCTTAGGAGACTCACTCTTCTTGTACTTAAGTCGGCACTGTGTATTTTATATTCAATTCCGATGCGATTTCTGTGTTTCATTGTCCATGTGAAGGTCGAAGGGATACAGTAAACCTGCACTGGTGCATCGGAATCCAATACTGGTCTCCCAGGAGCCGCTCAAACCACAAACTCTTAGGAGACTCACTCTTCTTGTACTTAAGTCGGCACTGTGCCTTTTATTTTCAATTCCGATGCGATTTCTGTGTTTCATCGTCAATGTGAAGGTCCAAGGGATACAGTAAACCTGCACTGGTGCATCGGAATCCAATACTGGTCTCCCAGGAGCCGCTCAAAGCACAAACTCTTAGGAGACTCACTCTTCTTGACTTAAGTCGGCACTGTGCTTTTATATTCAATTCCGATGCGATTTCTGTGATTCATTGTCAATTTGAATTTCCAAGGGATACATTAAACCTGCACTGGTGCATCGGAATCCAATACTGGTCTCCCAGGAGCCGCTCAAACCACAAACTCTTAGGAGACTCACTCTTCTTGTACTGTAGTCGGCACTGTGCCTTTTATATTCAATTCCGATGCGATTTCTGTGTTTCATTGTCAATGTGAAGGTCCAAGGGACACAGTAAACCTGCACTGGTGCATCGGAATCCAATACTGGTCTCCCAGGAGCCGCCCAAAGCACAAACTCTGAGAAGATTCACTCTTCTTGTACTTAAGTCGGCACTGTGTCTTTTATATTCAATTCCGATGCGCTTTCTGTGTTTCATTGACAATGTGAAGGTCCAAGGGATACAGTAATTCTGCATTGGTGCATCGGAATCCAATACTGGTCTCCCAGGATCCGCTCAAAGCACAAACTCTGAGAAGATTCACTCTTCTTGTACTTAAGTCAGAATTGTGATTTTTATATTCAATTCCGATGCGATTTCTGTGTTTCATCGTCAATTTGAAGGTCCAAGGGATACAGTAAACCTGCACTGGTGCATCGGAATCCAATACTGGTCTCCCAGGAGCCGCTCAAACCACAAACTCTTAGGAGACTCACTCTTCTTGTACTTAAGTCGGCATTGTGCCTTTTATATTCAATTCCGATGCGATTTCTGCGTTTCATCCTCAATTTGAAGGTCCAAGGATACAGTAAACCTGCACTGGTGCATCGGAATCCAATACTGGTCTCCCAGGAGCCGCTCAAACCACAAACTCTTAGGAGACTCACTCTTCTTGTACTTAAGTCGGCACTGTGTCTTTTATATTCAATTCCGATGCGATTTCTGTGTTTCATTGTCAATGTGAAGGTCCAAGGGATACAGTAAACCTGCACTGGTGCATCGGAATCCAATACTGGTCACCCAGGAGCCGCTCAAAGCACAAACTCTTAGGAGACTCACTCTTCTTGTACTTAAGTCGGCACTGTGTCTTTTATATTCAATTCCGATGCGATTTCTGTGTTTCATTGTCAATGTGAAGGTCCAAGGGATACAGTAAACCTGCACTGGTGCATCGGAACCCAATACTGGTCTCCCAGGAGCCGCTCAAACCACAAACTCTTAGGGGACTCACTCTTCTTGTACTTAAGTCGGCATTGGCCTTTTATATTCAATTCCGATGCGATTTCTGTATTTCATCGTCAATTTGAAGGTCCAAGGATACAGTAAACCTGCACTGGTGCATCGGAATCCAATACTGGTCTCCCAGGAGCCGCTCAAACCACAAACTCTTAGGCGACTCACTCTTCTTGTACTTATGTCGGCACTGTGTCTTTTATATTCAATTCCGATGCGATTTCTGTGTTTCATTGTCAATGTGAAGGTCCAAGGGATACAGTAAACCTGCACTGGTGCATCGGAATCCAATACTGGTCTCCCAGGAGCCGCTCAAACCACAAACTCTTAGGAGACTCACTCTTCTTGTACTTAAGTCGGCACTGTGTATTTTATATTCAATTCCGATGCGATTTCTGTGTTTCATTGTCCATGTGAAGGTCGAAGGGATACAGTAAACCTGCACTGGTGCATCGGAATCCAATACTGGTCTCCCAGGAGCCGCTCAAACCACAAACTCTTAGGAGACTCACTCTTCTTGTACTTAAGTCGGCACTGTGCCTTTTATTTTCAATTCCGATGCGATTTCTGTGTTTCATCGTCAATGTGAAGGTCCAAGGGATACAGTAAACCTGCACTGGTGCATCGGAATCCAATACTGGTCTCCCAGGAGCCGCTCAAAGCACAAACTCTTAGGAGACTCACTCTTCTTGACTTAAGTCGGCACTGTGCTTTTATATTCAATTCCGATGCGATTTCTGTGATTCATTGTCAATTTGAATTTCCAAGGGATACATTAAACCTGCACTGGTGCATCGGAATCCAATACTGGTCTCCCAGGAGCCGCTCAAACCACAAACTCTTAGGAGACTCACTCTTCTTGTACTGTAGTCGGCACTGTGCCTTTTATATTCAATTCCGATGCGATTTCTGTGTTTCATTGTCAATGTGAAGGTCCAAGGGACACAGTAAACCTGCACTGGTGCATCGGAATCCAATACTGGTCTCCCAGGAGCCGCCCAAAGCACAAACTCTGAGAAGATTCACTCTTCTTGTACTTAAGTCGGCACTGTGTCTTTTATATTCAATTCCGATGCGCTTTCTGTGTTTCATTGACAATGTGAAGGTCCAAGGGATACAGTAATTCTGCATTGGTGCATCGGAATCCAATACTGGTCTCCCAGGATCCGCTCAAAGCACAAACTCTGAGAAGATTCACTCTTCTTGTACTTAAGTCAGAATTGTGATTTTTATATTCAATTCCGATGCGATTTCTGTGTTTCATCGTCAATTTGAAGGTCCAAGGGATACAGTAAACCTGCACTGGTGCATCGGAATCCAATACTGGTCTCCCAGGAGCCGCTCAAACCACAAACTCTTAGGAGACTCACTCTTCTTGTACTTAAGTCGGCATTGTGCCTTTTATATTCAATTCCGATGCGATTTCTGCGTTTCATCCTCAATTTGAAGGTCCAAGGATACAGTAAACCTGCACTGGTGCATCGGAATCCAATACTGGTCTCCCAGGAGCCGCTCAAACCACAAACTCTTAGGAGACTCACTCTTCTTGTACTTAAGTCGGCACTGTGTCTTTTATATTCAATTCCGATGCGATTTCTGTGTTTCATTGTCAATGTGAAGGTCCAAGGGATACAGTAAACCTGCACTGGTGCATCGGAATCCAATACTGGTCACCCAGGAGCCGCTCAAAGCACAAACTCTTAGGAGACTCACTCTTCTTGTACTTAAGTCGGCACTGTGTCTTTTATATTCAATTCCGATGCGATTTCTGTGTTTCATTGTCAATGTGAAGGTCCAAGGGATACAGTAAACCTGCACTGGTGCATCGGAACCCAATACTGGTCTCCCAGGAGCCGCTCAAACCACAAACTCTTAGGGGACTCACTCTTCTTGTACTTAAGTCGGCATTGGCCTTTTATATTCAATTCCGATGCGATTTCTGTATTTCATCGTCAATTTGAAGGTCCAAGGATACAGTAAACCTGCACTGGTGCATCGGAATCCAATACTGGTCTCCCAGGAGCCGCTCAAACCACAAACTCTTAGGCGACTCACTCTTCTTGTACTTATGTCGGCACTGTGTCTTTTATATTCAATTCCGATGCGATTTCTGTGTTTCATTGTCAATGTGAAGGTCCAAGGGATACAGTAAACCTGCACTGGTGCATCGGAATCCAATACTGGTCTCCCAGGAGCCGCTCAAACCACAAACTCTTAGGAGACTCACTCTTCTTGTACTTAAGTCGGCACTGTGTATTTTATATTCAATTCCGATGCGATTTCTGTGTTTCATTGTCCATGTGAAGGTCGAAGGGATACAGTAAACCTGCACTGGTGCATCGGAATCCAATACTGGTCTCCCAGGAGCCGCTCAAACCACAAACTCTTAGGAGACTCACTCTTCTTGTACTTAAGTCGGCACTGTGCCTTTTATTTTCAATTCCGATGCGATTTCTGTGTTTCATCGTCAATGTGAAGGTCCAAGGGATACAGTAAACCTGCACTGGTGCATCGGAATCCAATACTGGTCTCCCAGGAGCCGCTCAAAGCACAAACTCTTAGGAGACTCACTCTTCTTGACTTAAGTCGGCACTGTGCTTTTATATTCAATTCCGATGCGATTTCTGTGATTCATTGTCAATTTGAATTTCCAAGGGATACATTAAACCTGCACTGGTGCATCGGAATCCAATACTGGTCTCCCAGGAGCCGCTCAAACCACAAACTCTTAGGAGACTCACTCTTCTTGTACTGTAGTCGGCACTGTGCCTTTTATATTCAATTCCGATGCGATTTCTGTGTTTCATTGTCAATGTGAAGGTCCAAGGGACACAGTAAACCTGCACTGGTGCATCGGAATCCAATACTGGTCTCCCAGGAGCCGCCCAAAGCACAAACTCTGAGAAGATTCACTCTTCTTGTACTTAAGTCGGCACTGTGTCTTTTATATTCAATTCCGATGCGCTTTCTGTGTTTCATTGACAATGTGAAGGTCCAAGGGATACAGTAATTCTGCATTGGTGCATCGGAATCCAATACTGGTCTCCCAGGATCCGCTCAAAGCACAAACTCTGAGAAGATTCACTCTTCTTGTACTTAAGTCAGAATTGTGATTTTTATATTCAATTCCGATGCGATTTCTGTGTTTCATCGTCAATTTGAAGGTCCAAGGGATACAGTAAACCTGCACTGGTGCATCGGAATCCAATACTGGTCTCCCAGGAGCCGCTCAAACCACAAACTCTTAGGAGACTCACTCTTCTTGTACTTAAGTCGGCATTGTGCCTTTTATATTCAATTCCGATGCGATTTCTGCGTTTCATCCTCAATTTGAAGGTCCAAGGATACAGTAAACCTGCACTGGTGCATCGGAATCCAATACTGGTCTCCCAGGAGCCGCTCAAACCACAAACTCTTAGGAGACTCACTCTTCTTGTACTTAAGTCGGCACTGTGTCTTTTATATTCAATTCCGATGCGATTTCTGTGTTTCATTGTCAATGTGAAGGTCCAAGGGATACAGTAAACCTGCACTGGTGCATCGGAATCCAATACTGGTCACCCAGGAGCCGCTCAAAGCACAAACTCTTAGGAGACTCACTCTTCTTGTACTTAAGTCGGCACTGTGTCTTTTATATTCAATTCCGATGCGATTTCTGTGTTTCATTGTCAATGTGAAGGTCCAAGGGATACAGTAAACCTGCACTGGTGCATCGGAACCCAATACTGGTCTCCCAGGAGCCGCTCAAACCACAAACTCTTAGGGGACTCACTCTTCTTGTACTTAAGTCGGCATTGGCCTTTTATATTCAATTCCGATGCGATTTCTGTATTTCATCGTCAATTTGAAGGTCCAAGGATACAGTAAACCTGCACTGGTGCATCGGAATCCAATACTGGTCTCCCAGGAGCCGCTCAAACCACAAACTCTTAGGCGACTCACTCTTCTTGTACTTATGTCGGCACTGTGTCTTTTATATTCAATTCCGATGCGATTTCTGTGTTTCATTGTCAATGTGAAGGTCCAAGGGATACAGTTAACCTGCACTGGTGCATCGGAATCCAATACTGGTCTCCCAGGAGCCGCTCAAAGTACAAACTCTTAGGAGACTCACTGTTCTTGTACTTAAGTCGGCACTGTGTCTTTTATATTCAATTCCGATGCGATTTCTGTGTTTCATTGTCAATGTGAAGGTCCAAGGGATACAGTAAACCTGCACTGGTGCATCGGAATCCAATACTGGTCTCCCAGGAGCCGCTCAAACCACAAACTCTTAGGAGACTCACTCTTCTTGTACTTAAGTCGGCACTGTGTATTTTATATTCAATTCCGATGCGATTTCTGTGTTTCATTGTCCATGTGAAGGTCGAAGGGATACAGTAAACCTGCACTGGTGCATCGGAATCCAATACTGGTCTCCCAGGAGCCGCTCAAACCACAAACTCTTAGGAGACTCACTCTTCTTGTACTTAAGTCGGCACTGTGCCTTTTATTTTCAATTCCGATGCGATTTCTGTGTTTCATCGTCAATGTGAAGGTCCAAGGGATACAGTAAACCTGCACTGGTGCATCGGAATCCAATACTGGTCTCCCAGGAGCCGCTCAAAGCACAAACTCTTAGGAGACTCACTCTTCTTGACTTAAGTCGGCACTGTGCCTTTTATATTCCACTCCGATGCGATTTCTGTGTTTCATTGTCCATGTGAAGGTCCAAGGGATACAGTAAACCTGCACTGGTGCATCGGAATCCAATACTGGTCTCCCAGGAGCCGCTCAAACCACAAACTCTTAGGAGACTCACTCTTCTTGTACTGTAGTCGGCACTGTGCCTTTTATATTCAATTCCGATGCGATTTCTGTGTTTCGTTGTCAATGTGAAGGTCCAAGGGACACAGTAAACCTGCACTGGTGCATCGGAATCCAATACTGGTCTCCCAGGAGCCGCCCAAAGCACAAACTCTGAGAAGATTCACTCTTCTTGTACTTAAGTCGGCACTGTGTCTTTTATATTCAATTCCGATGCGATTTCTGTGTTTCATTGTCAATGTGAAGGTCCAAGGGATACAGTAATTCTGCATTGGTGCATCGGAATCCAATACTGGTCTCCCAGGATCCGCTCAAAGCTCAAACTCTGAGAAGATTCACTCTTCTTGTACTTAAGTCGGCATTGTGATTTTTATATTCAATTCCGATGCGATTTCTGTGTTTCATCGTCAATTTGAAGGTCCAAGGGATACAGTAAACCTGCACTGGTGCATCGGAATCCAATACTGGTCTCCCAGGAGCCGCTCAAACCACAAACTCTTAGGAGACTCACTCTTCTTGTACTTAAGTCGGCATTGTGCCTTTTATATTCAATTCCGATGCGATTTCTGCGTTTCATCGTCAATTTGAAGGTCCAAGGATACAGTAAACCTGCACTGGTGCATCGGAATCCAATACTGGTCTCCCAGGAGCCGCTCAAACCACAAACTCTTAGGAGACTCACTCTTCTTGTACTTAAGTCGGCACTGTGTCTTTTATATTCAATTCCGATGCGATTTCTGTGTTTCATTGTCAATGTGAAGGTCCAAGGGATACAGTAAACCTGCACTGGTGCATCGGAATCCAATACTGGTCACCCAGGAGCCGCTCAAAGCACAAACTCTTAGGAGACTCACTCTTCTTGTACTTAAGTCGGCACTGTGTCTTTTATATTCAATTCCGATGCGATTTCTGTGTTTCATTGTCAATGTGAAGGTCCAAGGGATACAGTAAACCTGCACTGGTGCATCGGAACCCAATACTGGTCTCCCAGGAGCCGCTCAAACCACAAACTCTTAGGGGACTCACTCTTCTTGTACTTAAGTCGGCATTGGCCTTTTATATTCAATTCCGATGCGATTTCTGTATTTCATCGTCAATTTGAAGGTCCAAGGATACAGTAAACCTGCACTGGTGCATCGGAATCCAATACTGGTCTCCCAGGAGCCGCTCAAACCACAAACTCTTAGGCGACTCACTCTTCTTGTACTTAAGTCGGCACTGTGTCTTTTATATTCAATTCCGATGCGATTTCTGTGTTTCATTGTCAATGTGAAGGTCCAAGGGATACAGTAAACCTGCACTGGTGCATCGGAATCCAATACTGGTCTCCCAGGAGCCGCTCAAAGCACAAACTCTTAGGAGACTCACTGTTTTGTACTTAAGTCGGCACTGTGTCTTTTATATTCAATTCCGATGCGATTTCTGTGTTTCATTGTCAATGTGAAGGTCCAAGGGATACAGTAAACCTGCACTGGTGCATCGGAATCCAATACTGGTCTCCCAGGAGCCGCTCAAACCACAAACTCTTAGGAGACTCACTCTTCTTGTACTTAAGTCGGCACTGTGTATTTTATATTCAATTCCGATGCGATTTCTGTGTTTCATTGTTCATGTGAAGGTCGAAGGGATACAGTAAACCTGCACTGGTGCATCGGAATCCAATACTGGTCTCCCAGGAGCCGCTCAAACCACAAACTCTTAGGAGACTCACTCTTCTTGTACTTAAGTCGGCACTGTGCCTTTTATTTTCAATTCCGATGCGATTTCTGTGTTTCATCGTCAATGTGAAGGTCCAAGGGATACAGTAAACCTGCACTGGTGCATCGGAATCCAATACTGGTCTCCCAGGAGCCGCTCAAAGCACAAACTCTTAGGAGACTCACTCTTCTTGACTTAAGTCGGCACTGTGCCTTTTATTTTCAATTCCGATGCGATTTCTGTGATTCATTGTCAATTTGAATTTCCAAGGGATACATTAAACCTGCACTGGTGCATCGGAATCCAATACTGGTCTCCCAGGAGCCGCTCAAACCACAAACTCTTAGGAGACTCACTCTTCTTGTACTGTAGTCGGCACTGTGCCTTTTATATTCAATTCCGATGCGATTTCTGTGTTTCATTGTCAATGTGAAGGTCCAAGGGACACAGTAAACCTGCACTGGTGCATCGGAATCCAATACTGGTCTCCCAGGAGCCGCCCAAAGCACAAACTCTGAGAAGATTCACTCTTCTTGTACTTAAGTCGGCACTGTGTCTTTTATATTCAATTCCGATGCGATTTCTGTGTTTCATTGTCAATGTGAAGGTCCAAGGGATACAGTAATTCTGCATTGGTGCATCGGAATCCAATACTGGTCTCCCAGGATCCGCTCAAAGCACAAACTCTGAGAAGATTCACTCTTCTTGTACTTAAGTCGGCATTGTGATTTTTATATTCAATTCCGATGCGATTTCTGTGTTTCATCGTCAATTTGAAGGTCCAAGGGATACAGTAAACCTGCACTGGTGCATCGGAATCCAATACTGGTCTCCCAGGAGCCGCTCAAACCACAAACTCTTAGGAGACTCACTCTTCTTGTACTTAAGTCGGCATTGTGCCTTTTATATTCAATTCCGATGCGATTTCTGCGTTTCATCGTCAATTTGAAGGTCCAAGGATACAGTAAAAATGCACTGGTGCATCGGAATCCAATACTGGTCTCCCAGGAGCCGCTCAAACCACAAACTCTTAGGAGACTCACTCTTCTTGTACTTAAGTCGGCACTGTGTCTTTTATATTCAATTCCGATGCGATTTCTGTGTTTCATTGGCAATGTGAAGGTCCAAGGGATACAGTAAACCTGCACTGGTGCATCGGAATCCAATACTGGTCACCCAGGAGCCGCTCAAAGCACAAACTCTTAGGAGACTCACTCTTCTTGTACTTAAGTCGGCACTGTGTCTTTTATATTCAATTCCGATGCGGTGTTTCATTGTCAATGTGAAGGTCCAAGGGATACAGTAAACCTGCACTGGTGCATCGGAACCCAATACTGGTCTCCCAGGAGCCGCTCAAACCACAAACTCTTAGGGGACTCACTCTTCTTGTACTTAAGTCGGCATTGGCTTTTTATATTCAATTCCGATGCGATTTCTGTATTTCATCGTCAATTTGAAGGTCCAAGGATACAGTAAACCTGCACTGGTGCATCGGAATCCAATACTGGTCTCCCAGGAGCCGCTCAAACCACAAACTCTTAGGCGACTCACTCTTCTTGTACTTAAGTCGGCACTGTGTCTTTTATATTCAATTCCGATGCGATTTCTGTGTTTCATTGTCAATGTGAAGGTCCAAGGGATACAGTAATTCTGCATTGGTGCATCGGAATCCAATACTGGTCTCCCAGGATCCGCTCAAAGCACAAACTCTGAGAAGATTCACTCTTCTTGTACTTAAGTCGGCATTGTGATTTTTATATTCAATTCCGATGCGATTTCTGTGTTTCATCGTCAATTTGAAGGTCCAAGGGATACAGTAAACCTGCACTGGTGCATCGGAATCCAATACTGGTCTCCCAGGAGCCGCTCAAACCACAAACTCTTAGGAGACTCACTCCTCTTGTACTTAAGTCGGCACTGTGTCTTTTACATTCAATTCCGATGCGATTTCTGTGTTTCATTGTCAATGTGAAGTCCAAGGGATACAGTAAACCTGCACTGGTGCATCGGAATCCAATACTGGTCTCCCAGGAGCCGCTCAAACCACAAACTCTTAGGAGACTCACTCTTCTTGTACTTAAGTCGGCACTGTGTCTTTTATATTCCACTCCGATGCGATTTCTGTGTTTCATTGTCCATGTGAAGGTCCAAGGGATACAGTAAACCTGCACTGGTGCATCGGAATCCAATACTGGTCTCCCAGGAGCCGCTCAAAGCACAAACTCTTAGGAGACTCACTCTTCTTGTACTTAAGTCGGCACTGTGCCTTTTATATTCAATTCCGATGCGATTTCTGTGTTTCATCGTCAATGTGAAGGTCCAAGGGATACAGTAAACCTGCACTGGTTCATCGGAATCCAATACTGGTCTCCCAGGAGCCGCTCAAACCACAAACTCTTAGGAGACTCACTCTTCTTGTACTTAAGTCGGCATTGTGATTTTTATATTCAATTCCGATGCGATTTCTGTGTTTCATCGTCAATTTGAAGGTCCAAGGGATACAGTAAACCTGCACTGGTGCATCGGAATCCAATACTGGTCTCCCAGGAGCCGCTCAAACCACAAACTCTTAGGAGACTCACTCTTCTTGTACTTAAGTCGGCACTGTGTCTTTTATATTCAATTCCGATGCGATTTCTGTGTTTCATTGTAAATGTGAAGGTCCAAGGGATACAGTAAACCTGCACTGGTGCATCGGAATCCAATACTGGTCTCCCAGGAGCCGCTCAAACCACAAACTCTTAGGAGACTCACTCCTCTTGTACTTAAGTCGGCACTGTGTCTTTTACATTCAATTCCGATGCGATTTCTGTGTTTCATTGTCAATGTGAAGGTCCAAGGGATACAGTAAACCTGCACTGGTGCATCGGAATCCAATACTGGTCTCCCAGGAGCCGCTCAAACCACAAACTCTTAGGAGACTCACTCTTCTTGTACTTAAGTCGGCACTGTGTCTTTTATATTCCACTCCGATGCGATTTCTGTGTTTCATTGTCCATGTGAAGGTCCAAGGGATACAGTAAACCTGCACTGGTGCATCGGAATCCAATACTGGTCTCCCAGGAGCCGCTCAAAGCAAAAACTCTTAGGAGACTCACTCTTCTTGTACTTAAGTCGGCACTGTGCCTTTTATATTCAATTCCGATGCGATTTCTGTGTTTCATCGTCAATGTGAAGGTCCAAGGGATACAGTAAACCTGCACTGGTTCATCGGAATCCAATACTGGTCTCCCAGGAGCCGCTCAAAGCACAAACTCTTAGGAGACTCACTCTTCTTGTACTTAAGTCGGCACTGTGTCTTTTATATTCAATTCCGATGCGATTTCTGTGTTTCATTGTCAATGTGAAGGTCCAAGGGATACAGTAAACCTGCACTGGTGCATCGGAATCCAATACTGGTCTCCCAGGAGCCGCTCAAACCACAAACTCTTAGGAGACTCACTCTTCTTGTACTTAAGTCGGCACTGTGTATTTTATATTCAATTCCGATGCGATTTCTGTGTTTCATTGTCCATGTGAAGGTCGAAAGGATACAGTAAACCTGCACTGGTGCATCGGAATCCAATACTGGTCTCCCAGGAGCCGCTCAAACCACAAACTCTTAGGAGACTCACTCTTCTTGTACTTAAGTCGGCACTGTGCCTTTTATATTCAATTCCGATGCGATTTCTGTGTTTCATTGTCAATGTGAAGGTCCAAGGGACACAGTAAACCTGCACTGGTGCATCGGAATCCAATACTGGTCTCCCAGGAGCCGCTCAAAGCACAAACTCTTAGGAGACTCACTCTTCTTCTACTTAAGTCGGCACTGTGTCTTTTATATTCAATTCCGATGCGATTTCTGTGTTTCATTGTAAATGTGAAGGTCCAAGGGATACAGTAAACCTGCACTGGTGCATCGGAATCCAATACTGGTCTCCCAGGAGCCGCTCAAACCACAAACTCTTAGGAGACTCACTCCTCTTGTACTTAAGTCGGCACTGTGTCTTTTACATTCAATTCCGATGCGATTTCTGTGTTTCATTGTCAATGTGAAGGTCCAAGGGATACAGTAAACCTGCACTGGTGCATCGGAATCCAATACTGGTCTCCCAGGAGCCGCTCAAACCACAAACTCTTAGGAGACTCACTCTTCTTGTACTTAAGTCGGCACTGTGTCTTTTATATTCCACTCCGATGCGATTTCTGTGTTTCATTGTCCATGTGAAGGTCCAAGGGATACAGTAAACCTGCACTGGTGCATCGGAATCCAATACTGGTCTCCCAGGAGCCGCTCAAAGCACAAACTCTTAGGAGACTCACTCTTCTTGTACTTAAGTCGGCACTGTGCCTTTTATATTCAATTCCGATGCGATTTCTGTGTTTCATCGTCAATGTGAAGGTCCAAGGGATACAGTAAACCTGCACTGGTTCATCGGAATCCAATACTGGTCTCCCAGGAGCCGCTCAAAGCACAAACTCTTAGGAGACTCACTCTTCTTGTACTTAAGTCGGCACTGTGTCTTTTATATTCAATTCCGATGCGATTTCTGTGTTTCATTGTCAATGTGAAGGTCCAAGGGATACAGTAAACCTGCACTGGTGCATCGGAATCCAATACTGGTCTCCCAGGAGCCGCTCAAACCACAAACTCTTAGGAGACTCACTCTTCTTGTACTTAAGTCGGCACTGTGTATTTTATATTCAATTCCGATGCGATTTCTGTGTTTCATTGTCCATGTGAAGGTCGAAAGGATACAGTAAAACTGCACTGGTGCATCGGAATCCAATACTGGTCTCCCAGGAGCCGCTCAAACCACAAACTCTTAGGAGACTCACTCTTCTTGTACTTAAGTCGGCACTGTGCCTTTTATATTCAATTCCGATGCGATTTCTGTGTTTCATCGTCAATGTGAAGGTCCAAGGGATACAGTAAACCTGCACTGGTGCATCGGAATCCAATACTGGTCTCCCAGGAGCCGCTCAAAGCACAAACTCTTAGGAGACTCACTCTTCTTGACTTAAGTCGGCACTGTGCCTTTTATATTCAATTCCGATGCGATTTCTGTGATTCATTGTCAATTTGAATTTCCAAGGGATACATTAAACCTGCACTGGTGCATCGGAATCCAATACTGGTCTCCAAGGAGCCGCTCAAACCACAAACTCTTAGGAGACTCACTCTTCTTGTACTGTAGTCGGCACTGTGCTTTTTATATTCAATTCCGATGCGATTTCTGTGTTTCATTGTCAATGTGAAGGTCCAAGGGACACAGTAAACCTGCACTGGTGCATCGGAATCCAATACTGGTCTCCCAGGAGCCGCCCAAAGCACAAACTCTGAGAAGATTCACTCTTCTTGTACTTAAGTCGGCACTGTGTCTTTTATATTCAATTCCGATGCGATTTCTGTGTTTCATTGTCAATGTGAAGGTCCAAGGGATACAGTAATTCTGCATTGGTGCATCGGAATCCAATACTGGTCTCCCAGGATCCGCTCAAAGCACAAACTCTGAGAAGATTCACTCTTCTTGTACTTAAGTCGGCATTGTGATTTTTATATTCAATTCCGATGCGATTTCTGTGTTTCATCGTCAATTTGAAGGTCCAAGGGATACAGTAAACCTGCACTGGTGCATCGGAATCCAATACTGTTCTCCCAGGAGCCGCTCAAACCACAAACTCTTAGGAGACTCACTCTTCTTGTACCTAAGTCGGCACTGTGTCTTTTATATTCAATTCCGATGCGATTTCTGTGTTTCATTGTCAATGTGAAGTTCCAAGGGATACAGTAAACCTGCACTGGTGGATCGGAATCCAATACTGGTCTCCCAGGAGCCGCTCAAAGCACAAACTCTTAGGAGACTCACTCTTCTTGTACTTAAGTCGGCACTGTGCCTTTTATATTCAATTCCGATGCGATTTCTGTGTTTCATTGTCAATGTGAAGGTCCAAGGGACACAGTAAACCTGCACTGGTGCATCGGAATCCAATACTGGTCTCCCAGGAGCCGCTCAAAGCACAAACTCTTAGGAGACTCACTCTTCTTCTACTTAAGTCGGCACTGTGTCTTTTATATTCAATTCCGATGCGATTTCTGTGTTTCATTGTAAATGTGAAGGTCCAAGGGATACAGTAAACCTGCACTGGTGCATCGGAATCCAATACTGGTCTCCCAGGAGCCGCTCAAACCACAAACTCTTAGGAGACTCACTCCTCTTGTACTTAAGTCGGCACTGTGTCTTTTACATTCAATTCCGATGCGATTTCTGTGTTTCATTGTCAATGTGAAGGTCCAAGGGATACAGTAAACCTGCACTGGTGCATCGGAATCCAATACTGGTCTCCCAGGAGCCGCTCAAACCACAAACTCTTAGGAGACTCACTCTTCTTGTACTTAAGTCGGCACTGTGTCTTTTATATTCCACTCCGATGCGATTTCTGTGTTTCATTGTCCATGTGAAGGTCCAAGGGATACAGTAAACCTGCACTGGTGCATCGGAATCCAATACTGGTCTCCCAGGAGCCGCTCAAAGCACAAACTCTTAGGAGACTCACTCTTCTTGTACTTAAGTCGGCACTGTGCCTTTTATATTCAATTCCGATGCGATATCTGTGTTTCATCGTCAATGTGAAGGTCCAAGGGATACAGTAAACCTGCACTGGTTCATCGGAATCCAATACTGGTCTCCCAGGAGCCGCTCAAAGCACAAACTCTTAGGAGACTCACTCTTCTTGTACTTAAGTCGGCACTGTGTCTTTTATATTCAATTCCGATGCGATTTCTGTGTTTCATTGTCAATGTGAAGGTCCAAGGGATACAGTAAACCTGCACTGGTGCATCGGAATCCAATACTGGTCTCCCAGGAGCCGCTCAAACCACAAACTCTTAGGAGACTCACTCTTCTTGTACTTAAGTCGGCACTGTGTATTTTATATTCAATTCCGATGCGATTTCTGTGTTTCATTGTCCATGTGAAGGTCGAAAGGATACAGTAAACCTGCACTGGTGCATCGGAATCCAATACTGGTCTCCCAGGAGCCGCTCAAACCACAAACTCTTAGGAGACTCACTCTTCTTGTACTTAAGTCGGCACTGTGCCTTTTATATTCAATTCCGATGCGATTTCTGTGTTTCATCGTCAATGTGAAGGTCCAAGGGATACAGTAAACCTGCACTGGTGCATCGGAATCCAATACTGGTCTCCCAGGAGCCGCTCAAAGCACAAACTCTTAGGAGACTCACTCTTCTTGACTTAAGTCGGCACTGTGCCTTTTATATTCAATTCCGATGCGATTTCTGTGATTCATTGTCAATTTGAATTTCCAAGGGATACATTAAACCTGCACTGGTGCATCGGAATCCAATACTGGTCTCCCAGGAGCCGCTCAAACCACAAACTCTTAGGAGACTCACTCTTCTTGTACTGTAGTCGGCACTGTGCTTTTTATATTCAATTCCGATGCGATTTCTGTGTTTCATTGTCAATGTGAAGGTCCAAGGGACACAGTAAACCTGCACTGGTGCATCGGAATCCAATACTGGTCTCCCAGGAGCCGCCCAAAGCACAAACTCTGAGAAGATTCACTCTTCTTGTACTTAAGTCGGCACTGTGTCTTTTATATTCAATTCCGATGCGATTTCTGTGTTTCATTGTCAATGTGAAGGTCCAAGGGATACAGTAAATCTGCATTGGTGCATCGGAATCCAATACTGGTCTCCCAGGATCCGCTCAAAGCACAAACTCTGAGAAGATTCACTCTTCTTGTACTTAAGTCGGCATTGTGATTTTTATATTCAATTCCGATGCGATTTCTGTGTTTCATCGTCAATTTGAAGGTCCAAGGGATACAGTAAACCTGCACTGGTGCATCGGAATCCAATACTGTTCTCCCAGGAGCCGCTCAAACCACAAACTCTTAGGAGACTCACTCTTCTTGTACTTAAGTCGGCACTGTGTCTTTTATATTCAATTCCGATGCGATTTCTGTGTTTCATTGTCAATGTGAAGTTCCAAGGGATACAGTAAACCTGCACTGGTGCATCGGAATCCAATACTGGTCTCCCAGGAGCCGCTCAAACCACAAACTCTTAGGAGACTCACTCTTCTTGTACTTAAGTCCTCACTGTGTCTTTTACATTCAATTCCGATGCGATTTCTGTGTTTCATTGTCAATGTGAAGGTCCAAGGGATACAGTAAACCTGCACTGGTGCATCGGAATCCAATACTGGTCTCCCAGGAGCCGCTCAAACCACCAACTCTTAGGAGACTCACTCTTCTTGTACTTAAGTCGGCACTGTGTCTTTTATATTCCACTCCGATGCGATTTCTGTGTTTCATTGTCCATGTGAAGGTCCAAGGGATACAGTAAACCTGCACTGGTGCATCGGAATCCAATACTGGTCTCCCAGGAGCCGCTCAAAGCACAAATTCTTAGGAGACTCACTCTTGTTGTACTTAAGTCGGCACTGTGCCTTTTATATTCAATTCCGATGCGATTTCTGTGTTTCATCGTCAATGTGAAGGTCCAAGGGATACAGTAAACCTGCACTGGTTCATCGGAATCCAATACTGGTCTCCCAGGATCCGCTCAAAGCACAAACTCTTAGGAGACTCACTCTTCTTGTACTTAAGTCGGCACTGTGTCTTTTATATTCAATTCCGATGCGATTTCTGTGTTTCATTGTCAATGTGAAGGTCCTAGGGATACAGTAAACCTGCACTGGTGCATCGGAATCCAATACTGGTCTCCCAGGAGCCGCCCAAAGCACAAACTCTGAGAAGATTCACTCTTCTTGTACTTAAGTCGGCACTGTGCCTTTTATATTCAATTCCGATGCGATTTCTGTGTTCCATCGTCAATGTGAAGGTCCAAGGGATACAGTAAACCTGCACTGGTGCATCGGAATCCAATACTGGTCTCCCAGGAGCCGCTCAAACCACAAACTCTTAGGAGACTCACTCTTCTTGTACTTAAGTCGGCACTGTGTCTTTTATATTCAATTCCGATGCGATTTCTGTGTTTCATTGTCAATGTGAAGGTCCAGGGGATACAGTAAACCTGCACTGGTGCATCGGAATCCAATACTGGTCTCCCAGGAGCCGCTCAAACCACAAACTCTTAGGAGACTCACTCTTCTTGTACTTAAGTCGGCACTGTGCCTTTGATATTCAATTCCGATGCGATTTCTGTGTTTCATTGTCAATGTGAAGGTCCAACGGATACAGTAAACCTGCACTGGTGCATCGGAATCCAATACTGGTCTCCCAGGAGCCGCCCAAAGCACAAACTCTGAGAAGATTCACTCTTCTTGTACTTAAGTCGGCACTGTGCCTTTTATATTCAATTCCGATGCGATTTCTGTGTTTCATCGTCAATGTGAAGGTCCAAGGGATACAGTAAACCTGCACTGGTGCATCGGAATCCAATACTGGTCTCCCAGGAGCCGCTCAAACCACAAACTCTTAGGAGACTCACTCTTCTTGTACTTAAGTCGGCACTGTGTCTTTTATATTCAATTCCGATGCGATTTCTGTGTTTCATTGTCAATGTGAAGGTCCAAGGGATACAGTAAACCTGCACTGGTGCATCGGAAACCAATACTGGTGTCCCAGGAGCCGCCCAAAGCACAAACTCTGAGAAGATTCACTCTTCTTGTACTTAAGTCGGCACTGTGCCTTTTATATTGAATTCCGATGCTATTTCTGTGTTTCATCGTCAATGTGAAGGTCCAAGGGATACAGTAAACCTGCACTGGTGCATCGGAATCCAATACTGGTCTCCCAGGAGCCGCTCAAACCACAAACTCTTAGGAGACTCACTCTTCTTGTACTTAAGTCGGCACTGTGTCCTTTATATTCAATTCCGATGCGATTTCTGTGTTTCATTGTCAATGTGAAGGTCCAAGGGATACAGTAAACCTGCACTGGTGCATCGGAATCCAATACTGGTCTCCCAGGAGCCGCCCAAAGCACAAACTCTGAGAAGATTCACTCTTCTTGTACTTAAGTCGGCACTGTGCCTTTTATATTCAAATCCGATGCGATTTCTGTGTTTCATCGTCAATGTGAAGGTCCAAGGGATACAGTAAACCTGCACTGGTGCATCGGAATCCAATACTGGTCTCCCAGGAGCCGCTCAAAGCACAAACTCTTAGGAGACTCACTCTTCTTGTACTTAAGTCGGCACTGTGTCTTTTATATTCAATTCCGATGCGATTTCTGTGTTTCATTGTCCATGTGAAGGTCGAAAGGATACAGTAAACCTGCACTGGTGCATCGGAATCCAATACTGGTCTCCCAGGAGCCGCTCAAACCACAAACTCTTAGGAGACTCACTCTTCTTGTACTTAAGTCGGCACTGTGTCTTTTATATTCCACTCCGATGCGATTTCTGTGTTTCATTGTCCATGTGAAGGTCCAAGGGATACAGTAAACCTGCACTGGTGCATCGGAATCCAATACTGGTCTCCCAGGAGCCGCTCAAAGCACAAACTCTTAGGAGACTCACTCTTCTTGTACTTAAGTCGGCACTGTGCCTTTTATATTCAATTCCGATGCGATTTCTGTGTTTCATCGTCAATGTGAAGGTCCAAGGGATACAGTAAACCTGCACTGGTTCATCGGAATCCAATACTGGTCTCCCAGGAGCCGCTCAAAGCACAAACTCTTAGGAGACTCACTCTTCTTGTACTTAAGTCGGCACTGTGTCTTTTATATTCAATTCCGATGCGATTTCTGTGTTTCATTGTCAATGTGAAGGTCCAAGGGATACAGTAAACCTGCACTGGTGCATCGGAATCCAATACTGGTCTCCCAGGAGCCGCTCAAACCACAAACTCTTAGGAGACTCACTCCTCTTGTACTTAAGTCGGCACTGTGTCTTTTACATTCAATTCCGATGCGATTTCTGTGTTTCATTGTCAATGTGAAGGTCCAAGGGATACAGTAAACCTGCACTGGTGCATCGGAATCCAATACTGGTCTCCCAGGAGCCGCTCAAACCACAAACTCTTAGGAGACTCACTCTTCTTGTACTTAAGTCGGCACTGTGTCTTTTATATTCCACTCCGATGCGATTTCTGTGTTTCATTGTCCATGTGAAGGTCCAAGGGATACAGTAAACCTGCACTGGTGCATCGGAATCCAATACTGGTCTCCCAGGAGCCGCTCAATGCACAAACTCTTAGGAGACTCACTCTTCTTGTACTTAAGTCGGCACTGTGCCTTTTATATTCAATTCCGATGCGATTTCTGTGTTTCATCGTCAATGTGAAGGTCCAAGGGATACAGTAAACCTGCACTGGTTCATCGGAATCTAATACTGGTCTCCCAGGAGCCGCTCAAAGCACAAACTCTTAGGAGACTCACTCTTCTTGTACTTAAGTCGGCACTGTGTCTTTTATATTCAATTCCGATGCGATTTCTGTGTTTCATTGTCAATGTGAAGGTCCAAGGGATACAGTAAACCTGCACTGGTGCATCGGAATCCAATACTGGTCTCCCAGGAGCCGCTCAAACCACAAACTCTTAGGAGACTCACTCTTCTTGTACTTAAGTCGGCACTGTGTATTTTATATTCAATTCCGATGCGATTTCTGTGTTTCATTGTCCATGTGAAGGTCGAAAGGATACAGTAAACCTGCACTGGTGCATCGGAATCCAATACTGGTCTCCCAGGAGCCGCTCAAACCACAAACTCTTAGGAGACTCACTCTTCTTGTACTTAAGTCGGCACTGTGCCTTTTATATTCAATTCCGATGCGATTTCTGTGTTTCATCGTCAATGTGAAGGTCCAAGGGATACAGTAAACCTGCACTGGTGCATCGGAATCCAATACTGGTCTCCCAGGAGCCGCTCAAAGCACAAACTCTTAGGAGACTCACTCTTCTTGACTTAAGTCGGCACTGTGCCTTTTATATTCAATTCCGATGCGATTTCTGTGATTCATTGTCAATTTGAATTTCCAAGGGATACATTAAACCTGCACTGGTGCATCGGAATCCAATACTGGTCTCCCAGGAGCCGCTCAAACCACAAACTCTTAGGAGACTCACTCTTCTTGTACTGTAGTCGGCACTGTGCTTTTTATATTCAATTCCGATGCGATTTCTGTGTTTCATTGTCAATGTGAAGGTCCAAGGGACACAGTAAACCTGCACTGGTGCATCGGAATCCAATACTGGTCTCCCAGGCGCCGCCCAAAGCACAAACTCTGAGAAGATTCACTCTTCTTGTACTTAAGTCGGCACTGTGTCTTTTATATTCAATTCCGATGCGATTTCTGTGTTTCATTGTCAATGTGAAGGTCCAAGGGATACCGTAATTCTGCATTGGTGCATCGGAATCCAATACTGGTCTCCCAGGATCCGCTCAAAGCACAAACTCTGAGAAGATTCACTCTTCTTGTACTTAAGTCGGCATTGTGATTTTTATATTCAATTCCGATGCGATTTCTGTGTTTCATCGTCAATTTGAAGGTCCAAGGGATACAGTAAACCTGCACTGGTGCATCGGAATCCAATACTGTTCTCCCAGGAGCCGCTCAAACCACAAACTCTTAGGAGACTCACTCTTCTTGTACCTAAGTCGGCACTGTGTCTTTTATATTCAATTCCGATGCGATTTCTGTGTTTCATTGTCAATGTGAAGTTCCAAGGGATACAGTAAACCTGCACTGGTGGATCGGAATCCAATACTGGTCTCCCAGGAGCCGCTCAAAGCACAAACTCTTAGGAGACTCACTCTTCTTGTACTTAAGTCGGCACTGTGCCTTTTATATTCAATTCCGATGCGATTTCTGTGTTTCATTGTCAATGTGAAGGTCCAAGGGACACAGTAAACCTGCACTGGTGCATCGGAATCCAATACTGGTCTCCCAGGAGCCGCTCAAAGCACAAACTCTTAGGAGACTCACTCTTCTTCTACTTAAGTCGGCACTGTGTCTTTTATATTCAATTCCGATGCGATTTCTGTGTTTCATTGTAAATGTGAAGGTCCAAGGGATACAGTAAACCTGCACTGGTGCATCGGAATCCAATACTGGTCTCCCAGGAGCCGCTCAAACCACAAACTCTTAGGAGACTCACTCCTCTTGTACTTAAGTCGGCACTGTGTCTTTTACATTCAATTCCGATGCGATTTCTGTGTTTCATTGTCAATGTGAAGGTCCAAGGGATACAGTAAACCTGCACTGGTGCATCGGAATCCAATACTGGTCTCCCAGGAGCCGCTCAAACCACAAACTCTTAGGAGACTCACTCTTCTTGTACTTAAGTCGGCACTGTGTCTTTTATATTCCACTCCGATGCGATTTCTGTGTTTCATTGTCCATGTGAAGGTCCAAGGGATACAGTAAACCTGCACTGGTGCATCGGAATCCAATACTGGTCTCCCAGGAGCCGCTCAAAGCACAAACTCTTAGGAGACTCACTCTTCTTGTACTTAAGTCGGCACTGTGCCTTTTATATTCAATTCCGATGCGATTTCTGTGTTTCATCGTCAATGTGAAGGTCCAAGGGATACAGTAAACCTGCACTGGTTCATCGGAATCCAATACTGGTCTCCCAGGAGCCGCTCAAAGCACAAACTCTTAGGAGACTCACTCTTCTTGTACTTAAGTCGGCACTGTGTCTTTTATATTCAATTCCGATGCGATTTCTGTGTTTCATTGTCAATGTGAAGGTCCAAGGGATACAGTAAACCTGCACTGGTGCATCGGAATCCAATACTGGTCTCCCAGGAGCCGCTCAAACCACAAACTCTTAGGAGACTCACTCATCTTGTACTTAAGTCGGCACTGTGTATTTTATATTCAATTCCGATGCGATTTCTGTGTTTCATTGTCCATGTGAAGGTCGAAAGGATACAGTAAACCTGCACTGGTGCATCGGAATCCAATACTGGTCTCCCAGGAGCCGCTCAAACCACAAACTCTTAGGAGACTCACTCTTCTTGTACTTAAGTCGGCACTGTGCCTTTTATATTCAATTCCGATGCGATTTCTGTGTTTCATCGTCAATGTGAAGGTCCAAGGGATACAGTAAACCTGCACTGGTGCATCGGAATCCAATACTGGTCTCCCAGGAGCCGCTCAAAGCACAAACTCTTAGGAGACTCACTCTTCTTGACTTAAGTCGGCACTGTGCTTTTTATATTCAATTCCGATGCGATTTCTGTGATTCATTGTCAATTTGAATTTCCAAGGGATACATTAAACCTGCACTGGTGCATCGGAATCCAATACTGGTCTCCCAGGAGCCGCTCAAACCACAAACTCTTAGGAGACTCACTCTTCTTGTACTGTAGTCGGCACTGTGCTTTTTATATTCAATTCCGATGCGATTTCTGTGTTTCATTGTCAATGTGAAGGTCCAAGGGACACAGTAAACCTGCACTGGTGCATCGGAATCCAATACTGGTCTCCCAGGAGCCGCCCAAAGCACAAACTCTGAGAAGATTCACTCTTCTTGTACTTAAGTCGGCACTGTGTCTTTTATATTCAATTCCGATGCGATTTCTGTGTTTCATTGTCAATGTGAAGGTCCAAGGGATACAGTAATTCTGCATTGGTGCATCGGAATCCAATACTGGTCTCCCAGGATCCGCTCAAAGCACAAACTCTGAGAAGATTCACTCTTCTTGTACTTAAGTCGGCATTGTGATTTTTATATTCAATTCCGATGCGATTTCTGTGTTTCATCGTCAATTTGAAGGTCCAAGGGATACAGTAAACCTGCACTGGTGCATCGGAATCCAATACTGGTCTCCCAGGAGCCGCTCAAAGCACAAATTCTTAGGAGACTCACTCTTGTTGTACTTAAGTCGGCACTGTGCCTTTTATATTCAATTCCGATGCGATTTCTGTGTTTCATCGTCAATGTGAAGGTCCAAGGGATACAGTAAACCTGCACTGGTTCATCGGAATCCAATACTGGTCTCCCAGGATCCGCTCAAAGCACAAACTCTTAGGAGACTCACTCTTCTTGTACTTAAGTCGGCACTGTGTCTTTTATATTCAATTCCGATGCGATTTCTGTGTTTCATTGTCAATGTGAAGGTCCTAGGGATACAGTAAACCTGCACTGGTGCATCGGAATCCAATACTGGTCTCCCAGGAGCCGCCCAAAGCACAAACTCTGAGAAGATTCACTCTTCTTGTACTTAAGTCGGCACTGTGCCTTTTATATTCAATTCCGATGCGATTTCTGTGTTCCATCGTCAATGTGAAGGTCCAAGGGATACAGTAAACCTGCACTGGTGCATCGGAATCCAATACTGGTCTCCCAGGAGCCGCTCAAACCACAAACTCTTAGGAGACTCACTCTTCTTGTACTTAAGTCGGCACTGTGTCTTTTATATTCAATTCCGATGCGATTTCTGTGTTTCATTGTCAATGTGAAGGTCCAGGGGATACAGTAAACCTGCACTGGTGCATCGGAATCCAATACTGGTCTCCCAGGAGCCGCTCAAACCACAAACTCTTAGGAGACTCACTCTTCTTGTACTTAAGTCGGCACTGTGCCTTTGATATTCAATTCCGATGCGATTTCTGTGTTTCATTGTCAATGTGAAGGTCCAACGGATACAGTAAACCTGCACTGGTGCATCGGAATCCAATACTGGTCTCCCAGGAGCCGCCCAAAGCACAAACTCTGAGAAGATTCACTCTTCTTGTACTTAAGTCGGCACTGTGCCTTTTATATTCAATTCCGATGCGATTTCTGTGTTTCATCGTCAATGTGAAGGTCCAAGGGATACAGTAAACCTGCACTGGTGCATCGGAATCCAATACTGGTCTCCCAGGAGCCGCTCAAACCACAAACTCTTAGGAGACTCACTCTTCTTGTACTTAAGTCGGCACTGTGTCTTTTATATTCAATTCCGATGCGATTTCTGTGTTTCATTGTCAATGTGAAGGTCCAAGGGATACAGTAAACCTGCACTGGTGCATCGGAAACCAATACTGGTGTCCCAGGAGCCGCCCAAAGCACAAACTCTGAGAAGATTCACTCTTCTTGTACTTAAGTCGGCACTGTGCCTTTTATATTGAATTCCGATGCTATTTCTGTGTTTCATCGTCAATGTGAAGGTCCAAGGGATACAGTAAACCTGCACTGGTGCATCGGAATCCAATACTGGTCTCCCAGGAGCCGCTCAAACCACAAACTCTTAGGAGACTCACTCTTCTTGTACTTAAGTCGGCACTGTGTCCTTTATATTCAATTCCGATGCGATTTCTGTGTTTCATTGTCAATGTGAAGGTCCAAGGGATACAGTAAACCTGCACTGGTGCATCGGAATCCAATACTGGTCTCCCAGGAGCCGCCCAAAGCACAAACTCTGAGAAGATTCACTCTTCTTGTACTTAAGTCGGCACTGTGCCTTTTATATTCAAATCCGATGCGATTTCTGTGTTTCATCGTCAATGTGAAGGTCCAAGGGATACAGTAAACCTGCACTGGTGCATCGGAATCCAATACTGGTCTCCCAGGAGCCGCTCAAACCACAAACTCTTAGGAGACTCACTCTTCTTGTACTTAAGTCGGCACTGTGTCTTTTATATTCAATTCCGATGCGATTTCTGTGTTTCATTGTCAATGTGAAGGTCCAAGGGATACAGTAAACCTGCACTGGTGCATCGGAAACCAATACTGGTGTCCCAGGAGCCGCCCAAAGCACAAACTCTGAGAAGATTCACTCTTCTTGTACTTAAGTCGGCACTGTGCCTTTTATATTCAATTCCGATGCTATTTCTGTGTTTCATCGTCAATGTGGAGGTCCAAGGGATACAGTAAACCTGCACTGGTGCATCGGAATCCAATACTGGTCTCCCAGGAGCCGCTCAAACCACAAACTCTTAGGAGACTCACTCTTCTTGTACTTAAGTCGGCACTGTGTCTTTTATATTCAATTCCGATGCGATTTCTGTGTTTCATTGTCAATGTGAAGGTCTAAGGGATACAGTAAACCTGCACTGGTGCATCGGAATCCAATACTGGTCTCCCAGGAGCCGCCCAAAGCACAAACTCTGAGAAGATTCACTCTTCTTGTACTTAAGTCGGCACTGTGCCGTTTATATTCAATTCCGATGCTATTTCTGTGTTTCATCGTCAATGTGAAGGTCCAAGGGATACAGTAAACCTGCACTGGTGCATCGGAATCCAATACTGGTCTCCCAGGAGCCGCTCAAACCACACACTCTTAGGAGACTCACTCTTCTTGTACTTAAGTCGGCACTGTGTCTTTTATATTCAATTCCGATGCGATTTCTGTGTTTCATTGTCAATGTGAAGGTCCAAGGGATACAGTAAACCTGCACTGGTGCATCGGAATCCAATACTGGTCTCCCAGGAGCCGCCCAAAGCACAAACTCTGAGAAGATTCACTCTTCTTGTACTTAAGTCGGCATTGTGCCTTTTATATTGAATTCCGATGCGATTTCTGTGTTTCATTGTCAATGTGAAGGTCCAAGGGATACAGTAAACCTGCACTGGTGTATCGGAATCCAATACTGGTCTCCCAGGAGCCGCCCAAAGCGCAAACTCTGAGAAGATTCACTCTTCTTGTACTTAAGTCGGCACTGTGCCTTTTATATTCAATTCCGATGCGATTTCTGTGTTTCATCGTCAATGTGAAGGTCCAAGGGATACAGTAAACCTGCACTGGTGCATCGGAATCCAATACTGGTCTACCAGGAGCCGCTCAAACCACAAACTCTTAGGAGACTCACTCTTCTTGTACTTAAGTCAGCACTGTGTCTTTTATATTCAATTCCGATGCGATTTCTGTGTATCATTGTCAATGTGAAGGTCCAAGGGATACAGTAAACCTGCACTGGTGCATCGGAATCCAACACTGGTCTCCCAGGAGCCGCCCAAAGCACAAACTCTGAGAAGATTCACTCTTCTTGTACTTAAGTCGGCACTGTGCCTTTTAGATTCAATTCCGATGCGATTTCTGTGTTTCATCGTCAATGTGAAGGTCCAAGGGATACAGTAAACCTGCACTGGTGCATCGGAATCCAATACTGGTCTCCCAGGAGCCGCTCAAACCACAAACTCTTAGGACACTCACTCTTCTTGTACTTAAGTCGGCACTGTGTCTTTTATATTCAATTCCGATGCGATTTCTGTGTTTCATTGTCAATGTGAAGTTCCAAGGGATACAGTAAACCTGCACTGGTGCATCGGAATCCAATACTGGTCTCCCAGGAGCCGCTCAAACCACAAACTCTTAGGAGACTCACTCTTCTTGTACTTAAGTCGGCACTGTGTCTTTTATATTCAATTCCGATGCGATTTCTGTGTTTCATTGTCAATGTGAAGGTCCAAGGGATACAGTAAACCTGCACTGGTGCACCGGAAACCAATACTGGTGTCCCAGGAGCCGCCCAAAGCACAAACTCTGAGAAGATTCACTCTTCTTGTACTTAAGTCGGCACTGTGCCTTTTATATTCAATTCCGATGCTATTTCTGTGTTTCATCGTCAATGTGAAGGTCCAAGGGATACAGTAAACCTGCACTGGTGCATCGGAATCCAATACTGGTCTCCCAGGAGCCGCTCAAACCACAAACTCTTAGGAGACTCACTCTTCTTGTACTTAAGTCGGCACTGTGTCTTTTATATTCAATTCCGATGCGATTTCTGTGTTTCATTGTCAAAGTGAAGGTCTAAGGGATACAGTAAACCTGCACTGGTGCATCGGAATCCAATACTGGTCTCCCAGGAGCCGCCCAAAGCACAAACTCTGAGAAGATTCACTCTTCTTGTCCTTAAGTCGGCACTGTGCCGTTTATATTCAATTCCGATGCTATTTCTGTGTTTCATCGTCAATGTGAAGGTCCAAGGGATACAGTAAACCTGCACTGGTGCATCGGAATCCAATACTGGTCTCCCAGGAGCCGCTCAAACCACAAACTCTTAGGAGACTCACTCTTCTTGTACTTAAGTCGGCACTGTGTCTTTTATATTCAATTCCGATGCGATTTCTGTGTTTCATTGTCAATGTGAAGGTCCAAGGGATACAGTAAACCTGCACTGGTGCATCGGAATCCAATACTGGTCTCCCAGGAGCCGCCCAAAGCACAAACTCTGAGAAGATTCACTCTTCTTGTACTTAAGTCGGCATTGTGCCTTTTATACTGAATTCCGATGCGATTTCTGTGTTTCATTGTCAATGTGAAGGTCCAAGGGATACAGTAAACCTGCACTGGTGTATCGGAATCCAATACTGGTCTCCCAGGAGCCGCCCAAAGCACAAACTCTGAGAAGATTCACTCTTCTTGTACTTAAGTCGGCACTGTGCCTTTTATATTCAATTCCGATGCGATTTCTGTGTTTCATCGTCAATGTGAAGGTCCAAGGGATACAGTAAACCTGCACTGGTGCATCGGAATCCAATACTGGTCTACCAGGAGCCGCTCAAACCACAAACTCTTAGGAGACTCATCTCTTCTTGTACTTAAGTCGGCACTGTGTATTTTATATTCAATTCCGATGCGATTTCTGTGTTTCATTGTCAATGTGAAGGTCCAAGGGATACAGTAAACCTGCACTGGTGCATCGGAATCCAATACTGGTCTACCAGGAGCCGCTCAAGCCACAAACTCTTAGGAGAGTCACTCCTGTTGTACTTAAGTCGGCACTGTGTCTTTTACATTCAATTCCGATGCGATTTCTGTGTTTCATTGTCAATGTGAAGGTCCAAGGGATACAGTAAACCTGCACTGGTGCATCGGAATCCAATACTGGTCTCCCAGGAGCCGCTCAAACCACAAACTCTTAGGAGACTCACTCTTCTTGTACTTAAGTCGGCACTGTGTCTTTTATATTCCACTCCGATGCGATTTCTGTGTTTCATTGTCCATGTGAAGGTCCAAGGGATACAGTAAACCTGCACTGGTGCATCGGAATCCAATACTGGTCTCCCAGGAGCCGCTCAAAGCACAAACTCTTAGGAGACTCACTCTTCTTGTACTTAAGTCGGCACTGTGTCTTTTATATTCAATTCCGATGCGATTTCTGTGTTTCATTGTCAATGTGAAGGTCCTAGGGATACAGTAAACCTGCACTGGTGCATCGGAATCCAATACTGGTCTCCCAGGAGCCGCCCAAAGCACAAACTCTGAGAAGATTCACTCTTCTTGTACTTAAGTCGGCACTGTGCCTTTTATATTCAATTCCGATTTGATTTCTGTGTTCCATCGTCAATGTGAAGGTCCAAGGGATACAGTAAACCTGCACTGGTGCATCGGAATCCAATACTGGTCTCCCAGGAGCCGCTCAAAGCACAAACTCTTAGGAGACTCACTCTTCTTGTACTTAAGTCGGCACTGTGTCTTTTATATTCAATTCCGATGCGATTTCTGTGTTTCATTGTCAATGTGAAGGTCCAGGGGATACAGTAAACCTGCACTGGTGCATCGGAATCCAATACTGGTCTCCCAGGAGCCGCTCAAACCACAAACTCTTAGGAGACTCACTCTTCTTGTACTTAAGTCGGCACTGTGTCTTTTATATTCAATTCCGATGCGATTTGTGTGTTTCATTGTCAATGTGAAGGTCCAACGGATACAGTAAACCTGCACTGGTGCATCGGAATCAAATACTGGTCTCCCAGGAGCCGCCCAAACCACAAACTCTGAGAAGATTCACTCTTCTTGTACTTAAGTCGGCACTGTGCCTTTTATATTCAATTCCGATGCGATTTCTGTGTTTCATCGTCAATGTGAAGGTCCAAGGGATACAGTAAACCTGCACTGGTGCATCGGAATCCAATACTGGTCTCCCAGGAGCCGCTCAAACCACAAACTCTTAGGAGACTCACTCTTCTTGTACTTAAGTCGGCACTGTGTCTTTTATATTCAATTCCGATGCGATTTCTGTGTTTCATTGTCAATGTGAAGGTCCAAGGGATGCGGTAAACCTGCACTGGTGCATCGGAAACCAATACTGGTGTCCCAGGAGCCGCCCAAAGCACAAACTCTGAGAAGATTCACTCTTCTTGTACTTAAGTCGGCACTGTGCCTTTTATATTCAATTCCGATGCTATTTCTGTGTTTCATCGTCAATGTGAAGGTCCAAGGGATACAGTAAACCTGCACTGGTGCATCGGAATCCAATACTGGTCTCCCAGGAGCCGCTCAAACCACAAACTCTTAGGAGACTCATCTCTTCTTGTACTTAAGTCGGCACTGTGTCTTTTATATTCAATTCCGATGCGATTTCTGTGTTTCATTGTCAATGTGAAGGTCCAAGGGATACAGTAAACCTGCTCTGGTGCATCGGAATCCAATACTGGTCTACCAGGAGCCGCTCAAGCCACAAACTCTTAGGAGAGTCACTCCTGTTGTACTTAAGTCGGCACTGTGTCTTTTACATTCAATTCCGATGCGATTTCTGTGTTTCATTGTCAATGTGAAGGTCCAAGGGATACAGTAAACCTGCACTGGTGCATCGGAATCCAATACTGGTCTCCCAGGAGCCGCTCAAACCACAAACTCTTAGGAGACTCACTCTTCTTGTACTTAAGTCGGCCCTGTGTCTTTTATATTCCACTCCGATGCGATTTCTGTGTTTCATTGTCCATGTGAAGGTCCAAGGGATACAGTAAACCTGCACTGGTGCATCGGAATCCAATACTGGTCTCCCAGGAGCCGCTCAAAGCACAAACTCTTAGGAGACTCACTCTTCTTGTACTTAAGTCGGCACTGTGCCTTTTATATTCAATTCCGATGCGATTTCTGTGTTTCATCGTCAATGTGAAGGTCCAAGGGATACAGTAAACCTGCACTGGTGCATCGGAGTCCAATACTGGTCTCCCAGGATCCGCTCAAAGCACAAACACTTAGGAGACTCACTGTTCTTGTACTTAAGTCGGCACTGTGTCTTTTATATTCAATTCCGATGCGATTTCTGTGTTTCATTGTCAATGTGAAGGTCCTAGGGATACAGTAAACCTGCACTGGTGCATCGGAATCCAATACTGGTCTCCCAGGAGCCGCCCAAAGCACAAACTCTGAGAAGATTCACTCTTCTTGTACTTAAGTCGGCACTGTGCCTTTTATATTCAATTCCGATTTGATTTCTGTGTTCCATCGTCAATGTGAAGGTCCAAGGGATACAGTAAACCTGCACTGGTGCATCGGAATCCAATACTGGTCTCCCAGGAGCCGCTCAAAGCACAAACTCTTAGGAGACTCACTCTTCTTGTACTTAAGTCGGCACTGTGTCTTTTATATTCAATTCCGATGCGATTTCTGTGTTTCATTGTCAATGTGAAGGTCCAGGGGATACAGTAAACCTGCACTGGTGCATCGGAATCCAATACTGGTCTCCCAGGAGCCGCTCAAACCACAAACTCTTAGGAGACTCACTCTTCTTGTACTTAAGTCGGCACTGTGTCTTTTATATTCAATTCCGATGCGATTTCTGTGTTTCATTGTCAATGTGAAGGTCCAACGGATACAGTAAACCTGCACTGGTGCATCGGAATCAAATACTGGTCTCCCAGGAGCCGCCCAAACCACAAACTCTGAGAAGATTCACTCTTCTTGTACTTAAGTCGGCACTGTGCCTTTTATATTCAATTCCGATGCGATTTCTGTGTTTCATCGTCAATGTGAAGGTCCAAGGGATACAGTAAACCTCCACTGGTGCATCGGAATCCAATACTGGTCTCCCAGGAGCCGCTCAAACCACAAACTCTTAGGAGACTCACTCTTCTTGTACTTAAGTCGGCACTGTGTCTTTTATATTCAATTCCGATGCGATTTCTGTGTTTCATTGTCAATGTGAAGGTCCAAGGGATACGGTAAACCTGCACTGGTGCATCGGAAACCAATACTGGTGTCCCAGGAGCCGCCCAAAGCACAAACTCTGAGAAGATTCACTCTTCTTGTACTTAAGTCGGCACTGTGCCTTTTATATTCAATTCCGATGCTATTTCTGTGTTTCATCGTCAATGTGAAGGTCCAAGGGATACAGTAAACCTGCACTGGTGCATCGGAATCCAATACTGGCCTCCCAGGAGCCGTTCAAACCACAAACTCTTAGGAGACTCACTCTTCTTGTACTTAAGTCGGCACTGTGTCTTTTATATTCAATTCCGATGCGATTTCTGTGTTTCATTGTCAATGTGTAGGTCCAAGGGATACAGTAAACCTGCACTGGTGCATCGGAATCCAATACTGGTCTCCCAGGAGCCGCCCAAAGCACAAACTCTGAGAAGATTCACTCTTCTTGTACTTAAGTCGGCACTGTGCCGTTTATATTCAATTCCGATGCTATTTCTGTGTTTCATCGTCAATGTGAAGGTCCAAGGGATACAGTAAACCTGCACTGGTACATCGGAATCCAATACTGGTCTCCCAGGAGCCGCTCAAACCACAAACTCTTAGGAGACTCACTCTTCTTGTACTTAAGTCGGCACTGTGTCTTTTATATTCAATTCCGATGCGATTTCTGTGTTTCATTGTCAATGTGAAGGTCCAAGGGATACAGTAAACCTGCACTGGTGCATCGGAATCCAATACTGGTCTCCCAGGAGCCGCCCAAAGCACAAACTCTGAGAAGATTCACTCTTCTTGTACTTAAGTCGGCATTGTGCCTTTTATATTCAATTCCGATGCGATTTCTGTGTTTCATTGTCAATGTGAAGGTCCAAGGGATACAGTAAACCTGCACTGGTGCATCGGAATCCAATACTGGTCTCCCAGGAGCCGCCCAAAGCACAAACTCTGAGAAGATTCACTCTTCTTGTACTTAAGTCGGCACTGTGCCTTTTATATTCAATTCCGATGCGATTTCTGTGTTTCATCGTCAATGTGAAGGTCCAAGGGATACAGTAAACCTGCACTGGTGCATCGGAATTTAATACTGGTCTCCCAGGAGCCGCTCAAACCACAAACTCTTAGGAGACCCACTCTTCTTGTACTTAAGTCGGCACTGTGTCTTTTATATTCAATTCCGATGCGATTTCTGTGTATCATTGTCAATGTGAAGGTCCAAGGGATACAGTAAACCTGCACTGGTGCATCGGAATCCAATTTGCTCTCCCAGGAGCCGCCCAAAGCACAAACTCTGAGAAGATTCACTCATCTTGTACTTAAGCCGGCACTGTGCCTTTTATATTCAATTCCGATGCGATTTCTGTGTTTCATCGTCAATGTGAAGGTCCAAGGGATACAGTAAACCTGCACTGGTGCATCGGAATCCAATTTGGTCTCCCAGGAGCCGCCCAAAGCACAAACTCTGAGAAGATTCATTCTTCTTGTACTTAAGTCGGCACTGTGCCTTTTATATTCAATTCCGATGCGATTTCTGTGTTTCATCGTCAATGTGAAGGTCCAAGGGATACAGTAAACCTGCACTGGTGCATCGGAATCCAATACTGGTCTCCCAGGAGCCGCTCAAACCACAAACTCTTAGGAGACTCACTCTTCTTGTACTTAAGTCGGCACTGTGTCTTTTATATTCAATTCCGATGCGATTTCTGTGTATCATTGTCAATGTGAAGGTCCAAGGGATACAGTAAACCTGCACTGGTGCATCGGAATCCAATTTGGTCTCCCAGGAGCCGCCCAAAGCACAAACTCTGAGAAGATTCACTCATCTTGTACTTAAGCCGGCACTGTGCCTTTTATATTCAATTCCGATGCGATTTCTGTATTTCGTCGTCAATGTGAAGGTCCAAGGGATACAGTAAACCTGCACTGGTGCATCGGAATCCAATACTGGTCTCCCAGGAGCCGCTCAAACCACAAACTCTTAGGAGACTCACTCTTCTTGTACTAAAGTCGGCACTGTGTCTTTTATATTCAATTCCGATGCGTTTTCTGTGTTTCATTGTCAATGTGAAGGTCCAAGGGATACAGTAAACCTGCACTGGTGCATCGGAATCCAATACTGGTCTCCCAGGAGCCGCCCAAACCACAAACTCTGAGAAGATTCACTCTTCTTGTATTTAAGTCGGCACTGTGGCTTTTATATTCAATTCCGATGCGATTTCTGTGTTTCATCGTCAATGTGAAGGTCCAAGGGATACAGTAAACCTGCTCTGGTGCATCGGAATCCAATACTGGTCTCCCAGGAGCCGCTCAAACCACAAACTCTTAGGAGACTCACTCTTCTTGTACTTAAGTCGGCACTGTGCCTTTTATATTCAATTCCGATGCTATTTCTGTGTTTCATCGTCAATGTGAAGGTCCAAGGGATACAGTAAACCTGCACTGGTGCATCGGAATCCAATACTGGTCTCCCAGGAGCCGCCCAAAGCACAAACTCTGAGAAGATTCACTCTTCTTGTACATAAGTCGGCACTGTGCCTTTTATATTCAATTCCGATGCGATTTCTGTGTTTCATCGTCAATGTGAAGGTCCAAGGGATACAGTAAACCTGCACTGGTGCATCGGAATCCAATACTGGTCTCCCAGGAGCCGCTCAAACCACAAACTCTTAGGAGACTCACTCTTCTTGTACTAAAGTCGGCACTGTGTCTTTAATATTCAATTCCGATGTGTTTTCTGTGTTTCATTGTCAATGTGAAGGTCCAAGGGATACAGTAAACCTGCACTGGTGTATCGGAATCCAATACTGGTCTCCCAGGAGCCGCAAAAACCACAAAGTCTTAGGAGACTCACTTTTCTTGTACTTAAGTCGGCACTGTGCCTTTTATATTCAATTCCGATGCGATTTCTGTGTTTCATCGTCAATGTGAAGGTCCAAGGGATACAGTAAACCTGCACTGGTGCATCGGAATCAAATACTGGTCTACCAGGAGCCGCTCAAACCACAAACTCTTAGGAGACTCACTCTTCTTGTACTTAAGCCGGCACTGTGCCTTTTATATTCAATTCCGATGCGATTTCTGTGTTTCATCGTCAATGTGAAGGTCCAAGGGATACAGTAAACCTGCACTGGTGCATCGGAATCCAATTTGGTCTCCCAGGAGCCGCCCAAAGCACAAACTCTGAGAAGATTCATTCTTCTTGTACTTAAGTCGGCACTGTGCCTTTTATATTCAATTCCGATGCGATTTCTGTGTTTCATCGTCAATGTGAAGGTCCAAGGGATACAGTAAACCTGCACTGGTGCATCGGAATCCAATACTGGTCTCCCAGGAGCCGCTCAAACCACAAACTCTTAGGAGACTCACTCTTCTTGTACTTAAGTCGGCACTGTGTCTTTTATATTCAATTCCGATGCGATTTCTGTGTATCATTGTCAATGTGAAGGTCCAAGGGATACAGTAAACCTGCACTGGTGCATCGGAATCCAATTTGGTCTCCCAGGAGCCGCCCAAAGCACAAACTCTGAGAAGATTCACTCATCTTGTACTTAAGCCGGCACTGTGCCTTTTATATTCAATTCCGATGCGATTTCTGTATTTCATCGTCAATGTGAAGGTCCAAGGGATACAGTAAACCTGCACTGGTGCATCGGAATCCAATACTGGTCTCCCAGGAGCCGCTCAAACCACAAACTCTTAGGAGACTCACTCTTCTTGTACTAAAGTCGGCACTGTGTCTTTTATATTCAATTCCGATGCGTTTTCTGTGTTTCATTGTCAATGTGAAGGTCCAAGGGATACAGTAAACCTGCACTGGTGCATCGGAATCCAATACTGGTCTCCCAGGAGCCGCCCAAACCACAAACTCTGAGAAGATTCACTCTTCTTGTATTTAAGTCGGCACTGTGGCTTTTATATTCAATTCCGATGCGATTTCTGTGTTTCATCGTCAATGTGAAGGTCCAAGGGATACAGTAAACCTCCACTGGTGCATCGGAATCCCTTACTGGTCTCCCAGGAGCCGCTCAAACCACAAACTCTTAGGAGACTCACTCTTCTTGTACTTAAGTCGGCACTGTGTCTTTTATATTCAATTCCGATGCGATTTCTGTGTATCATTGTCAATGTGAAGGTCCAAGGGATACAGTAAACCTGCACTGGTGCATCGGAATCCAATACTGGTCTCCCAGGAGCCGCCCAAAGCACAAACTCTGAGAAGAATCACTCTTCTTGTACTTAAGTCGGCACTGTGCCTTTTATATTCAATTCCGATGCGATTTCTGTGTTTCATCGTCAATGTGAAGGTCCAAGGGATACAGTAAACCTGCACTGGTGCATCGGAATCCAATACTGGTCTCCCAGGAGCCGCTCAAACCACAAACTCTTAGGAGACTCACTCTTCTTGTACTAAAGTCGGCACTGTGTCTTTTATTTTCAATTCCGATGCGTTTTCTGTGTTTCATTGTCAATGTGAAGGTCCAAGGGATACAGTAAACCTGCACTGGTGCATCGGAATCCAATACTGGTCTCCCAGGAGCCGCCCAAAACACAAACTCTGAGAAGATTCACTCTTCTTGTATTTAAGTCGGCACTGTGCCTTTTATATTCAATTCCGATGCGATTTCTGTGTTTCATCGTCAATGTGAAGGTCCAAGGGATACAGTAAACCTGCACTGGTGCGTCGGAATCCAATACTGGTCTCCCAGGAGCCGCTCAAACCACAAACTCTTAGGAGACTCACTCTTCTTGTACTTAAGTCGGCACTGTGTCTTTTATATTCAATTCCGATGCGATTTCTGTGTTTCATTGTCAATGGGAAGGTCCAGGTGATACAGAAAAACCTGCACTGGTGCATCGGAATCCAATACTGGTCTCCCAGGAGCCGCTCAAACCACAAACTCTTAGGAGACTCACTCTTCTTGTACTTAAGTCGGCACTGTGTCTTTTATTGTGGTGTCACCGCTAGACACCACACTTGCTAGGTGGTAACTTAAATCGGCCGCGGTCCTGTAGTACATGTCGGACCCGCGTGTCGCCACTGTGTACTCGCAATCCTAGCGCCACCACATGGCAGGTCACAAGACACGGACATGACCTCGCCCCAGTTGTACGGACGACATAGCTTGCGACAAGACGTATCACGTCTTCCTCTCATTTGCCGAGAGACAGATTAAATAGCCTTCAGCTAGTCCATCGCTACTACCTAGCAAGGCGCCATGTGTATCATTGCTAATTGCTTACTACTATGCAAGAGATGTATTTCAACAAGAAGAACATCATTAAAAGTTAAGTAGATGACAATCTCTCTTCTTTTCTTTATAGTTTTTCATCCAGTCTCCTGTTTCAGAATTTACGCCCGTCTGCGTTAGTTTCGCGTGCACCTAGCCACTCATTGTGTCGAGACCTTAGGGAATCGACACAACATTTATATTCAATTCCGATGCGATTTCTGTGTTTCATTGTCAATGTGAAGGTCCAAGGGATACAGTAAACCTGCACTGGTGCATCGGAAACCAATACTGGTCTCCCACGAGCCGCCCAAAGCACAAACTCTGAGAAGATTCACTCTTCTTGTACTTAAGTCAGCACTGTGCCTTTTATATTCATTTCCGATGCTATTTCTGTGTTTCATCGTCAATGTGAAGGTCCAAGGGATACAGTAAACCTCCACTGGTGCATCGGAATCCAATACTGGTCTCCCAGGAGCCGCTCAAACCACAAACTCTTAGGAGACTCACTCTTCTTGTACTTAAGTCGGCACTGTGCCTTTTATATTCAATTCCGATGCGATTTCTGTGTTTCATTGTCAATGTGAAGGTCCAAGGGATACAGTAAACCTGCACTGGTGCATCGGAATCCAATACTGGTCTCCCAGGAGCCGCTCAAACCACAAACTCTTAGGAGACTCACTCCTCTTGTACTTAAGTCGGCACTGTGTCTTTTACATTCAATTCCGATGCGATTTCTGTGTTTCATTGTCAATGTGAAGGTCCAAGGGATACAGTCAACCTGCACTGGTGCATCGGAATCCAATACTGGTCTCCCAGGAGCCGCTCAAACCACAAACTCTTAGGAGACTCACTCTTCTTGTACTTAAGTCGGCACTGTGTCTTTTATATTCCACTCCGATGCGATTTCTGTGTTTCATTGTCCATGTGAAGGTCCAAGGGATACAGTAAACCTGCACTGGTGCATCGGAATCCAATACTGGTCTCCCAGGAGACGCTCAAAGCACAAACTCTTAGGAGACTCACTCTTCTTGTACTTAAGTCGGCACTGTGCCTTTTATATTCAATTCCGATGCGATTTCTGTGTTTCATCGTCAATGTGAAGGTCCAAGGATACAGTAAACCTGCACTGGTGCATCGGAATCCAATACTGGTCTCCCAGGATCCGCTCAAACCACAAACTCTTAGGAGACTCACTCTTCTTGTACTTAAGTCGGCACTGTGCCTTTTATATTCAATTCCGATGCTATTTCTGTGTTTCATCGTCAATGTGAAGGTCCAAGGGATACAGTAAACCTGCACTGGTGCATCGGAATCCAATACTGGTCTCCCAGGAGCCGCTCAAACCACAAACTCTTAGGAGACTCACTCTTCTTGTACATAAGTCGGCACTGTGTCTTTTATATTCAATTCCGATGCGATTTCTGTGTTTCATTGTCAATGTGAAGGTCCAAGGGATACAGTAAACCTGCACTGGTGCATCGGAATCCAATACTGGTCTCCCAGGAGCCGCCCAAAGCACAAACTCTGAGAAGATTCACTCTTCTTGTACTTAAGTCGGCACTGTGCCTTTTATATTCAATTCCGATGCGATTTCTGTGTTTCATCGTCAATGTGAAGGTCCAAGGGATACAGTAAACCTGCTCTGGTGCATCGGAATCCAATACTGGTCTCCCAGGAGCCGCTCAAACCACAAACTCTTAGGAGACTCACTCTTCTTGTACTTAAGTCGGCACTGTGTCTTTTATATTCAATTCCGATGCGATTTCTGTGTTTCATTGTCAATGTGAAGGTCCAGGGGATACAGAAAAACCTGCACTGGTGCATCGGAATCCAATACTGGTCTCCCAGGAGCCGCTCAAACCACAAACTCTTAGGAGACTCACTCTTCTTGTACTTAAGTCGGCACTGTGTCTTTTATATTCAATTCCGATGCGATTTCTGTGTTTCATTGTCAATGTGAAGGTCCAAGGGATACAGTAAACCTGCACTGGTGCATCGGAAACCAATACTGGTGTCCCAGGAGCCGCCCAAAGCACAAACTCTGAGAAGATTCACTCTTCTTGTACTTAAGTCGGCACTGTGCCTTTTATATTCAATTCCGATGCTATTTCTGTGTTTCATCGTCAATGTGAAGGTCCAAGGGATACAGTAAACCTGCACTGGTGCATCGGAATCCAATACTGGTCTCCCAGGAGCCGCCCAAAGCACAAACTCTGAGAAGATTCACTCTTCTTGTACTTAAGTCGGCACTGTGCCTTTTATATTCAATTCCGATGCTATTTCTGTGTTTCATCGTCAATGTGAAGGTCCAAGGTATACAGTAAACCTGCACTGGTGCATCGGAATCCAATACTGGTCTCCCAGGAGCCGCCCAAAGCACAAACTCTGAGAAGATTCACTCTTCTTGTACTTAAGTCGGCACTGTGCCTTTTATATTCAATTCCGATGCTATTTCTGTGTTTCATCGTCAATGTGAAGGTCCAAGGGATACAGTAAACCTGCACTGGTGCATCGGAATCCAATACTGGTCTCCCAGGAGCCGCTCAAACCACAAACTCTTAGGAGACTCACTCTTCTTGTACTTAAGTCGGCAGTGTGTCTTTTATATTCAATTCCGATGCGATTTCTGTGTTTCATTGTCAATGTGAAGGTCCAAGGGATACAGTAAACCTGCACTGGTGCATCGGAATCCAATACTGGTCTCCCAGGAGCCGCCCAAAGCACAAACTCTGAGAAGATTCACTCTTCTTGTACTTAAGTCGGCACTGTGCCGTTTATATTCAATTCCGATGCTATTTCTGTGTTTCATCGTCAATGTGAAGGTCCAAGGGATACAGTAAACCTGCACTGGTGCATCGGAATCCAATACTGGTCTCCCAGGAGCCGCTCAAACCACAAACTCTTAGGAGACTCACTCTTCTTGTACTTAAGTCGGCACTGTGTCTTTTATATTCAATTCCGATGCGATTTCTGTGTTTCATTGTCAATGTGAAGGTCCAAGGGATACAGTAAACCTGCACTGGTGCATCGGAATCCAATACTGGTCTCCCAGGAGCCGCCCAAAGCACAAACTCTGAGAAGATTCACTCTTCTTGTACTTAAGTCGGCACTGTGCCGTTTATATTCAATTCCGAAGCTATTTCTGTGTTTCATCGTCAATGTGAAGGTCCAAGGGATACAGTAAACCTGCACTGGTGCATCGGAATCCAATACTGGTCTCCCAGGAGCCGCTCAAACCACAAACTCTTAGGAGACTCACTCTTCTTGTACTTAAGTCGGCACTGTGTCTTTTATATTCAATTCCGATGCGATTTCTGTGTTTCATTGTCAATGTGAAGGTCCAAGGGATACAGTTAACCTGCACTGGTGCATCGGAATCCAATACTGGTCTCCCAGGAGCCGCCCAAAGCACAAACTCTGAGAAGATTCACTCTTCTTGTACTTAAGTCGGCATTGTGCCTTTTATATTCAATTCCGATGCGATTTCTGTGTTTCATTGTCAATGTGAAGGTCCAAGGGATACAGTAAACCTGCACTGGTGCATCGGAATCCAATACTGGTCTCCCAGGAGCCGCCCAAAGCACAAACTCTGAGAAGATTCACTCTTCTTGTACTTAAGTCGGCACTGTGCCTTTTATATTCAATTCCGATGCGATTTCTGTGTTTCATCGTCAATGTGAAGGTCCAAGGGATACAGTAAACCTCCACTGGTGCATCGGAATCCCATACTGGTCTCCCAGGAGCCGCTCAAACCACAAACTCTTAGGAGACTCACTCTTCTTGTACTTAAGTCGGCACTGTGTCTTTTATATTCAATTCCGATGCGATTTCTGTGTATCATTGTCAATGTGAAGGTCCAAGGGATACAGTAAACCTGCACTGGTGCATCGGAATCCAATACTGGTCTCCCAGGAGCCGCCCAAAGCACAAACTCTGAGAAGAATCACTCTTCTTGTACTTAAGTCGGCACTGTGCCTTTTATATTCAATTCCGATGCGATTTCTGTGTTTCATCGTCAATGTGAAGGTCCAAGGGATACAGTAAACCTGCACTGGTGCATCGGAATCCAATACTGGTCTCCCAGGAGCCGCTCAAACCACAAACTCTTAGGAGACTCACTCTTCTTGTACTAAAGTCGGCACTGTGTCTTTTATTTTCAATTCCGATGCGTTTTCTGTGTTTCATTGTCAATGTGAAGGTCCAAGGGATACAGTAAACCTGCACTGGTGCATCGGAATCCAATACTGGTCTCCCAGGAGCCGCCCAAAACACAAACTCTGAGAAGATTCACTCTTCTTGTATTTAAGTCGGCACTGTGCCTTTTATATTCAATTCCGATGCGATTTCTGTGTTTCATCGTCAATGTGAAGGTCCAAGGGATACAGTAAACCTGCACTGGTGCGTCGGAATCCAATACTGGTCTCCCAGGAGCCGCTCAAACCACAAACTCTTAGGAGACTCACTCTTCTTGTACTTAAGTCGGCACTGTGTCTTTTATATTCAATTCCGATGCGATTTCTGTGTTTCATTGTCAATGGGAAGGTCCAGGTGATACAGAAAAACCTGCACTGGTGCATCGGAATCCAATACTGGTCTCCCAGGAGCCGCTCAAACCACAAACTCTTAGGAGACTCACTCTTCTTGTACTTAAGTCGGCACTGTGTCTTTTATATTCAATTCCGATGCGATTTCTGTGTTTCATTGTCAATGTGAAGGTCCAAGGGATACAGTAAACCTGCACTGGTGCATCGGAAACCAATACTGGTCTCCCACGAGCCGCCCAAAGCACAAACTCTGAGAAGATTCACTCTTCTTGTACTTAAGTCAGCACTGTGCCTTTTATATTCATTTCCGATGCTATTTCTGTGTTTCATCGTCAATGTGAAGGTCCAAGGGATACAGTAAACCTGCACTGGTGCATCGGAATCCAATACTAGTCTCCCAGGAGCCGCTCAAACCACAAACTCTTAGGAGACTCACTCTTCTTGTACTTAAGTCGGCACTGTGCCTTTTATATTCAATTCCGATGCGATTTCTGTGTTTCATTGTCAATGTGAAGGTCCAAGGGATACAGTAAACCTGCACTGGTGCATCGGAATCCAATACTGGTCTCCCAGGAGCCGCTCAAACCACAAACTCTTAGGAGACTCACTCCTCTTGTACTTAAGTCGGCACTGTGTCTTTTACATTCAATTCCGATGCGATTTCTGTGTTTCATTGTCAATGTGAAGGTCCAAGGGATACAGTCAACCTGCACTGGTGCATCGGAATCCAATACTGGTCTCCCAGGAGCCGCTCAAACCACAAACTCTTAGGAGACTCACTCTTCTTGTACTTAAGTCGGCACTGTGTCTTTTATATTCCACTCCGATGCGATTTCTGTGTTTCATTGTCCATGTGAAGGTCCAAGGGATACAGTAAACCTGCACTGGTGCATCGGAATCCAATACTGGTCTCCCAGGAGACGCTCAAAGCACAAACTCTTAGGAGACTCACTCTTCTTGTACTTAAGTCGGCACTGTGCCTTTTATATTCAATTCCGATGCGATTTCTGTGTTTCATCGTCAATGTGAAGGTCCAAGGATACAGTAAACCTGCACTGGTGCATCGGAATCCAATACTGGTCTCCCAGGATCCGCTCAAACCACAAACTCTTAGGAGACTCACTCTTCTTGTACTTAAGTCGGCACTGTGCCTTTTATATTCAATTCCGATGCTATTTCTGTGTTTCATCGTCAATGTGAAGGTCCAAGGGATACAGTAAACCTGCACTGGTGCATCGGAATCCAATACTGGTCTCCCAGGAGCCGCTCAAACCACAAACTCTTAGGAGACTCACTCTTCTTGTACATAAGTCGGCACTGTGTCTTTTATATTCAATTCCGATGCGATTTCTGTGTTTCATTGTCAATGTGAAGGTCCAAGGGATACAGTAAACCTGCACTGGTGCATCGGAATCCAATACTGGTCTCCCAGGAGCCGCCCAAAGCACAAACTCTGAGAAGATTCACTCTTCTTGTACTTAAGTCGGCACTGTGCCTTTTATATTCAATTCCGATGCGATTTCTGTGTTTCATCGTCAATGTGAAGGTCCAAGGGATACAGTAAACCTGCACTGGTGCATCGGAATCCAATACTGGTCTCCCAGGAGCCGCTCAAACCACAAACTCTTAGGAGACTCACTCTTCTTGTACTAAAGTCGGCACTGTGTCTTTTATATTCAATTCCGATGCGTTTTCTGTGTTTCATTGTCAATGTGAAGGTCCAAGGGATACAGTAAACCTGCACTGGTGCATCGGAATCCAATACTGGTCTCCCAGGAGCCGCCCAAAGCACAAACTCTGAGAAGATTCACTCTTCTTGTATTTAAGTCGGCACTGTGGCTTTTATATTCAATTCCGATGCGATTTCTGTGTTTCATCGTCAATGTGAAGGTCCAAGGGATACAGTAAACCTGCTCTGGTGCATCGGAATCCAATACTGGTCTCCCAGGAGCCGCTCAAACCACAAACTCTTAGGAGACTCACTCTTCTTGTACTTAAGTCGGCACTGTGTCTTTTATATTCAATTCCGATGCGATTTCTGTGTTTCATTGTCAATGTGAAGGTCCAGGGGATACAGAAAAACCTGCACTGGTGCATCGGAATCCAATACTGGTCTCCCAGGAGCCGCTCAAACCACAAACTCTTAGGAGACTCACTCTTCTTGTACTTAAGTCGGCACTGTGTCTTTTATATTCAATTCCGATGCGATTTCTGTGTTTCATTGTCAATGTGAAGGTCCAAGGGATACAGTAAACCTGCACTGGTGCATCGGAAACCAATACTGGTGTCCCAGGAGCCGCCCAAAGCACAAACTCTGAGAAGATTCACTCTTCTTGTACTTAAGTCGGCACTGTGCCTTTTATATTCAATTCCGATGCTATTTCTGTGTTTCATCGTCAATGTGAAGGTCCAAGGGATACAGTAAACCTGCACTGGTGCATCGGAATCCAATACTGGTCTCCCAGGAGCCGCCCAAAGCACAAACTCTGAGAAGATTCACTCTTCTTGTACTTAAGTCGGCACTGTGCCTTTTATATTCAATTCCGATGCTATTTCTGTGTTTCATCGTCAATGTGAAGGTCCAAGGGATACAGTAAACCTGCACTGGTGCATCGGAATCCAATACTGGTCTCCCAGGAGCCGCCCAAAGCACAAACTCTGAGAAGATTCACTCTTCTTGTACTTAAGTCGGCACTGTGCCTTTTATATTCAATTCCGATGCTATTTCTGTGTTTCATCGTCAATGTGAAGGTCCAAGGGATACAGTAAACCTGCACTGGTGCATCGGAATCCAATACTGGTCTCCCAGGAGCCGCTCAAACCACAAACTCTTAGGAGACTCACTCTTCTTGTACTTAAGTCGGCAGTGTGTCTTTTATATTCAATTCCGATGCGATTTCTGTGTTTCATTGTCAATGTGAAGGTCCAAGGGATACAGTAAACCTGCACTGGTGCATCGGAATCCAATACTGGTCTCCCAGGAGCCGCCCAAAGCACAAACTCTGAGAAGATTCACTCTTCTTGTACTTAAGTCGGCACTGTGCCGTTTATATTCAATTCCGATGCTATTTCTGTGTTTCATCGTCAATGTGAAGGTCCAAGGGATACAGTAAACCTGCACTGGTGCATCGGAATCCAATACTGGTCTCCCAGGAGCCGCTCAAACCACAAACTCTTAGGAGACTCACTCTTCTTGTACTTAAGTCGGCACTGTGTCTTTTATATTCAATTCCGATGCGATTTCTGTGTTTCATTGTCAATGTGAAGGTCCAAGGGATACAGTAAACCTGCACTGGTGCATCGGAATCCAATACTGGTCTCCCAGGAGCCGCCCAAAGCACAAACTCTGAGAAGATTCACTCTTCTTGTACTTAAGTCGGCACTGTGCCGTTTATATTCAATTCCGAAGCTATTTCTGTGTTTCATCGTCAATGTGAAGGTCCAAGGGATACAGTAAACCTGCACTGGTGCATCGGAATCCAATACTGGTCTCCCAGGAGCCGCTCAAACCACAAACTCTTAGGAGACTCACTCTTCTTGTACTTAAGTCGGCACTGTGTCTTTTATATTCAATTCCGATGCGATTTCTGTGTTTCATTGTCAATGTGAAGGTCCAAGGGATACAGTTAACCTGCACTGGTGCATCGGAATCCAATACTGGTCTCCCAGGAGCCGCCCAAAGCACAAACTCTGAGAAGATTCACTCTTCTTGTACTTAAGTCGGCATTGTGCCTTTTATATTCAATTCCGATGCGATTTCTGTGTTTCATTGTCAATGTGAAGGTCCAAGGGATACAGTAAACCTGCACTGGTGCATCGGAATCCAATACTGGTCTCCCAGGAGCCGCCCAAAGCACAAACTCTGAGAAGATTCACTCTTCTTGTACTTAAGTCGGCACTGTGCCTTTTATATTCAATTCCGATGCGATTTCTGTGTTTCATCGTCAATGTGAAGGTCCAAGGGATACAGTAAACCTCCACTGGTGCATCGGAATCCCATACTGGTCTCCCAGGAGCCGCTCAAACCACAAACTCTTAGGAGACTCACTCTTCTTGTACTTAAGTCGGCACTGTGTCTTTTATATTCAATTCCGATGCGATTTCTGTGTATCATTGTCAATGTGAAGGTCCAAGGGATACAGTAAACCTGCACTGGTGCATCGGAATCCAATACTGGTCTCCCAGGAGCCGCCCAAAGCACAAACTCTGAGAAGAATCACTCTTCTTGTACTTAAGTCGGCACTGTGCCTTTTATATTCAATTCCGATGCGATTTCTGTGTTTCATCGTCAATGTGAAGGTCCAAGGGATACAGTAAACCTGCACTGGTGCATCGGAATCCAATACTGGTCTCCCAGGAGCCGCTCAAACCACAAACTCTTAGGAGACTCACTCTTCTTGTACTAAAGTCGGCACTGTGTCTTTTATTTTCAATTCCGATGCGTTTTCTGTGTTTCATTGTCAATGTGAAGGTCCAAGGGATACAGTAAACCTGCACTGGTGCATCGGAATCCAATACTGGTCTCCCAGGAGCCGCCCAAAACACAAACTCTGAGAAGATTCACTCTTCTTGTATTTAAGTCGGCACTGTGCCTTTTATATTCAATTCCGATGCGATTTCTGTGTTTCATCGTCAATGTGAAGGTCCAAGGGATACAGTAAACCTGCACTGGTGCGTCGGAATCCAATACTGGTCTCCCAGGAGCCGCTCAAACCACAAACTCTTAGGAGACTCACTCTTCTTGTACTTAAGTCGGCACTGTGTCTTTTATATTCAATTCCGATGCGATTTCTGTGTTTCATTGTCAATGGGAAGGTCCAGGTGATACAGAAAAACCTGCACTGGTGCATCGGAATCCAATACTGGTCTCCCAGGAGCCGCTCAAACCACAAACTCTTAGGAGACTCACTCTTCTTGTACTTAAGTCGGCACTGTGTCTTTTATATTCAATTCCGATGCGATTTCTGTGTTTCATTGTCAATGTGAAGGTCCAAGGGATACAGTAAACCTGCACTGGTGCATCGGAAACCAATACTGGTCTCCCACGAGCCGCCCAAAGCACAAACTCTGAGAAGATTCACTCTTCTTGTACTTAAGTCAGCACTGTGCCTTTTATATTCATTTCCGATGCTATTTCTGTGTTTCATCGTCAATGTGAAGGTCCAAGGGATACAGTAAACCTGCACTGGTGCATCGGAATCCAATACTGGTCTCCCAGGAGCCGCTCAAACCACAAACTCTTAGGAGACTCACTCTTCTTGTACTTAAGTCGGCACTGTGCCTTTTATATTCAATTCCGATGCGATTTCTGTGTTTCATTGTCAATGTGAAGGTCCAAGGGATACAGTAAACCTGCACTGGTGCATCGGAATCCAATACTGGTCTCCCAGGAGCCGCTCAAACCACAAACTCTTAGGAGACTCACTCCTCTTGTACTTAAGTCGGCACTGTGTCTTTTACATTCAATTCCGATGCGATTTCTGTGTTTCATTGTCAATGTGAAGGTCCAAGGGATACAGTCAACCTGCACTGGTGCATCGGAATCCAATACTGGTCTCCCAGGAGCCGCTCAAACCACAAACTCTTAGGAGACTCACTCTTCTTGTACTTAAGTCGGCACTGTGTCTTTTATATTCCACTCCGATGCGATTTCTGTGTTTCATTGTCCATGTGAAGGTCCAAGGGATACAGTAAACCTGCACTGGTGCATCGGAATCCAATACTGGTCTCCCAGGAGACGCTCAAAGCACAAACTCTTAGGAGACTCACTCTTCTTGTACTTAAGTCGGCACTGTGCCTTTTATATTCAATTCCGATGCGATTTCTGTGTTTCATCGTCAATGTGAAGGTCCAAGGATACAGTAAACCTGCACTGGTGCATCGGAATCCAATACTGGTCTCCCAGGATCCGCTCAAACCACAAACTCTTAGGAGACTCACTCTTCTTGTACTTAAGTCGGCACTGTGCCTTTTATATTCAATTCCGATGCTATTTCTGTGTTTCATCGTCAATGTGAAGGTCCAAGGGATACAGTAAACCTGCACTGGTGCATCGGAATCCAATACTGGTCTCCCAGGAGCCGCTCAAACCACAAACTCTTAGGAGACTCACTCTTCTTGTACATAAGTCGGCACTGTGTCTTTTATATTCAATTCCGATGCGATTTCTGTGTTTCATTGTCAATGTGAAGGTCCAAGGGATACAGTAAACCTGCACTGGTGCATCGGAATCCAATACTGGTCTCCCAGGAGCCGCCCAAAGCACAAACTCTGAGAAGATTCACTCTTCTTGTACTTAAGTCGGCACTGTGCCTTTTATATTCAATTCCGATGCGATTTCTGTGTTTCATCGTCAATGTGAAGGTCCAAGGGATACAGTAAACCTGCACTGGTGCATCGGAATCCAATACTGGTCTCCCAGGAGCCGCTCAAACCACAAACTCTTAGGAGACTCACTCTTCTTGTACTAAAGTCGGCACTGTGTCTTTTATATTCAATTCCGATGCGTTTTCTGTGTTTCATTGTCAATGTGAAGGTCCAAGGGATACAGTAAACCTGCACTGGTGCATCGGAATCCAATACTGGTCTCCCAGGAGCCGCCCAAAGCACAAACTCTGAGAAGATTCACTCTTCTTGTATTTAAGTCGGCACTGTGGCTTTTATATTCAATTCCGATGCGATTTCTGTGTTTCATCGTCAATGTGAAGGTCCAAGGGATACAGTAAACCTGCTCTGGTGCATCGGAATCCAATACTGGTCTCCCAGGAGCCGCTCAAACCACAAACTCTTAGGAGACTCACTCTTCTTGTACTTAAGTCGGCACTGTGTCTTTTATATTCAATTCCGATGCGATTTCTGTGTTTCATTGTCAATGTGAAGGTCCAGGGGATACAGAAAAACCTGCACTGGTGCATCGGAATCCAATACTGGTCTCCCAGGAGCCGCTCAAACCACAAACTCTTAGGAGACTCACTCTTCTTGTACTTAAGTCGGCACTGTGTCTTTTATATTCAATTCCGATGCGATTTCTGTGTTTCATTGTCAATGTGAAGGTCCAAGGGATACAGTAAACCTGCACTGGTGCATCGGAAACCAATACTGGTGTCCCAGGAGCCGCCCAAAGCACAAACTCTGAGAAGATTCACTCTTCTTGTACTTAAGTCGGCACTGTGCCTTTTATATTCAATTCCGATGCTATTTCTGTGTTTCATCGTCAATGTGAAGGTCCAAGGGATACAGTAAACCTGCACTGGTGCATCGGAATCCAATACTGGTCTCCCAGGAGCCGCCCAAAGCACAAACTCTGAGAAGATTCACTCTTCTTGTACTTAAGTCGGCACTGTGCCTTTTATATTCAATTCCGATGCTATTTCTGTGTTTCATCGTCAATGTGAAGGTCCAAGGGATACAGTAAACCTGCACTGGTGCATCGGAATCCAATACTGGTCTCCCAGGAGCCGCCCAAAGCACAAACTCTGAGAAGATTCACTCTTCTTGTACTTAAGTCGGCACTGTGCCTTTTATATTCAATTCCGATGCTATTTCTGTGTTTCATCGTCAATGTGAAGGTCCAAGGGATACAGTAAACCTGCACTGGTGCATCGGAATCCAATACTGGTCTCCCAGGAGCCGCTCAAACCACAAACTCTTAGGAGACTCACTCTTCTTGTACTTAAGTCGGCAGTGTGTCTTTTATATTCAATTCCGATGCGATTTCTGTGTTTCATTGTCAATGTGAAGGTCCAAGGGATACAGTAAACCTGCACTGGTGCATCGGAATCCAATACTGGTCTCCCAGGAGCCGCCCAAAGCACAAACTCTGAGAAGATTCACTCTTCTTGTACTTAAGTCGGCACTGTGCCGTTTATATTCAATTCCGATGCTATTTCTGTGTTTCATCGTCAATGTGAAGGTCCAAGGGATACAGTAAACCTGCACTGGTGCATCGGAATCCAATACTGGTCTCCCAGGAGCCGCTCAAACCACAAACTCTTAGGAGACTCACTCTTCTTGTACTTAAGTCGGCACTGTGTCTTTTATATTCAATTCCGATGCGATTTCTGTGTTTCATTGTCAATGTGAAGGTCCAAGGGATACAGTAAACCTGCACTGGTGCATCGGAATCCAATACTGGTCTCCCAGGAGCCGCCCAAAGCACAAACTCTGAGAAGATTCACTCTTCTTGTACTTAAGTCGGCACTGTGCCGTTTATATTCAATTCCGAAGCTATTTCTGTGTTTCATCGTCAATGTGAAGGTCCAAGGGATACAGTAAACCTGCACTGGTGCATCGGAATCCAATACTGGTCTCCCAGGAGCCGCTCAAACCACAAACTCTTAGGAGACTCACTCTTCTTGTACTTAAGTCGGCACTGTGTCTTTTATATTCAATTCCGATGCGATTTCTGTGTATCATTGTCAATGTGAAGGTCCAAGGGATACAGTAAACCTGCACTGGTGCATCGGAATCCAATACTGGTCTCCCAGGAGCCGCTCAAACCACAAACTCTTAGGAGACTCACTCTTCTTGTACTAAAGTCGGCACTGTGTCTTTTATTTTCAATTCCGATGCGTTTTCTGTGTTTCATTGTCAATGTGAAGGTCCAAGGGATACAGTAAACCTGCACTGGTGCATCGGAATCCAATACTGGTCTCCCAGGAGCCGCCCAAAACACAAACTCTGAGAAGATTCACTCTTCTTGTATTTAAGTCGGCACTGTGCCTTTTATATTCAATTCCGATGCGATTTCTGTGTTTCATCGTCAATGTGAAGGTCCAAGGGATACAGTAAACCTGCACTGGTGCGTCGGAATCCAATACTGGTCTCCCAGGAGCCGCTCAAACCACAAACTCTTAGGAGACTCACTCTTCTTGTACTTAAGTCGGCACTGTGTCTTTTATATTCAATTCCGATGCGATTTCTGTGTTTCATTGTCAATGGGAAGGTCCAGGTGATACAGAAAAACCTGCACTGGTGCATCGGAATCCAATACTGGTCTCCCAGGAGCCGCTCAAACCACAAACTCTTAGGAGACTCACTCTTCTTGTACTTAAGTCGGCACTGTGTCTTTTATATTCAATTCCGATGCGATTTCTGTGTTTCATTGTCAATGTGAAGGTCCAAGGGATACAGTAAACCTGCACTGGTGCATCGGAAACCAATACTGGTCTCCCACGAGCCGCCCAAAGCACAAACTCTGAGAAGATTCACTCTTCTTGTACTTAAGTCAGCACTGTGCCTTTTATATTCATTTCCGATGCTATTTCTGTGTTTCATCGTCAATGTGAAGGTCCAAGGGATACAGTAAACCTGCACTGGTGCATCGGAATCCAATACTGGTCTCCCAGGAGCCGCTCAAACCACAAACTCTTAGGAGACTCACTCTTCTTGTACTTAAGTCGGCACTGTGCCTTTTATATTCAATTCCGATGCGATTTCTGTGTTTCATTGTCAATGTGAAGGTCCAAGGGATACAGTAAACCTGCACTGGTGCATCGGAATCCAATACTGGTCTCCCAGGAGCCGCTCAAACCACAAACTCTTAGGAGACTCACTCCTCTTGTACTTAAGTCGGCACTGTGTCTTTTACATTCAATTCCGATGCGATTTCTGTGTTTCATTGTCAATGTGAAGGTCCAAGGGATACAGTCAACCTGCACTGGTGCATCGGAATCCAATACTGGTCTCCCAGGAGCCGCTCAAACCACAAACTCTTAGGAGACTCACTCTTCTTGTACTTAAGTCGGCACTGTGTCTTTTATATTCCACTCCGATGCGATTTCTGTGTTTCATTGTCCATGTGAAGGTCCAAGGGATACAGTAAACCTGCACTGGTGCATCGGAATCCAATACTGGTCTCCCAGGAGACGCTCAAAGCACAAACTCTTAGGAGACTCACTCTTCTTGTACTTAAGTCGGCACTGTGCCTTTTATATTCAATTCCGATGCGATTTCTGTGTTTCATCGTCAATGTGAAGGTCCAAGGATACAGTAAACCTGCACTGGTGCATCGGAATCCAATACTGGTCTCCCAGGATCCGCTCAAACCACAAACTCTTAGGAGACTCACTCTTCTTGTACTTAAGTCGGCACTGTGCCTTTTATATTCAATTCCGATGCTATTTCTGTGTTTCATCGTCAATGTGAAGGTCCAAGGGATACAGTAAACCTGCACTGGTGCATCGGAATCCAATACTGGTCTCCCAGGAGCCGCTCAAACCACAAACTCTTAGGAGACTCACTCTTCTTGTACATAAGTCGGCACTGTGTCTTTTATATTCAATTCCGATGCGATTTCTGTGTTTCATTGTCAATGTGAAGGTCCAAGGGATACAGTAAACCTGCACTGGTGCATCGGAATCCAATACTGGTCTCCCAGGAGCCGCCCAAAGCACAAACTCTGAGAAGATTCACTCTTCTTGTACTTAAGTCGGCACTGTGCCTTTTATATTCAATTCCGATGCGATTTCTGTGTTTCATCGTCAATGTGAAGGTCCAAGGGATACAGTAAACCTGCACTGGTGCATCGGAATCCAATACTGGTCTCCCAGGAGCCGCTCAAACCACAAACTCTTAGGAGACTCACTCTTCTTGTACTAAAGTCGGCACTGTGTCTTTTATATTCAATTCCGATGCGTTTTCTGTGTTTCATTGTCAATGTGAAGGTCCAAGGGATACAGTAAACCTGCACTGGTGCATCGGAATCCAATACTGGTCTCCCAGGAGCCGCCCAAAGCACAAACTCTGAGAAGATTCACTCTTCTTGTATTTAAGTCGGCACTGTGGCTTTTATATTCAATTCCGATGCGATTTCTGTGTTTCATCGTCAATGTGAAGGTCCAAGGGATACAGTAAACCTGCTCTGGTGCATCGGAATCCAATACTGGTCTCCCAGGAGCCGCTCAAACCACAAACTCTTAGGAGACTCACTCTTCTTGTACTTAAGTCGGCACTGTGTCTTTTATATTCAATTCCGATGCGATTTCTGTGTTTCATTGTCAATGTGAAGGTCCAGGGGATACAGAAAAACCTGCACTGGTGCACCGGAATCCAATACTGGTCTCCCAGGAGCCGCTCAAACCACAAACTCTTAGGAGACTCACTCTTCTTGTACTTAAGTCGGCACTGTGTCTTTTATATTCAATTCCGATGCGATTTCTGTGTTTCATTGTCAATGTGAAGGTCCAAGGGATACAGTAAACCTGCACTGGTGCATCGGAAACCAATACTGGTGTCCCAGGAGCCGCCCAAAGCACAAACTCTGAGAAGATTCACTCTTCTTGTACTTAAGTCGGCACTGTGCCTTTTATATTCAATTCCGATGCTATTTCTGTGTTTCATCGTCAATGTGAAGGTCCAAGGGATACAGTAAACCTGCACTGGTGCATCGGAATCCAATACTGGTCTCCCAGGAGCCGCCCAAAGCACAAACTCTGAGAAGATTCACTCTTCTTGTACTTAAGTCGGCACTGTGCCTTTTATATTCAATTCCGATGCTATTTCTGTGTTTCATCGTCAATGTGAAGGTCCAAGGGATACAGTAAACCTGCACTGGTGCATCGGAATCCAATACTGGTCTCCCAGGAGCCGCTCAAACCACAAACTCTTAGGAGACTCACTCTTCTTGTACTTAAGTCGGCACTGTGTCTTTTATATTCAATTCCGATGCGATTTCTGTGTTTCATTGTCAATGTGAAGGTCCAAGGGATACAGTAAACCTGCACTGGTGCATCGGAATCCAATACTGGTCTCCCAGGAGCCGCCCAAAGCACAAACTCTGAGAAGATTCACTCTTCTTGTACTTAAGTCGGCACTGTGCCGTTTATATTCAATTCCGATGCTATTTCTGTGTTTCATCGTCAATGTGAAGGTCCAAGGGATACAGTAAACCTGCACTGGTGCATCGGAATCCAATACTGGTCTCCCAGGAGCCGCTCAAACCACAAACTCTTAGGAGACTCACTCTTCTTGTACTTAAGTCGGCACTGTGTCTTTTATATTCAATTCCGATGCGATTTCTGTGTTTCATTGTCAATGTGAAGGTCCAAGGGATACAGTAAACCTGCACTGGTGCATCGGAATCCAATACTGGTCTCCCAGGAGCCGCCCAAAGCACAAACTCTGAGAAGATTCACTCTTCTTGTACTTAAGTCGGCATTGTGCCTTTTATATTCAATTCCGATGCGATTTCTGTGTTTCATTGTCAATGTGAAGGTCCAAGGGATACAGTAAACCTGCACTGGTGCATCGGAATCCAATACTGGTCTCCCAGGAGCCGCCCAAAGCACAAACTCTGAGAAGATTCACTCTTCTTGTACTTAAGTCGGCACTGTGCCTTTTATATTCAATTCCGATGCGATTTCTGTGTTTCATCGTCAATGTGAAGGTCCAAGGGATACAGTAAACCTGCACTGGTGCATCGGAATCCCATACTGGTCTCCCAGGAGCCGCTCAAACCACAAACTCTTAGGAGACTCACTCTTCTTGTACTTAAGTCGGCACTGTGTCTTTTATATTCAATTCCGATGCGATTTCTGTGTATCATTGTCAATGTGAAGGTCCAAGGGATACAGTAAACCTGCACTGGTGCATCGGAATCCAATAATGGTCTCCCAGGAGCCGCCCAAAGCACAAACTCTGAGAAGATTCACTCTTTTTGTACTTAAGTCGGCACTGTGCCTTTTATATTCAATTCCGATGCGATTTCTGTGTTTCATCGTCAATGTGAAGGTCCAAGGGATACAGTAAACCTGCACTGGTGCATCGGAATCCAATACTGGTCTCCCAGGAGCCGCTCAAACCACAAACTCTTAGGAGACTCACTCTTCTTGTACTTAAGTCGGCACTGTGCCTTTTATATTCAATTCCGATGCGATTTCTGTGTTTCATTGTCAATGTGAAGGTCCAAGGGATACAGTAAACCTGCACTGGTGCATCGGAATCCAATACTGGTCTCCCAGGAGCCGCTCAAACCACAAACTCTTAGGAGACTCACTCCTCTTGTACTTAAGTCGGCACTGTGTCTTTTACATTCAATTCCGATGCGATTTCTGTGTTTCATTGTCAATGTGAAGGTCCAAGGGATACAGTAAACCTGCACTGGTGCATCGGAATCCAATACTGGTCTCCCAGGAGCCGCTCAAACCACAAACTCTTACGAGACTAACTCTTCTTGTACTTAAGTCGGCACTGTGTCTTTTATATTCCACTCCGATGCGATTTCTGTGTTTCATTGTCCATGTGAAGGTCCAAGGGATACAGTAAACCTGCACTGGTGCATCGGAATCCAATACTGGTCTCCCAGGAGACGCTCAAAGCACAAACTCTTAGGAGACTCACTCTTCTTGTACTTAAGTCGGCACTGTGCCTTTTATATTCAATTCCGATGCGATTTCTGTGTTTCATCGTCAATGTGAAGGTCCAAGGGATACAGTAAACCTGCACTGGTGCATCGGAATCCAATACTGGTCTCCCAGGATCCGCTCAAAGCACAAACTCTTAGGAGACTCACTCTTCTTGTACTTAAGTCGGCACTGTGTCTTTTATATTCAATTCCGATGCGATTTCTGTGTTTCATTGTCAATGTGAAGGTCCTAGGGATACAGTAAACCTGCACTGGTGCATCGGAATCCAATACTGGTCTCCCAGGAGCCGCGCAAAGCACAAACTCTGAGAAGATTCACTCTTCTTGTACTTAAGTCGGCACTGTGCCTTTTATATTCAATTCCGATTTGATTTCTGTGTTCCATCGTCAATGTGAAGGTCCAAGGGATACAGTAAACCTGCACTGGCGCATCGGAATCCTATACTGGTCCCCCAGGAGCCGCTCAAACCACAAACTCTTAGGAGACTCACTCTTCTTGTACTTAAGTCGGCACTGTGTCTTTTATATTCAATTCCGATGCGATTTCTGTGTTTCATTGTCAATGTGAAGGTCCAGGGGGTACAGTAAACCTGCACTGGTGCATCGGAATCCAATACTGGTCTCCCAGGAGCCGCTCAAACCACAAACTCTTACGAGACACACTCTTCTTGTACTTAAGTCGGCACTGTGTCTTTTATATTCAATTCCGATGCGATTTCTGTGTTTCATTGTCAATGTGAAGGTCCAAGGGATACAGTAAACCTGCACTGGTGCATCGGAATCCAATACTGGTCTCCCAGGAGCCGCCCAAAGCACAAACTCTGAGAAGATTCACTCATCTTGTACTTAAGTCGGCACTGTGCCTTTTATATTCAATTCCGATGCGATTTCTGTGTTTCATCGTCAATGTGAAGGTCCAAGGGATACAGTAAACCTGCACTGGTGCATCGGAATCCAATACTGGTCTCCCAGGAGCCGCTCAAGCCACAAACTCTTAGGAGACTCACTCTTCTTGTACTTAAGTCGGCACTGTGTCTTTTATATTCAATTCCGATGCGATTTCTGTGTTTCATTGTCAATGTGAAGGTCCAAGGGATACAGTAAACCTGCACTGGTGCATCGGAAACCAATACTGGTGTCCCAGGAGCCGCCCAAAGCACAAACTCTGAGAAGATTCACTCTTCTTGTACTTAAGTCGGCACTGTGCCTTTTATATTCAATTCCGATGCTATTTCTGTGTTTCATCGTCAATGTGAAGGTCCAAGGGATACAGTAAACCTGCACTGGTGCATCGGAATCCAATACTGGTCTCCCAGGAGCCGCTCAAACCACAAACTCTTAGGAGACTCACTCTTCTTGTACTTAAGTCGGCACTGTGTCTTTTATATTCAATTCCGATGCGATTTCTGTGTTTCATTGTCAATGTGAAGGTCCAAGGGATACAGTAAACCTGCACTGGTGCATCGGAATCCCATACGGGTCTCCCAGGAGCCGCCCAAAGCACAAACTCTGAGAAGATCCACTCTTCTTGTACTTAAGTCGGCACTGTGCCTTTTATATTCAATTCCGTTGCGATTTCTGTGTTTCATCGTCAATGTGAAGGTCCAAGGGATACAGTAAACCTGCACTGGTGCATCGGAATCCAATACTGGTCTCCCAGGAGCCGCTCAAACCACAAACTCTTAGGAGACTCACTCTTCTTGTACTTAAGTCGGCACTGTGTCTTTTATATTCAATTCCGATGCGATTTCTGTGTTTCATTGTCAATGTGAAGGTCCAAGGGACACAGTAACTCTTGTCTCCCAGGAGCCGCTCAAACCACAAACTCTTAGGAGACTCACTCTTCTTGTACTTAAGTCGGCACTGTGTCTTTTATATTCATTTCCGATGCGATTTCTGTGTTTCATCGTCAATGTGAAGGTCCAAGCCATACAGTAAACCTGCACTGGTGCATCGGAATCCAATACTGGTCTCCCAGGAGCCGCTCAAACCACAAACTCTTGGGAGACTCACTCTTCTTGTACTTAAGTCGGCACTGTGTCTTTTATATTCAATTCCGATGCGATTTCTGTGTTTCATTGTCAATGTGAAGGTCCAAGGGACACAGTAACTCTTGTCTCCCAGGAGCCGCTCAAACCACAAACTCTTAGGAGACTCACTCTTCTTGTACTTAAGTCGGCACTGTGTCTTTTATATTCATTTCCGATGCGATTTCTGTGTTTCATCGTGAATGTGAAGGTCCAAGCCATACAGTAAACCTGCACTGGTGCATCGGAATCCAATACTGGTCTCCCAGGAGCCGCTCAAACCACAAACTCTTGGGAGACTCACTCTTCTTGTACTTAAGTCGGCACTGTGTCTTTTATATTCAATTCCGATGCGATTTCTGTGTTTCATCGTGAATGTGAAGGTCCAAGCCATACAGTAAACCTGCGCTGGTGCATCGGAATCCAATACTGGTCTCCCAGGAGCCGCTCAAACCACAAACTCTTAGGAGACTCACTCTTCTTGTACTTAAGTCGGCACTGTGTCTTTTATATTCATTTCCGATGCGATTTCTGTGTTTCATCGTGAATGTGAAGGTCCAAGCCATACAGTAAACCTGCACTGGTGCATCGGAATCCAATACTGGTCTCCCAGGAGCCGCTCAAACCACAAACTCTTGGGAGACTCACTCTTCTTGTACTTAAGTCGGCACTGTGTCCTTTATATTCATTTCCGATGCGATTTCTGTGTTTCATCGTGAATGTGAAGGTCCAAGCCATACAGTAAACCTGCACTGGTGCATCGGAATCCAATACTGGTCTCCCAGGAGCCGCTCAAACCACAAACTCTTGGGAGACTCACTCTTCTTGTACTTAAGTCGGCACTGTGTCTTTTATATTCAATTCCGATGCGATTTCTGTGTTTCATCGTGAATGTGAAGGTCCAAGCCATACAGTAAACCTGCACTGGTGCATCGGAATCCAATACTGGTCTCCCAGGAGCCGCTCAAACCACAAACTCTTAGGAGACTCACTCTTCTTGTACTTAAGTCGGCACTGTGTCTTTTATATTCATTTCCGATGCGATTTCTGTGTTTCATCGTGAATGTGAAGGTCCAAGCCATACAGTAAACCTGCACTGGTGCATCGGAATCCAATACTGGTCTCCCAGGAGCCGCTCAAACCACAAACTCTTGGGAGACTCACTTTTCTTGTACTTAAGTCGGCACTGTGTCTTTTATATTCATTTCCGATGCGATTTCTGTGTTTCATCGTGAATGTGAAGGTTCAAGCCATACAGTAAACCTGCACTGGTGCATCGGAATCCAATACTGGTCTCCCAGGAGCCGCTCAAACCACAAACTCTTGGGAGACTCACTATTCTTGTACTTAAGTCGGCACTGTGTCTTTTATATTCAATTCCGATGCGATTTCTGTGTTTCATTGTCAATGTGAAGGTCCAAGGGACACAGTAACTCTTGTCTCCCAGGAGCCGCTCAAACCACAAACTCTTAGGAGACTCACTCTTCTTGTACTTAAGTCGGCACTGTGTCTTTTATATTCATTTCCGATGCGATTTCTGTGTTTCATTGTCAATGTGAAGGTCCAAGGGACACAGTAACTCTTGTCTCCCAGGAGCCGCTCAAACCACAAACTCTTAGGAGACTCACTCTTCTTGTACTTAAGTCGGCACTGTGTCTTTTATATTCATTTCCGATGCGATTTCTGTGTTTCATCGTGAATGTGAAGGTCCAAGCCATACAGTAAACCTGCACTGGTGCATCGGAATCCAATACTGGTCTCCCAGGAGCCGCTCAAACCACAAACTCTTGGGAGACTCACTCTTCTTGTACTTAAGTCGGCACTGTGTCTTTTATATTCAATTCCGATGCGATTTCTGTGTTTCATTGTCAATGTGAAGGTCCAAGGGACACAGTAACTCTTGTCTCCCAGGAGCCGCTCAAACCACAAACTCTTAGGAGACTCACTCTTCTTGTACTTAAGTCGGCACTCTGTCTTTTATATTCATTTCCGATGCGATTTCTGTGTTTCATCGTCAATGTGAAGGTCCAAGCCATACAGTAAACCTGCACTGGTGCATCGGAATCCAATACCGGTCTCCCAGGAGCCGCTCAAACCACAAACTCTTAGGAGACTCACTCTTCTTGTACTTAAGTCGGCACTGTGTCTTTTATATTCAATTCCGATGTGATTTCTGTGTTTCATTGTCAATGTGAAGGTCCAAGGGACACAGTAACTCTTGTCTCCCAGGAGCCGCTCAAACCACAAACTCTTAGGAGACTCACTCTTCTTGTACTTAAGTCGGCACTGTGTCTTTTATATTCATTTCCGATGCGATTTCTGTGTTTCATTGTCAATGTGAAGGTCCAAGGGACACAGTAACTCTTGTCTCCCAGGAGCCGCTCAAACCACAAACTCTTAGGAGACTCACTCTTCTTGTACTTAAGTCGGCACTGTGTCTTTTATATTCATTTCCGATGCGATTTCTGTGTTTCATCGTCAATGTGAAGGTCCAAGCCATACAGTAAACCTGCACTGGTGCATCGGAATCCAATACTGGTCTCCCAGGAGCCGCTCAAACCACAAACTCTTAGGAGACTCACTCTTCTTGTACTTAAGTCGGCACTGTGTCTTTTATATTCAATTCCGATGTGATTTCTGTGTTTCATTGTCAATGTGAAGGTCCAAGGGACACAGTAACTCTTGTCTCCCAGGAGCCGCTCAAACCACAAACTCTTAGGAGACTCACTCTTCTTGTACTTAAGTCGGCACTGTGTCTTTTATATTCATTTCCGATGCGATTTCTGTGTTTCATTGTCAATGTGAAGGTCCAAGGGACACAGTAACTCTTGTCTCCCAGGAGCCGCTCAAACCACAAACTCTTAGGAGACTCACTCTTCTTGTACTTAAGTCGGCACTGTGTCTTTTATATTCATTTCCGATGCGATTTCTGTGTTTCATTGTCAATGTGAAGGTCCAAGGGATACAGTAAACCTGCACTGGTGCATCGGAATCCCATACGGGTCTCCCAGGAGCCGCCCAAAGCACAAACTCTGAGAAGATCCACTCTTCTTGTACTTAAGTCGGCACTGTGCCGTTTATATTCAATTCCGATGCTATTTCTGTGTTTCATCGTCAATGTGAAGGTCCAAGGGATACAGTAAACCTGCACTGGTGCATCGGAATCCAATACTGGTCTCCCAGGAGCCGCTCAAACCACAAACTCTTAGGAGACTCACTCTTCTTGTACTTAAGTCGGCACTGTGTCTTTTATATTCAATTCCGATGCGATTTCTGTGTTTCATTGTCAATGTGAAGGTCCAAGGGATACAGTAAACCTGCACTGGTGCATCGGAATCCCCATACGGGTCTCCCAGGAGCCGCCCAAAGCACAAACTCTGAGAAGATCCACTCTTCTTGTACTTAAGTCGGCACTGTGCCTTTTATATTCAATTCCGTTGCGATTTCTGTGTTTCATCGTCAATGTGAAGGTCCAAGGGATACAGTAAACCTGCACTGGTGCATCGGAATCCAATACTGGTCTCCCAGGAGCCGCTCAAACCACAAACTCTTAGGAGACTCACTCTTCTTGTACTTAAGTCGGCACTGTGTCTTTTATATTCAATTCCGATGCGATTTCTGTGTTTCATTGTCAATGTGAAGGTCCAAGGGACACAGTAACTCTTGTCTCCCAGGAGCCGCTCAAACCACAAACTCTTAGGAGACTCACTCTTCTTGTACTTAAGTCGGCACTGTGTCTTTTATATTCATTTCCGATGCGATTTCTGTGTTTCATCGTCAATGTGAAGGTCCAAGCCATACAGTAAACCTGCACTGGTGCATCGGAATCCAATACTGGTCTCCCAGGAGCCGCTCAAACCACAAACTCTTGGGAGACTCACTCTTCTTGTACTTAAGTCGGCACTGTGTCTTTTATATTCAATTCCGATGCGATTTCTGTGTTTCATTGTCAATGTGAAGGTCCAAGGGACACAGTAACTCTTGTCTCCCAGGAGCCGCTCAAACCACAAACTCTTAGGAGACTCACTCTTCTTGTACTTAAGTCGGCACTGTGTCTTTTATATTCATTTCCGATGCGATTTCTGTGTTTCATCGTGAATGTGAAGGTCCAAGCCATACAGTAAACCTGCACTGGTGCATCGGAATCCAATACTGGTCTCCCAGGAGCCGCTCAAACCACAAACTCTTGGGAGACTCACTCTTCTTGTACTTAAGTCGGCACTGTGTCTTTTATATTCAATTCCGATGCGATTTCTGTGTTTCATTGTCAATGTGAAGGTCCAAGGGACACAGTAACTCTTGTCTCCCAGGAGCCGCTCAAACCACAAACTCTTAGGAGACTCACTCTTCTTGTACTTAAGTCGGCACTGTGTCTTTTATATTCATTTCCGATGCGATTTCTGTGTTTCATCGTCAATGTGAAGGTCCAAGCCATACAGTAAACCTGCACTGGTGCATCGGAATCCAATACTGGTCTCCCAGGAGCCGCTCAAACCACAAACTCTTAGGAGACTCACTCTTCTTGTACTTAAGTCGGCACTGTGTCTTTTATATTCATTTCCGATGCGATTTCTGTGTTTCATCGTGAATGTGAAGGTCCAAGCCATACAGTAAACCTGCACTGGTGCATCGGAATCCAATACTGGTCTCCCAGGAGCCGCTCAAACCACAAACTCTTGGGAGACTCACTCTTCTTGTACTTAAGTCGGCACTGTGTCTTTTATATTCATTTCCGATGCGATTTCTGTGTTTCATCGTGAATGTGAAGGTCCAAGCCATACAGTAAACCTGCACTGGTGCATCGGAATCCAATACTGGTCTCCCAGGAGCCGCTCAAACCACAAACTCTTGGGAGACTCACTCTTCTTGTACTTAAGTCGGCACTGTGTCTTTTATATTCAATTCCGATGCGATTTCTGTGTTTCATCGTGAATGTGAAGGTCCAAGCCATACAGTAAACCTGCACTGGTGCATCGGAATCCAATACTGGTCTCCCAGGAGCCGCTCAAACCACAAACTCTTAGGAGACTCACTCTTCTTGTACTTAAGTCGGCACTGTGTCTTTTATATTCATTTCCGATGCGATTTCTGTGTTTCAGTGTGAATGTGAAGGTCCAAGCCATACAGTAAACCTGCACTGGTGCATCGGAATCCAATACTGGTCTCCCAGGAGCCGCTCAAACCACAAACTCTTGGGAGACTCACTTTTCTTGTACTTAAGTCGGCACTGTGTCTTTTATATTCATTTCCGATGCGATTTCTGTGTTTCATCGTGAATGTGAAGGTTCAAGCCATACAGTAAACCTGCACTGGTGCATCGGAATCCAATACTGGTCTCCCAGGAGCCGCTCAAACCACAAACTCTTGGGAGACTCACTCTTCTTGTACTTAAGTCGGCACTGTGTCTTTTATATTCAATTCCGATGCGATTTCTGTGTTTCATTGTCAATGTGAAGGTCCAAGGGACACAGTAACTCTTGTCTCCCAGGAGCCGCTCAAACCACAAACTCTTAGGAGACTCACTCTTCTTGTACTTAAGTCGGCACTGTGTCTTTTATATTCATTTCCGATGCGATTTCTGTGTTTCATTGTCAATGTGAAGGTCCAAGGGACACAGTAACTCTTGTCTCCCAGGAGCCGCTCAAACCACAAACTCTTAGGAGACTCACTCTTCTTGTACTTAAGTCGGCACTGTGTCTTTTATATTCATTTCCGATGCGATTTCTGTGTTTCATCGTGAATGTGAAGGTCCAAGCCATACAGTAAACCTGCACTGGTGCATCGGAATCCAATACTGGTCTCCCAGGAGCCGCTCAAACCACAAACTCTTGGGAGACTCACTCTTCTTGTACTTAAGTCGGCACTGTGTCTTTTATATTCAATTCCGATGCGATTTCTGTGTTTCATTGTCAATGTGAAGGTCCAAGGGACACAGTAACTCTTGTCTCCCAGGAGCCGCTCAAACCACAAACTCTTAGGAGACTCACTCTTCTTGTACTTAAGTCGGCACTGTGTCTTTTATATTCATTTCCGATGCGATTTCTGTGTTTCATCGTCAATGTGAAGGTCCAAGCCATACAGTAAACCTGCACTGGTGCATCGGAATCCAATACTGGTCTCCCAGGAGCCGCTCAAACCACAAACTCTTAGGAGACTCACTCTTCTTGTACTTAAGTCGGCACTGTGTCTTTTATATTCAATTCCGATGTGATTTCTGTGTTTCATTGTCAATGTGAAGGTCCAAGGGACACAGTAACTCTTGTCTCCCAGGAGCCGCTCAAACCACAAACTCTTAGGAGACTCACTCTTCTTGTACTTAAGTCGGCACTGTGTCTTTTATATTCATTTCCGATGCGATTTCTGTGTTTCATTGTCAATGTGAAGGTCCAAGGGACACAGTAACTCTTGTCTCCCAGGAGCCGCTCAAACCACAAACTCTTAGGAGACTCACTCTTCTTGTACTTAAGTCGGCACTGTGTCTTTTATATTCATTTCCGATGCGATTTCTGTGTTTCATCGTCAATGTGAAGGTCCAAGCCATACAGTAAACCTGCACTGGTGCATCGGAATCCAATACTGGTCTCCCAGGAGCCGCTCAAACCACAAACTCTTAGGAGACTCACTCTTCTTGTACTTAAGTCGGCACTGTGTCTTTTATATTCAATTCCGATGTGATTTCTGTGTTTCATTGTCAATGTGAAGGTCCAAGGGACACAGTAACTCTTGTCTCCCAGGAGCCGCTCAAACCACAAACTATTAGGAGACTCACTCTTCTTGTACTTAAGTCGGCACTGTGTCTTTTATATTCATTTCCGATGCGATTTCTGTGTTTCATTGTCAATGTGAAGGTCCAAGGGACACAGCAACTCTTGTCTCCCAGGAGCCGCTCAAACCACAAACTCTTAGGAGACTCACTCTTCTTGTACTTAAGTCGGCACTGTGTCTTTTATATTCATTTCCGATGCGATTTCTGTGTTTCATCGTCAATGTGAAGGTCCAAGCCATACAGTAAACCTGCACTGGTGCATCGGAATCCAATACTGGTCTCCCAGGAGCCGCTCAAACCACAAACTCTTAGGAGACTCACTCTTCTTGTACTTAAGTCGGCACTGTGTCATTTTTATATTCAATTCCGATGTGATTTCTGTGTTTCATTGTCAATGTGAAGGTCCAAGGGACACAGTAACTCTTGTCTCCCAGGAGCCGCTCAAACCACAAACTCTTAGGAGACTCACTCTTCTTGTACTTAAGTCGGCACTGTGTCTTTTATATTCATTTCCGATGCGATTTCTGGGTTTCATCGTCAGTGTGAAGGTCCAAGCCATACAGTAAACCTGCACTGGTGCATCGGAATCCAATACTGGTCTCCCACGAGCCGCTCAAACCACAAACTCTTAGGAGACTCACTCTTCTTGTACTTAAGTCGGCACTGTGTCTTTTATATTCAATTCCGATGTGATTTCTGTGTTTCATTGTCAATGTGAAGGTCCAAGGGACACAGTAACTCTTGTCTCCCAGGAGCCGCTCAAACCACAAACTCTTAGGAGACTCACTCTTCTTGTACTTAAGTCGGCACTGTGTCTTTTATATTCATTTCCGATGCGATTTCTGTGTTTCATTGTCAATGTGAAGGTCCAAGGGACACAGTAACTCTTGTCTCCCAGGAGCCGCTCAAACCACAAACTCTTAGGAGTCTCACTCTTCTTGTACTTAAGTCGGCACTGTGTCTTTTATATTCATTTCCGATGCGATTTCTGTGTTTCATCGTCAATGTGAAGGTCCAAGCCATACAGTAAACCTGCACTGGTGCATCGGAATCCAATACTGGTCTCCCAGGAGCCGCTCAAACCACAAACTCTTAGGAGACTCACTCTTCTTGTACTTAAGTCGGCACTGTGTCTTTTATATTCAATTCCGATGTGATTTCTGTGTTTCATTGTCAATGTGAAGGTCCAAGGGACACAGTAACTCTTGTCTCCCAGGAGCCGCTCAAACCACAAACTCTTAGGAGACTCACTCTTCTTGTACTTAAGTCGGCACTGTGTCTTTTATATTCATTTCCGATGCGATTTCTGTGTTTCATTGTCAATGTGAAGGTCCAAGCCATACAGTAAACCTGCACTGGTGCATCGGAATCCAAAACTGGTCTCCCAGGAGCCGCTCAAACCACAAACTCTTAGGAGACTCACTCTTCTTGTACTTAAGTCGGCACTGTGTCTTTTATATTCATTTCCGATGCGATTTCTGTGTTTCATCGTCAATGTGAAGGTCCAAGCCATACAGTAAACCTGCACTGGTGCATCGGAATCCAATACTGGTCTCCCAGGAGCCGCTCAAACCACAAACTCTTAGGAGACTCACTCTTCTTGTACTTAAGTCGGCACTGTGTCTTTTATATTCAATTCCGATGTTATTTCTGTGTTTCATTGTCAATGTGAAGGTCCAAGGGACACAGTAACTCTTGTCTCCCAGGAGCCGCTCAAACCACAAACTCTTAGGAGACTCACTCTTCTTGTACTTAAGTCGGCACTGTGTCTTTTATATTCATTTCCGATGCGATTTCTGTGTTTCATCGTCAATGTGAAGGTCCAAGCCATACAGTAAACCTGCACTGGTGCATCGGAATCCAATACTGGTCTCCCAGGAGCCGCTCAAACCACAAACTCTTAGGAGACTCACTCTTCTTGTACTTAAGTCGGCACTGTGTCTTTTATATTCAATTCCGATGTGATTTCTGTGTTTCATTGTCAATGTGAAGGTCCAAGGGACACAGTAACTCTTGTCTCCTAGGAGCCGCTCAAACCACAAACTCTTAGGAGACTCACTCTTCTTGTACTTAAGTCGGCACTGTGTCTTTTATATTCAATTCCGATGTGATTTCTGTGTTTCATTGTCAATGTGAAGGTCCAAGGGACACAGTAACTCTTGTCTCCCAGGAGCCGCTCAAACCACAAACTCTTAGGAGACTCACTCTTCTTGTACTTAAGTCGGCACTGTGTCTTTTATATTCATTTCCGATGCGATTTCTGTGTTTCATTGTCAATGTGAAGGTCCAAGGGACACAGTAACTCTTGTCTCCCAGGAGCCGCTCAAACCACAAACTCTTAGGAGACTCACTCTTCTTGTACTTAAGTCGGCACTGTGTCTTTTATATTCATTTCCGATGCGATTTCTGTGTTTCATCGTCAATGTGAAGGTCCAAGCCATACAGTAAACCTGCACTGGTGCATCGGAATCCAATACTGGTCTCCCAGGAGCCGCTCAAACCACAAACTCTTAGGAGACTCACTCTTCTTGTACTTAAGTCGGCACTGTGTCTTTTATATTCAATTCCGATGTGATTTCTGTGTTTCATTGTCAATGTGAAGGTCCAAGGGACACAGTAACTCTTGTCTCCCAGGAGCCGCTCAAACCACAAACTCTTAGGAGACTCACCCTTCTTGTACTTAAGTCGGCACTGTGTCTTTTATATTCATTTCCGATGCGATTTCTGTGTTTCATTGTCAATGTGAAGGTCCAAGCCATACAGTAAACCTGCACTGGTGCATCGGAATCCAATACTGGTCTCCCAGGAGCCGCTCAAACCACAAACTCTTAGGAGACTCACTCTTCTTGTACTTAAGTCGGCACTGTGTCTTTTATATTCATTTCCGATGCGATTTCTGTGTTTCATCGTCAATGTGAAGGTCCAAGCCATACAGTAAACCTGCACTGGTGCATCGGAATCCAATACTGGTCTCCCAGGAGCCGCTCAAACCACAAACTCTTAGGAGACTCACTCTTCTTGTACTTAAGTCGGCACTGTGTCTTTTATATTCATTTCCGATGCGATATCTGTGTTTCATCGTCAATGTGAAGGTCCAAGCCATACAGTAAACCTGCACTGGTGCATCGGAATCCAATACTGGTCTCCCAGGAGCCGCTCAAACCACAAACTCTTAGGAGACTCACTCTTCTTGTACTTAAGTCGGCACTGTGTCTTTTATATTCAATTCCGATGTGATTTCTGTGTTTCATTGTCAATGTGAAGGTCCAAGGGACACAGTAACTCTTGTCTCCCAGGAGCCGCTCAAACCACAAACTCTTAGGAGACTCACTCTTCTTGTACTTAAGTCGGCACTGTGTCTTTTATATTCATTTCCGATGCGATATCTGTGTTTCATTGTCAATGTGAAGGTCCAAGCCATACAGTAAACCTGCACTGGTGCATCGGAATCCAATACTGGTCTCCCAGGAGCCGCTCAAACCACAAACTCTTAGGAGACTCACTCTTCTTGTACTTAAGTCGGCACTGTGTCTTTTATATTCAATTCCGATGTGATTTCTGTGTTTCATTGTCAATGTGAAGGTCCAAGGGACACAGTAACTCTTGTCTCCCAGGAGCCGCTCAAACCACAAACTCTTAGGAGACTCACCCTTCTTGTACTTAAGTCGGCACTGTGTCTTTTATATTCATTTCCGATGCGATTTCTGTGTTTCATTGTCAATGTGAAGGTCCAAGCCATACAGTAAACCTGCACTGGTGCATCGGAATCCAATACTGGTCTCCCAGGAGCCGCTCAAACCACAAACTCTTAGGAGACTCACTCTTCTTGTACTTAAGTCGGCACTGTGTCTTTTATATTCATTTCCGATGCGATTTCTGTGTTTCATCGTCAATGTGAAGGTCCAAGCCATACAGTAAACCTGCACTGGTGCATCGGAATCCAATACTGGTCTCCCAGGAGCCGCTCAAACCACAAACTCTTAGGAGACTCACCCTTCTTGTACTTAAGTCGGCACTGTGTCTTTTATATTCATTTCCGATGCGATTTCTGTGTTTCATCGTCAATGTGAAGGTCCAAGCCATACAGTAAACCTGCACTGGTGCATCGGAATCCAATACTGGTCTCCCAGGAGCCGCTCAAACCACAAACTCTTAGGAGACTCACTCTTCTTGTACTTAAGTCGGCACTGTGTCTTTTATATTCAATTCCGATGTGATTTCTGTGTTTCATTGTCAATGTGAAGGTCCAAGGGACACAGTAACTCTTGTCTCCCAGGAGCCGCTCAAACCACAAACTCTTAGGAGACTCACTCTTCTTGTACTTAAGTCGGCACTGTGTCTTTTATATTCATTTCCGATGCGATATCTGTGTTTCATTGTCAATGTGAAGGTCCAAGCCATACAGTAAACCTGCACTGGTGCATCGGAATCCAATACTGGTCTCCCAGGAGCCGCTCAAACCACAAACTCTTAGGAGACTCACTCTTCTTGTACTTAAGTCGGCACTGTGTCTTTTATATTCAATTCCGATGTGATTTCTGTGTTTCATTGTCAATGTGAAGGTCCAAGGGACACAGTAACTCTTGTCTCCCAGGAGCCGCTCAAACCACAAACTCTTAGGAGACTCACTCTTCTTGTACTTAAGTCGGCACTGTGTCTTTTATATTCATTTCCGATGCGATTTCTGTGTTTCATCGTCAATGTGAAGGTCCAAGGCATACAGTAAACCTGCACTGGTGCATCGGAATCCAATACTGGTCTCCCAGGAGCCGCTCAAACCACAAACTCTTAGGAGACTCACTCTTCTTGTACTTAAGTCGGCACTGTGTCTTTTATATTCAATTCCGATGTGATTTCTGTGTTTCATTGTCAATGTGAAGGTCCAAGGGACACAGTAACTCTTGTCTCCCAGGAGCCGCTCAAACCACAAACTCTTAGGAGACTCACTCTTCTTGTACTTAAGTCGGCACTGTGTCTTTTATATTCATTTCCGATGCGATTTCTGTGTTTCATTGTCAATGTGAAGGTCCAAGGGACACAGTAACTCTTGTCTCCCAGGAGCCGCTCAAACCACAAACTCTTAGGAGACTCACTCTTCTTGTACTTAAGTCGGCACTGTGTCTTTTATATTCATTTCCGATGCGATTTCTGTGTTTCATCGTCAATGTGAAGGTCCAAGCCATACAGTAAACCTGCACTGGTGCATCGGAATCCAATACTGGTCTCCCAGGAGCCGCTCAAACCACAAACTCTTAGGAGACTCACTCTTCTTGTACTTAAGTCGGCACTGTGTCTTTTATATTCAATTCCGATGTGATTTCTGTGTTTCATTGTCAATGTGAAGGTCCAAGGGACACAGTAACTCTTGTCTCCCAGGAGCCGCTCAAACCACAAACTCTTAGGAGACTCACTCTTCTTGTACTTAAGTCGGCACTGTGTCTTTTATATTCATTTCCGATGCGATTTCTGTGTTTCATTGTCAATGTGAAGGTCCAAGGGACACAGTAACTCTTGTCTCCCAGGAGCCGCTCAAACCACAAACTCTTAGGAGACTCACTCTTCTTGTACTTAAGTCGGCACTGTGTCTTTTATATTCATTTCCGATGCGATTTCTGTGTTTCATCGTCAATGTGAAGGTCCAAGCCATACAGTAAACCTGCACTGGTGCATCGGAATCCAATACTGGTCTCCCAGGAGCCGCTCAAACCACAAACTCTTGGGAGACTCACTCTTCTTGTACTTAAGTCGGCACTGTGTCTTTTATATTCAATTCCGATGCGATTTCTGTGTTTCATTGTCAATGTGAAGGTCCAAGGGACACAGTAACTCTTGTCTCCCAGGAGCCGCTCAAACCACAAACTCTTAGGAGACTCACTCTTCTTGTACTTAAGTCGGCACTGTGTCTTTTATATTCATTTCCGATGCGATTTCTGTGTTTCATTGTCAATGTGAAGGTCCAAGGGACACAGTAACTCTTGTCTCCCAGGAGCCGCTCAAACCACAAACTCTTAGGAGACTCACTCTTCTTGTACTTAAGTCGGCACTGTGTCTTTTATATTCATTTCCGATGCGATTTCTGTGTTTCATTGTCAATGTGAAGGTCCAAGGGACACAGTAACTCTTGTCTCCCAGGAGCCGCTCAAACCACAAACTCTTAGGAGACTCACTCTTCTTGTACTTAAGTCGGCACTGTGTCTTTTATATTCAATTCCGATGTGATTTCTGTGTTTCATTGTCAATGTGAAGGTCCAAGGGACACAGTAACTCTTGTCTCCCAGGAGCCGCTCAAACCACAAACTCTTAGGAGACTCACTCTTCTTGTACTTAAGTCGGCACTGTGTCTTTTATATTCATTTCCGATGCGATTTCTGTGTTTCATTGTCAATGTGAAGGTCCAAGGGACACAGTAACTCTTGTCTCCCAGGAGCCGCTCAAACCACAAACTCTTAGGAGACTCACTCTTCTTGTACTTAAGTCGGCACTGTGTCTTTTATATTCATTTCCGATGCGATTTCTGTGTTTCATCGTCAATGTGAAGGTCCAAGCCATACAGTAAACCTGCACTGGTGCATCGGAATCCAATACTGGTCTCCGAGGAGCCGCTCAAACCACAAACTCTTAGGAGACTCACTCTTCTTGTACTTAAGTCGGCACTGTGTCTTTTATATTCAATTCCGATGTGATTTCTGTGTTTCATTGTCAATGTGAAGGTCCAAGGGACACAGTAACTCTTGTCTCCCAGGAGCCGCTCAAACCACAAACTCTTAGGAGACTCACTCTTCTTGTACTTAAGTCGGCACTGTGTCTTTTATATTCATTTCCGATGCGATTTCTGTGTTTCATTGTCAATGTGAAGGTCCAAGCCATTAAGTAAACCTGCACTGGTGCATCGGAATCCAATACTGGTCTCCCAGGAGCCGCTCAAACCACAAACTCTTAGGAGACTCACTCTTCTTGTACTTAAGTCGGCACTGTGTCTTTTATATTCATTTCCGATGCGATTTCTGTGTTTCATCGTCAATGTGAAGGTCCAAGCCATACAGTAAACCTGCACTGGTGCATCGGAATCCAATACTGGTCTCCCAGGAGCCGCTCAAACCACAAACTCTTAGGAGACTCACTCTTCTTGTACTTAAGTCGGCACTGTGTCTTTTATATTCAATTCCGATGTGATTTCTGTGTTTCATTGTCAATGTGAAGGTCCAAGGGACACAGTACTCTTGTCTCCCAGGAGCCGCTCAAACCACAAACTCTTAGGAGACTCACTCTTCTTGTACTGAAGTCGGCACTGTGTCTTTTATATTCAATTCCGATGTGATTTCTGTGTTTCATTGTCAATGTGAAGGTCCAAGGGACACAGTACTCTTGTCTCCCAGGAGCCGCTCAAACCACAAACTCTTAGGAGACTCACTCTTCTTGTACTTAAGTCGGCACTGTGTCTTTTATATTCATTTCCGATGCGATTTCTGTGTTTCATCGTCAATGTGAAGGTCCAAGCCATACAGTAAACCTGCACTGGTGCATCGGAATCCAATACTGGTCTCCCAGGAGCCGCTCAAACCACAAACTCTTAGGAGACTCACTCTTCTTGTACTTAAGTCGGCACTGTGTCTTTTATATTCAATTCCGATGTGATTTCTGTGTTTCATTGTCAATGTGAAGGTCCAAGGGACACAGTAACTCTTGTCTCCCAGGTGCCGCTCAAACCACAAACTCTTAGGAGACTCACTCTTCTTGTACTTAAGTCGGCACTGTGTCTTTTATATTCATTTCCGATGCGATTTCTGTGTTTCATTGTGAATGTGAAGGTCCAAGCCATTAAGTAAACCTGCACTGGTGCATCGGAATCCAATACTGGTCTCCCAGGAGCCGCTCAAACCACAAACTCTTAGGAGACTCACTCTTCTTGTACTTAAGTCGGCACTGTGTCTTTTATATTCATTTCCGATGCGATTTCTGTGTTTCATCGTCAATGTGAAGGTCCAAGCCATACAGTAAACCTGCACTGGTGCATCGGAATCCAATACTGGTCTCCCAGGAGCCGCTCAAACCACAAACTCTTAGGAGACTCACTCTTCTTGTACTTAAGTCGGCACTGTGTCTTTTATATTCAATTCCGATGTGATTTCTGTGTTTCATTGTCAATGTGAAGGTCCAAGGGACACAGTAACTCTTGTCTCCCAGGAGCCGCTCAAACCACAAACTCTTAGGAGACTCACTCTTCTTGTACTGAAGTCGGCACTGTGTCTTTTATATTCAATTCCGATGTGATTTCTGTGTTTCATTGTCAATGTGAAGGTCCAAGGGACACAGTACTCTTGTCTCCCAGGAGCCGCTCAAACCACAAACTCTTAGGAGACTCACTCTTCTTGTACTTAAGTCGGCACTGTGTCTTTTATATTCATTTCCGATGCGATTTCTGTGTTTCATCGTCAATGTGAAGGTCCAAGCCATACAGTAAACCTGCACTGGTGCATCGGAATCCAATACTGGTCTCCCAGGAGCCGCTCAAACCACAAACTCTTAGGAGACTCACTCTTCTTGTACTTAAGTCGGCACTGTGTCTTTTATATTCAATTCCGATGTGATTTCTGTGTTTCATTGTCAATGTGAAGGTCCAAGGGACACAGTAACTCTTGTCTCCCAGGAGCCGCTCAAACCACAAACTCTTAGGAGACTCACTCTTCTTGTACTTAAGTCGGCACTGTGTCTTTTATATTCATTTCCGATGCGATATCTGTGTTTCATTGTCAATGTGAAGGTCCAAGCCATACAGTAAACCTGCACTGGTGCATCGGAATCCAATACTGGTCTCCCAGGAGCCGCTCAAACCACAAACTCTTAGGAGACTCACTCTTCTTGTACTTAAGTCGGCACTGTGTCTTTTATATTCAATTCCGATGTGATTTCTGTGTTTCATTGTCAATGTGAAGGTCCAAGGGACACAGTAACTCTTGTCTCCCAGGAGCCGCTCAAACCACAAACTCTTAGGAGACTCACTCTTCTTGTACTTAAGTCGGCACTGTGTCTTTTATATTCATTTCCGATGCGATTTCTGTGTTTCATCGTCAATGTGAAGGTCCAAGGCATACAGTAAACCTGCACTGGTGCATCGGAATCCAATACTGGTCTCCCAGGAGCCGCTCAAACCACAAACTCTTAGGAGACTCACTCTTCTTGTACTTAAGTCGGCACTGTGTCTTTTATATTCAATTCCGATGTGATTTCTGTGTTTCATTGTCAATGTGAAGGTCCAAGGGACACAGTAACTCTTGTCTCCCAGGAGCCGCTCAAACCACAAACTCTTAGGAGACTCACTCTTCTTGTACTTAAGTCGGCACTGTGTCTTTTATATTCATTTCCGATGCGATTTCTGTGTTTCATTGTCAATGTGAAGGTCCAAGGGACACAGTAACTCTTGTCTCCCAGGAGCCGCTCAAACCACAAACTCTTAGGAGACTCACTCTTCTTGTACTTAAGTCGGCACTGTGTCTTTTATATTCATTTCCGATGCGATTTCTGTGTTTCATCGTCAATGTGAAGGTCCAAGCCATACAGTAAACCTGCACTGGTGCATCGGAATCCAATACTGGTCTCCCAGGAGCCGCTCAAACCACAAACTCTTAGGAGACTCACTCTTCTTGTACTTAAGTCGGCACTGTGTCTTTTATATTCAATTCCGATGTGATTTCTGTGTTTCATTGTCAATGTGAAGGTCCAAGGGACACAGTAACTCTTGTCTCCCAGGAGCCGCTCAAACCACAAACTCTTAGGAGACTCACTCTTCTTGTACTTAAGTCGGCACTGTGTCTTTTATATTCATTTCCGATGCGATTTCTGTGTTTCATTGTCAATGTGAAGGTCCAAGGGACACAGTAACTCTTGTCTCCCAGGAGCCGCTCAAACCACAAACTCTTAGGAGACTCACACTTCTTGTACTTAAGTCGGCACTGTGTCTTTTATATTCATTTCCGATGCGATTTCTGTGTTTCATCGTCAATGTGAAGGTCCAAGCCATACAGTAAACCTGCACTGGTGCATCGGAATCCAATACTGGTCTCCCAGGAGCCGCTCAAACCACAAACTCTTAGGAGACTCACTCTTCTTGTACTTAAGTCGGCACTGTGTCTTTTATATACATTTCCGATGCGATTTCTGTGTTTCATCGTCAATGTGAAGGTCCAAGCCATACAGTAAACCTGCACTGGTGCATCGGAATCCAATACTGGTCTCCCAGGAGCCGCTCAAACCACAAACTCTTAGGAGACTCACTCTTCTTGTACTTAAGTCGGCACTGTGTCTTTTATATTCATTTCCGATGCGATTTCTGTGTTTCATTGTCAATGTGAAGGTCCAAGGGACACAGTAACTCTTGTCTCCCAGGAGCCGCTCAAACCACAAACTCTTAGGAGACTCACTCTTCTTGTACTTAAGTCGGCACTGTGTCTTTTATATTCATTTCCGATGCGATTTCTGTGTTTCATTGTCAATGTGAAGGTCCAAGGGACACAGTAACTCTTGTCTCCCAGGAGCCGCTCAAACCACAAACTCTTAGGAGACTCACTCTTCTTGTACTTAAGTCGGCACTGTGTCTTTTATATTCATTTCCGATGCGATTTCTGTGTTTCATTGTCAATGTGAAGGTCCAAGGGACACAGTAACTCTTGTCTCCCAGGAGCCGCTCAAACCACAAACTCTTAGGAGACTCACTCTTCTTGTACTTAAGTCGGCACTGTGTCTTTTATATTCATTTCCGATGCGATTTCTGTGTTTCATTGTCAATGTGAAGGTCCAAGGGACACAGTAACTCTTGTCTCCCAGGAGCCGCTCAAACCACAAACTCTTAGGAGACTCACTCTTCTTGTACTTAAGTCGGCACTGTGTCTTTTATATTCAATTCCGATGCGATTTCTGTGTTTCATTGTCAATGTGAAGGTCCAAGGGACACAGTAACTCTTGTCTCCCAGGAGCCGCTCAAACCACAAACTCTTAGGAGACTCACTCTTCTTGTACTTAAGTCGGCACTGTGTCTTTTATATTCATTTCCGATGCGATTTCTGTGTTTCATCGTCAATGTGAAGGTCCAAGCCATACAGTAAACCTGCACTGGTGCATCGGAATCCAATACTGGTCTCCCAGGAGCCGCTCAAACCACAAACTCTTAGGAGACTCACTCTTCTTGTACTTAAGTCGGCACTGTGTCTTTTATATTCATTTCCGATGCGATTTCTGTGTTTCATTGTCAATGTGAAGGTCCAAGGGACACAGTAACTCTTGTCTCCCAGGAGCCGCTCAAACCACAAACTCTTAGGAGACTCACTCTTCTTGTACTTAAGTCGGCACTGTGTCTTTTATATTCATTTCCGATGCGATTTCTGTGTTTCATCGTCAATGTGAAGGTCCAAGCCATACAGTAAACCTGCACTGGTGCATCGGAATCCAATACTGGTCTCCCAGGAGCCGCTCAAACCACAAACTCTTAGGAGACTCACTCTTCTTGTACTTAAGTCGGCACTGTGTCTTTTATATTCAATTCCGATGCGATTTCTGTGTTTCATTGTCAATGTGAAGGTCCAAGGGACACAGTAACTCTTGTCTCCCAGGAGCCGCTCAAACCACAAACTCTTAGGAGACTCACTCTTCTTGTACTTAAGTCGGCACTGTGTCTTTTATATTCATTTCCGATGCGATTTCTGTGTTTCATTGTCAATGTGAAGGTCCAAGGGACACAGTAACTCTTGTCTCCCAGGAGCCGCTCAAACCACAAACTCTTCGGAGACTCACTCTTCTTGTACTTAAGTCGGCACTGTGTCTTTTATATTCAATTCCGATGTGATTTCTGTGTTTCATTGTCAATGTGAAGGTCCAAGGGACACAGTAACTCTTGTCTCCCAGGAGCCGCTCAAACCACAAACTCTTAGGAGACTCACTCTTCTTGTACTTAAGTCGGCACTGTGTCTTCTATATATTCATTTCCGATGCGATTTCTGTGTTTCATTGTCAATGTGAAGGTCCAAGGGACACAGTAACTCTTGTCTCCCAGGAGCCGCTCAAACCACAAACTCTTAGGAGACTCACTCTTCTTGTACTTAAGTCGGCACTGTGTCTTTTATATTCATTTCCGATGCGATTTCTGTGTTTCATCGTCAATGTGAAGGTCCAAGCCATACAGTAAACCTGCACTGGTGCATTGGAATCCAATACTGGTCTCCCAGGAGCCGCTCAAACCACAAACTCTTAGGAGACTCACTCTTCTTGTACTTAAGTCGGCACTGTGTCTGTTATATTCAATTCCGATGTGATTTCTGTGTTTCATTGTCAATGTGAAGGTCCAAGGGACACAGTAACTCTTGTCTCCCAGGAGCCGCTCAAACCACAAACTCTTAGGAGACTCACTCTTCTTGTACTTAAGTCGGCACTGTGTCTTTTATATTCATTTCCGATGCGATTTCTGTGTTTCATTGTCAATGTGAAGGTCCAAGGGACACAGTAACTCTTGTCTCCCAGGAGCCGCTCAAACCACAAACTCTTAGGAGACTCACTCTTCTTGTACTTAAGTCGGCACTGTGTCTTTTATATTCATTTCCGATGCGATTTCTGTGTTTCATCGTCAATGTGAAGGTCCAAGCCATACAGTAAACCTGCACTGGTGCATCGGAATCCAATACTGGTCTCCCAGGAGCCGCTCAAACCACAAACTCTTAGGAGACTCACTCTTCTTGTACTTAAGTCGGCACTGTGTCTTTTATATTCATTTCCGATGCGATTTCTGTGTTTCATTGTCAATGTGAAGGTCCAAGGGACACAGTAACTCTTGTCTCCCAGGAGCCGCTCAAACCACAAACTCTTAGGAGACTCACTCTTCTTGTACTTAAGTCGGCACTGTGTCTTTTATATTCATTTCCGATGCGATTTCTGTGTTTCATCGTCAATGTGAAGGTCCAAGCCATACAGTAAACCTGCACTGGTGCATCGGAATCCAATACTGGTCTCCCAGGAGCCCCTCAAACCACAAACTCTTAGGAGACTCACTCTTCTTGTACTTAAGTCGGCACTGTGTCTTTTATATTCAATTCCGATGCGATTTCTGTGTTTCATTGTCAATGTGAAGGTCCAAGGGACACAGTAACTCTTGTCTCCCAGGAGCCGCTCAAACCACAAACTCTTAGGAGACTCACTCTTCTTGTACTTAAGTCGGCACTGTGTCTTTTATATTCATTTCCGATGCGATTTCTGTGTTTCATTGTCAATGTGAAGGTCCAAGGGACACAGTAACTCTTGTCTCCCAGGAGCCGCTCAAACCACAAACTCTTAGGAGACTCACTCTTCTTGTACTTAAGTCGGCACTGTGTCTTTTATATTCAATTCCGATGTGATTTCTGTGTTTCATTGTCAATGTGAAGGTCCAAGGGACACAGTAACTCTTGTCTCCCAGGAGCCGCTCAAACCACAAACTCTTAGGAGACTCACTCTTCTTGTACTTAAGTCGGCACTGTGTCTTTTATATTCATTTCCGATGCGATTTCTGTGTTTCATTGTCAATGTGAAGGTCCAAGGGACACAGTAACTCTTGTCTCCCAGGAGCCGCTCAAACCACAAACTCTTAGGAGACTCACTCTTCTTGTACTTAAGTCGGCACTGTGTCTTTTATATTCATTTCCGATGCGATTTCTGTGTTTCATTGTCAATGTGAAGGTCCAAGGGACACAGTAACTCTTGTCTCCCAGGAGCCGCTCAAACCACAAACTCTTAGGAGACTCACTCTTCTTGTACTTAAGTCGGCACTGTGTCTTTTATATTCATTTCCGATGCGATTTCTGTGTTTCATCGTCAATGTGAAGGTCCAAGCCATACAGTAAACCTGCATTGGTGCAACGGAATCCAATACTGGTCTCCCAGGAGCCGCTCAAACCACAAACTCTTAGGAGACTCACTCTTCTTGTACTTAAGTCGGCACTGTGTCTTTTATATTCATTTCCGATGCGATTTCTGTGTTTCATTGTCAATGTGAAGGTCCAAGGGACACAGTAACTCTTGTCTCCCAGGAGCCGCTCAAACCACAAACTCTTAGGAGACTCACTCTTCTTGTACTTAAGTCGGCACTGTGTCTTTTATATTCATTTCCGATGCGATTTCTGTGTTTCATCGTCAATGTGAAGGTCCAAGCCATACAGTAAACCTGCACTGGTGCATCGGAATCCAATACTGGTCTCCCAGGAGCCGCTCAAACCACAAACTCTTAGGAGACTCACTCTTCTTGTACTTAAGTCGGCACTGTGTCTTTTATATTCATTTCCGATGCGATTTCTGTGTTTCATCGTCAATGTGAAGGTCCAAGCCATACAGTAAACCTGCACTGGTGCATCGGAATCCAATACTGGTCTCCCAGGAGCCGCTCAAACCACAAACTCTTAGGAGACTCACTCTTCTTGTACTTAAGTCGGCACTGTGTCTTTTATATTCAATTCCGATGTGATTTCTGTGTTTCATTGTCAATGTGAAGGTCCAAGGGACACAGTAACTCTTGTCTCCCAGGAGCCGCTCAAACCACAAACTCTTAGGAGACTCACTCTTCTTGTACTTAAGTCGGCACTGTGTCTTTTATATTCATTTCCGATGCGATTTCTGTGTTTCATTGTCAATGTGAAGGTCCAAGGGACACAGTAACTCTTGTCTCCCAGGAGCCGCTCAAACCACAAACTCTTAGGAGACTCCCTCTTCTTGTACTTAAGTCGGCACTGTGTCTTTTATATTCATTTCCGATGCGATTTCTGTGTTTCATCGTCAATGTGAAGGTCCAAGCCATACAGTAAACCTGCACTGGTGCATCGGAATCCAATACTGGTCTCCCAGGAGCCGCTCAAACCACAAACTCTTAGGAGACTCACTCTTCTTGTACTTAAGTCGGCACTGTGTCTTTTATATTCAATTCCGATGTGATTTCTGTGTTTCATTGTCAATGTGAAGGTCCAAGGGACACAGTAACTCTTGTCTCCCAGGAGCCGCTCAAACCACAAACTCTTAGGAGACTCACTCTTCTTGTACTTAAGTCGGCACTGTGTCTTTTATATTCAATTCCGATGCGATTTCTGTGTTTCATTGTCAATGTGAAGGTCCAAGCCATACAGTAAACCTGCACTGGTGCATCGGAATCCAATACTGGTCTCCCAGGAGCCGCTCAAACCACAAACTCTTAGGAGACTCACTCTTCTTGTACTTAAGTCGGCACTGTGTCTTTTATATTCAATTCCGATGTGATTTCTGTGTTTCATTGTCAATGTGAAGGTCCAAGGGACACAGTAACTCTTGTCTCCCAGGAGCCGCTCAAACCACAAACTCTTAGGAGACTCACTCTTCTTGTACTTAAGTCGGCACTGTGTCTTTTATATTCAATTCCGATGCGATTTCTGTGTTTCATTGTCAATGTGAAGGTCCAAGCCATACAGTAAACCTGCACTGGTGCATCGGAATCCAATACTGGTCTCCCAGGAGCCGCTCAAACCACAAACTCTTAGGAGACTCACTCTTCTTGTACTTAAGTCGGCACTGTGTCTTTTATATTCAATTCCGATGTGATTTCTGTGTTTCATTGTCAATGTGAAGGTCCAAGGGACACAGTAACTCTTGTCTCCCAGGAGCCGCTCAAACCACAAACTCTTAGGAGACTCACTCTTCTTGTACTTAAGTCGGCACTGTGTCTTTTATATTCAATTCCGATGCGATTTCTGTGTTTCATTGTCAATGTGAAGGTCCAAGCCATACAGTAAACCTGCACTGGTGCATCGGAATCCAATACTGGTCTCCCAGGAGCCGCTCAAACCACAAACTCTTAGGAGACTCACTCTTCTTGTACTTAAGTCGGCACTGTGTCTTTTATATTCAATTCCGATGCGATTTCTGTGTTTCATTGTCAATGTGAAGGTCCAAGGGACACAGTAACTCTTGTCTCCCAGGAGCCGCTCAAACCACAAACTCTTAGGAGACTCACTCTTCTTGTACTTAAGTCGGCACTGTGTCTTTTATATTCATTTCCGATGCGATTTCTGTGTTTCATTGTCAATGTGAAGGTCCAAGGGACACAGTAACTCTTGTCTCCCAGGAGCCGCTCAAACCACAAACTCTTAGGAGACTCACTCTTCTTGTACTTAAGTCGGCACTGTGTCTTTTATATTCATTTCCGATGCGATTTCTGTGTTTCATCGTCAATGTGAAGGTCCAAGCCATACAGTAAACCTGCACTGGTGCATCGGAATCCAATACTGGTCTCCCAGGAGCCGCTCAAACCACAAACTCTTAGGAGACTCACTCTTCTTGTACTTAAGTCGGCACTGTGTCTTTTATATTCAATTCCGATGTGATTTCTGTGTTTCATTGTCAATGTGAAGGTCCAAGGGACACAGTAACTCTTGTCTCCCAGGAGCCGCTCAAACCACAAACTCTTAGGAGACTCACTCTTCTTGTACTTAAGTCGGCACTGTGTCTTTTATATTCATTTCCGATGCGATTTCTGTGTTTCATTGTCAATGTGAAGGTCCAAGGGACACAGTAACTCTTGTCTCCCAGGAGCCGCTCAAACCACAAACTCTTAGGAGACTCACTCTTCTTGTACTTAAGTCGGCACTGTGTCTTTTATATTCATTTCCGATGCGATTTCTGTGTTTCATCGTCAATGTGAAGGTCCAAGCCATACAGTAAACCTGCACTGGTGCATCGGAATCCAATACTGGTCTCCCAGGAGCCGCTCAAACCACAAACTCTTAGGAGACTCACTCTTCTTGTACTTAAGTCGGCACTGTGTCTTTTATATTCAATTCCGATGTGATTTCTGTGTTTCATTGTCAATGTGAAGGTCCAAGGGACACAGTAACTCTTGTCTCCCAGGAGCCGCTCAAACCACAAACTCTTAGGAGACTCACTCTTCTTGTACTTAAGTCGGCACTGTGTCTTTTATATTCATTTCCGATGCGATTTCTGTGTTTCATTGTCAATGTGAAGGTCCAAGGGACACAGTAACTCTTGTCTCCCAGGAGCCGCTCAAACCACAAACTCTTAGGAGACTCACTCTTCTTGTACTTAAGTCGGCACTGTGTCTTTTATATTCATTTCCGATGCGATTTCTGTGTTTCATCGTCAATGTGAAGGTCAAAGCCATACAGTAAACCTGCACTGGTGCATCGGAATCCAATACTGGTCTTCCAGGAGCCGCTCAAACCACAAACTCTTAGGAGACTCACTCTTCTTGTACTTAAGTCGGCACTGTGTCTTTTATATTCAATTCCGATGCGATTTCTGTGTTTCATCGTCAATGTGAAGGTCCAAGCCATACAGTAAACCTGCACTGGTGCATCGGAATCCAATACTGGTCTCCCAGGAGCCGCTCAAACCACAAACTCTTAGGAGACTCACTCTTCTTGTACTTAAGTCGGCACTGTGTCTTTTATATTCAATTCCGATGCGATTTCTGTGTTTCATTGTCAATGTGAAGGTCCAAGGGACACAGTAACTCTTGTCTCCCAGGAGCCGCTCAAACCACAAACTCTTAGGAGACTCACTCTTCTTGTACTTAAGTCGGCACTGTGTCTTTTATATTCATTTCCGATGCGATTTCTGTGTTTCATTGTCAATGTGAAGGTCCAAGGGACACAGTAACTCTTGTCTCCCAGGAGCCGCTCAAACCACAAACTCTTAGGAGACTCACTCTTCTTGTACTTAAGTCGGCACTGTGTCTTTTATATTCATTTCCGATGCGATTTCTGTGTTTCATCGTCAATGTGAAGGTCCAAGCCATACAGTAAACCTGCACTGGTGCATCGGAATCCAATACTGGTCTCCCAGGAGCCGCTCAAACCACAAACTCTTAGGAGACTCACTCTTCTTGTACTTAAGTCGGCACTGTGTCTTTTATATTCAATTCCGATGCGATTTCTGTGTTTCATTGTCAATGTGAAGGTCCAAGGGACACAGTAACTCTTGTCTCCCAGGAGCCGCTCAAACCACAAACTCTTAGGAGACTCACTCTTCTTGTACTTAAGTCGGCACTGTGTCTTTTATATTCATTTCCGATGCGATTTCTGTGTTTCATTGTCAATGTGAAGGTCCAAGGGACACAGTAACTCTTGTCTCCCAGGAGCCGCTCAAACCACAAACTCTTAGGAGACTCACTCTTCTTGTACTTAAGTCGGCACTGTGTCTTTTATATTCATTTCCGATGCGATTTCTGTGTTTCATTGTCAATGTGAAGGTCCAAGGGACACAGTAACTCTTGTCTCCCAGGAGCCGCTCAAACCACAAACTCTTAGGAGACTCACTCTTCTTGTACTTAAGTCGGCACTGTGTCTTTTATATTCATTTCCGATGCGATTTCTGTGTTTCATCGTCAATGTGAAGGTCCAAGCCATACAGTAAACCTGCATTGGTGCAACGGAATCCAATACTGGTCTCCCAGGAGCCGCTCAAACCACAAACTCTTAGGAGACTCACTCTTCTTGTACTTAAGTCGGCACTGTGTCTTTTATATTCATTTCCGATGCGATTTCTGTGTTTCATTGTCAATGTGAAGGTCCAAGGGACACAGTAACTCTTGTCTCCCAGGAGCCGCTCAAACCACAAACTCTTAGGAGACTCACTCTTCTTGTACTTAAGTCGGCACTGTGTCTTTTATATTCATTTCCGATGCGATTTCTGTGTTTCATCGTCAATGTGAAGGTCCAAGCCATACAGTAAACCTGCACTGGTGCATCGGAATCCAATACTGGTCTCCCAGGAGCCGCTCAAACCACAAACTCTTAGGAGACTCACTCTTCTTGTACTTAAGTCGGCACTGTGTCTTTTATATTCATTTCCGATGCGATTTCTGTGTTTCATCGTCATTGTGAAGGTCCAAGCCATACAGTAAACCTGCACTGGTGCATCGGAATCCAATACTGGTCTCCCAGGAGCCGCTCAAACCACAAACTCTTAGGAGACTCACTCTTCTTGTACTTAAGTCGGCACTGTGTCTTTTATATTCAATTCCGATGCGATTTCTGTGTTTCATTGTCAATGTGAAGGTCCAAGGGACACAGTAACTCTTGTCTCCCAGGAGCCGCTCAAACCACAAACTCTTAGGAGACTCACTCTTCTTGTACTTAAGTCGGCACTGTGTCTTTTATATTCATTTCCGATGCGATTTCTGTGTTTCATTGTCAATGTGAAGGTCCAAGGGACACAGTAACTCTTGTCTCCCAGGAGCCGCTCAAACCACAAACTCTTAGGAGACTCACTCTTCTTGTACTTAAGTCGGCACTGTGTCTTTTATATTCATTTCCGATGCGATTTCTGTGTTTCATTGTCAATGTGAAGGTCCAAGGGACACAGTAACTCTTGTCTCCCAGGAGCCGCTCAAACCACAAACTCTTAGGAGACTCACTCTTCTTGTACTTAAGTCGGCACTGTGTCTTTTATATTCATTTCCGATGCGATTTCTGTGTTTCATCGTCAATGTGAAGGTCCAAGCCATACAGTAAACCTGCATTGGTGCAACGGAATCCAATACTGGTCTCCCAGGAGCCGCTCAAACCACAAACTCTTAGGAGACTCACTCTTCTTGTACTTAAGTCGGCACTGTGTCTTTTATATTCATTTCCGATGCGATTTCTGTGTTTCATTGTCAATGTGAAGGTCCAAGGGACACAGTAACTCTTGTCTCCCAGGAGCCGCTCAAACCACAAACTCTTAGGAGACTCACTCTTCTTGTACTTAAGTCGGCACTGTGTCTTTTATATTCATTTCCGATGCGATTTCTGTGTTTCATCGTCAATGTGAAGGTCCAAGCCATACAGTAAACCTGCACTGGTGCATCGGAATCCAATACTGGTCTCCCAGGAGCCGCTCAAACCACAAACTCTTAGGAGACTCACTCTTCTTGTACTTAAGTCGGCACTGTGTCTTTTATATTCATTTCCGATGCGATTTCTGTGTTTCATCGTCAATGTGAAGGTCCAAGCCATACAGTAAACCTGCACTGGTGCATCGGAATCCAATACTGGTCTCCCAGGAGCCGCTCAAACCACAAACTCTTAGGAGACTCACTCTTCTTGTACTTAAGTCGGCACTGTGTCTTTTATATTCAATTCCGATGTGATTTCTGTGTTTCATTGTCAATGTGAAGGTCCAAGGGACACAGTAACTCTTGTCTCCCAGGAGCCGCGCAAACCACAAACTCTTAGGAGACTCACTCTTCTTGTACTTAAGTCGGCACTGTGTCTTTTATATTCATTTCCGATGCGATTTCTGTGTTTCATTGTCAATGTGAAGGTCCAAGCCATACAGTAAACCTGCACTGGTGCATCGGAATCCAATACTGGTCTCCCAGGAGCCGCTCAAACCACAAACTCTTAGGAGACTCACTCTTCTTGTACTTAAGTCGGCACTGTGTCTTTTATATTCAATTCCGATGTGATTTCTGTGTTTCATTGTCAATGTGAAGGTCCAAGGGACACAGTAACTCTTGTCTCCCAGGAGCCGCTCAAACCACAAACTCTTAGGAGACTCACTCTTCTTGTACTTAAGTCGGCACTGTGTCTTTTATATTCATTTCCGATGCGATTTCTGTGTTTCATCGTCAATGTGAAGGTCCAAGCCATACAGTAAACCTGCACTGGTGCATCGGAATCCAATACTGGTCTCCCAGGAGCCGCTCAAACCACAAACTCTTAGGAGACTCACTCTTCTTGTACTTAAGTCGGCACTGTGTCTTTTATATTCAATTCCGATGTGATTTCTGTGTTTCATTGTCAATGTGAAGGTCCAAGGGACACAGTAACTCTTGTCTCCCAGGAGCCGCTCAAACCACAAACTCTTAGGAGACTCACTCTTCTTGTACTTAAGTCGGCACTGTGTCTTTTATATTCATTTCCGATGCGATTTCTGTGTTTCATTGTCAATGTGAAGGTCCAAGGGACACAGTAACTCTTGTCTCCCAGGAGCCGCTCAAACCACAAACTCTTAGGAGACTCACTCTTCTTGTACTTAAGTCGGCACTGTGTCTTTTATATTCATTTCCGATGCGATTTCTGTGTTTCATCGTCAATGTGAAGGTCCAAGCCATACAGTAAACCTGCACTGGTGCATCGGAATCCAATACTGGTCTCCCAGGAGCCGCTGAAACCACAAACTCTTAGGAGACTCACTCTTCTTGTACTTAAGTCGGCACTGTGTCTTTTATATTCAATTCCGATGTGATTTCTGTGTTTCATTGTCAATGTGAAGGTCCAAGGGACACAGTAACTCTTGTCTCCCAGGAGCCGCTCAAACCACAAACTCTTAGGAGACTCACTCTTCTTGTACTTAAGTCGGCACTGTGTCTTTTATATTCATTTCCGATGCGATTTCTGTGTTTCATTGTCAATGTGAAGGTCCAAGGGACACAGTAACTCTTGTCTCCCAGGAGCCGCTCAAACCACAAACTCTTAGGAGACTCACTCTTCTTGTACTTAAGTCGGCACTGTGTCTTTTATATTCATTTCCGATGCGATTTCTGTGTTTCATCGTCAATGTGAAGGTCAAAGCCATACAGTAAACCTGCACTGGTGCATCGGAATCCAATACTGGTCTTCCAGGAGCCGCTCAAACCACAAACTCTTAGGAGACTCACTCTTCTTGTACTTAAGTCGGCACTGTGTCTTTTATATTCAATTCCGATGCGATTTCTGTGTTTCATTGTCAATGTGAAGGTCCAAGGGACACAGTAACTCTTGTCTCCCAGGAGCCGCTCAAACCACAAACTCTTAGGAGACTCACTCTTCTTGTACTTAAGTCGGCACTGTGTCTTTTATATTCATTTCCGATGCGATTTCTGTGTTTCATTGTCAATGTGAAGGTCCAAGGGACACAGTAACTCTTGTCTCCCAGGAGCCGCTCAAACCACAAACTCTTAGGAGACTCACTCTTCTTGTACTTAAGTCGGCACTGTGTCTTTTATATTCATTTCCGATGCGATTTCTGTGTTTCATTGTCAATGTGAAGGTCCAAGGGACACAGTAACTCTTGTCTCCCAGGAGCCGCTCAAACCACAAACTCTTAGGAGACTCACTCTTCTTGTACTTAAGTCGGCACTGTGTCTTTTATATTCAATTCCGATGTGATTTCTGTGTTTCATTGTCAATGTGAAGGTCCAAGGGACACAGTAACTCTTGTCTCCCAGGAGCCGCTCAAACCACAAACTCTTAGGAGACTCACTCTTCTTGTACTTAAGTCGGAACTGTGTCTTTTATATTCATTTCCGATGCGATTTCTGTGTTTCATTGTCAATGTGAAGGTCCAAGGGACACAGTAACTCTTGTCTCCCAGGAGCCGCTCAAACCACAAACTCTTAGGAGACTCACTCTTCTTGTACTTAAGTCGGCACTGTGTCTTTTATATTCATTTCCGATGCGATTTCTGTGTTTCATCGTCAATGTGAAGGTCCAAGCCATACAGTAAACCTGCACTGTTGCATCGGAATCCAATACTGGTCTCCCAGGAGCCGCTCAAACCACAAACTCTTAGGAGACTCACTCTTCTTGTACTTAAGTCGGCACTGTGTCTTTTATATTCATTTCCGATGCGATTTCTGTGTTTCATTGTCAATGTGAAGGTCCAAGGGACACAGTAACTCTTGTCTCCCAGGAGCCGCTCAAACCACAAACTCTTAGGAGACTCACTCTTCTTGTACTTAAGTCGGCACTGTGTCTTTTATATTCATTTCCGATGCGATTTCTGTGTTTCATCGTCAATGTGAAGGCCCAAGCCATACAGTAAACCTGCACTGGTGCATCGGAATCCAATACTGGTCTCCCTGGAGCCGCTCAAACCACAAACTCTTAGGAGACTCACTCTTCTTGTACTTAAGTCGGCACTGTGTCTTTTATATTCAATTCCGATGCGATTTCTGTGTTTCATTGTCAATGTGAAGGTCCAAGGGACACAGTAACTCTTGTCTCCCAGGAGCCGCTCAAACCACAAACTCTTAGGAGACTCACTCTTCTTGTACTTAAGTCGGCACTGTGTCTTTTATATTCATTTCCGATGCGATTTCTGTGTTTCATTGTCAATGTGAAGGTCCAAGGGACACAGTAACTCTTGTCTCCCAGGAGCCGCTCAAACCACAAACTCTTAGGAGACTCACTCTTCTTGTACTTAAGTCGGCACTGTGTCTTTTATATTCAATTCCGATGTGATTTCTGTGTTTCATTGTCAATGTGAAGGTCCAAGGGACACAGTAACTCTTGTCTCCCAGGAGCCGCTCAAACCACAAACTCTTAGGAGACTCACTCTTCTTGTACTTAAGTCGGCACTGTGTCTTTTATATTCATTTCCGATGCGATTTCTGTGTTTCATTGTCAATGTGAAGGTCCAAGGGACACAGTAACTCTTGTCTCCCAGGAGCCGCTCAAACCACAAACACTTAGGAGACTCACTCTTCTTGTACTTAAGTCGGCACTGTGTCTTTTATATTCATTTCCGATGCGATTTCTGTGTTTCATCGTCAATGTGAAGGTCCAAGCCATACAGTAAACCTGCACTGGTGCATCGGAATCCAATACTGGTCTCCCAGGAGCCGCTCAAACCACAAACTCTTAGGAGACTCACTCTTCTTGTACTTAAGTCGGCACTGTGTCTTTTATATTCAATTCCGATGTGATTTCTGTGTTTCATTGTCAATGTGAAGGTCCAAGGGACACAGTAACTCTTGTCTCCCAGGAGCCGCTCAAACCACAAACTCTTAGGAGACTCACTCTTCTTGTACTTAAGTCGGCACTGTGTCTTTTATATTCATTTCCGATGCGATTTCTGTGTTTCATTGTCAATGTGAAGGTCCAAGGGACACAGTAACTCTTGTCTCCCAGGAGCCGCTCAAACCACAAACTCTTAGGAGACTCACTTTTCTTGTACTTAAGTCGGCACTGTGTCTTTTATATTCATTTCCGATGCGATTTCTGTGTTTCATCGTCAATGTGAAGGTCCAAGCCATACAGTAAACCTGCACTGGTGCATCGGAATCCAATACTGGTCTCCCAGGAGCCGCTCAAACCACAAACTCTTAGGAGACTCACTCTTCTTGTACTTAAGTCGGCACTGTGTCTTTTATATTCAATTCCGATGTGATTTCTGTGTTTCATTGTCAATGTGAAGGTCCAAGGGACACAGTAACTCTTGTCTCCCAGGAGCCGCTCAAACCACAAACTCTTAGGAGACTCACTCTTCTTGTACTTAAGTCGGCACTGTGTCTTTTATATTCATTTCCGATGCGATTTCTGTGTTTCATTGTCAATGTGAAGGTCCAAGGGACACAGTAACTCTTGTCTCCCAGGAGCCGCTCAAACCACAAACTCTTAGGAGACTCACTCTTCTTGTACTTAAGTCGGCACTGTGTCTTTTATATTCATTTCCGATGCGATTTCTGTGTTTCATCGTCAATGTGAAGGTCCAAGCCATACAGTAAACCTGCACTGGTGCATCGGAATCCAATACTGGTCTCCCAGGAGCCGCTCAAACCACAAACTCTTAGGAGACTCACTCTTCTTGTACTTAAGTCGGCACTGTGTCTTTTATATTCATTTCCGGTGCGATTTCTGTGTTTCATTGTCAATGTGAAGGTCCAAGGGACACAGTAACTCTTGTCTCCCAGGAGCCGCTCAAACCACAAACTCTTAGGAGACTCACTCTTCTTGTACTTAAGTCGGCACTGTGTCTTTTATATTCATTTCCGATGCGATTTCTGTGTTTCATCGTCAATGTGAAGGTCCAAGCCATACAGTAAACCTGCACTGGTGCATCGGAATCCAATACTGGTCTCCCAGGAGCCGCTCAAACCACAAACTCTTAGGAGACTCACTCTTCTTGTACTTAAGTCGGCACTGTGTCTTTTATATTCAATTCCGATGCGATTTCTGTGTTTCATTGTCAATGTGAAGGTCCAAGGGACACAGTAACTCTTGTCTCCCAGGAGCCGCTCAAACCACAAACTCTTAGGAGACTCACTCTTCTTGTACTTAAGTCGGCACTGTGTCTTTTATATTCATTTCCGATGCGATTTCTGTGTTTCATTGTCAATGTGAAGGTCCAAGGGACACAGTAACTCTTGTCTCCCAGGAGCCGCTCAAACCACAAACTCTTAGGAGACTCACTCTTCTTGTACTTAAGTCGGCACTGTGTCTTTTATATTCAATTCCGATGTGATTTCTGTGTTTCATTGTCAATGTGAAGGTCCAAGGGACACAGTAACTCTTGTCTCCCAGGAGCCGCTCAAACCACAAACTCTTAGGAGACTCACTCTTCTTGTACTTAAGTCGGCACTGTGTCTTTTATATTCATTTCCGATGCGATTTCTGTGTTTCATTGTCAATGTGAAGGTCCAAGGGACACAGTAACTCTTGTCTCCCAGGAGCCGCTCAAACCACAAACTCTTAGGAGACTCACTCTTCTTGTACTTAAGTCGGCACTGTGTCTTTTATATTCATTTCCGATGCGATTTCTGTGTTTCATTGTCAATGTGAAGGTCCAAGGGACACAGTAACTCTTGTCTCCCAGGAGCCGCTCAAACCACAAACTCTTAGGAGACTCACTCTTCTTGTACTTAAGTCGGCACTGTGTCTTTTATATTCATTTCCGATGCGATTTCTGTGTTTCATCGTCAATGTGAAGGTCCAAGCCATACAGTAAACCTGCACTGGTGCATCGGAATCCAATACTGGTCTCCCAGGAGCCGCTCAAACCACAAACTCTTAGGAGACTCACTCTTCTTGTACTTAAGTCGGCACTGTGTCTTTTATATTCAATTCCGATGCGATTTCTGTGTTTCATTGTCAATGTGAAGGTCCAAGGGACACAGTAACTCTTGTCTCCCAGGAGCCGCTCAAACCACAAACTCTTAGGAGACTCACTCTTCTTGTACTTAAGTCGGCACTGTGTCTTTTATATTCATTTCCGATGCGATTTCTGTGTTTCATTGTCAATGTGAAGGTCCAAGGGACACAGTAACTCTTGTCTCCCAGGAGCCGCTCAAACCACAAACTCTTAGGAGACTCACTCTTCTTGTACTTAAGTCGGCACTGTGTCTTTTATATTCATTTCCGATGCGATTTCTGTGTTTCATTGTCATTGTGAAGGTCCAAGGGACACAGTAACTCTTGTCTCCCAGGAGCCGCTCAAACCACAAACTCTTAGGAGACTCACTCTTCTTGTACTTAAGTCGGCACTGTGTCTTTTATATTCAATTCCGATGTGATTTCTGTGTTTCATTGTCAATGTGAAGGTCCAAGGGACACAGTAACTCTTGTCTCCCAGGAGCCGCTCAAACCACAAACTCTTAGGAGACTCACTCTTCTTGTACTTAAGTCGGCACTGTGTCTTTTATATTCATTTCCGATGCGATTTCTGTGTTTCATTGTCAATGTGAAGGTCCAAGGGACACAGTAACTCTTGTCTCCCAGGAGCCGCTCAAACCACAAACTCTTAGGAGACTCACTCTTCTTGTACTTAAGTCGGCACTGTGTCTTTTATATTCATTTCCGATGCGATTTCTGTGTTTCATCGTCAATGTGAAGGCCCAAGCCATACAGTAAACCTGCACTGGTGCATCGGAATCCAATACTGGTCTCCCTGGAGCCGCTCAAACCACAAACTCTTAGGAGACTCACTCTTCTTGTACTTAAGTCGGCACTGTGTCTTTTATATTCAATTCCGATGCGATTTCTGTGTTTCATTGTCAATGTGAAGGTCCAAGGGACACAGTAACTCTTGTCTCCCAGGAGCCGCTCAAACCACAAACTCTTAGGAGACTCACTCTTCTTGTACTTAAGTCGGCACTGTGTCTTTTATATTCATTTCCGATGCGATTTCTGTGTTTCATTGTCAATGTGAAGGTCCAAGGGACACAGTAACTCTTGTCTCCCAGGAGCCGCTCAAACCACAAACTCTTAGGAGACTCACTCTTCTTGTACTTAAGTCGGCACTGTGTCTTTTATATTCAATTCCGATGTGATTTCTGTGTTTCATTGTCAATGTGAAGGTCCAAGGGACACAGTAACTCTTGTCTCCCAGGAGCCGCTCAAACCACAAACTCTTAGGAGACTCACTCTTCTTGTACTTAAGTCGGCACTGTGTCTTTTATATTCATTTCCGATGCGATTTCTGTGTTTCATTGTCAATGTGAAGGTCCAAGGGACACAGTAACTCTTGTCTCCCAGGAGCCGCTCAAACCACAAACACTTAGGAGACTCACTCTTCTTGTACTTAAGTCGGCACTGTGTCTTTTATATTCATTTCCGATGCGATTTCTGTGTTTCATCGTCAATGTGAAGGTCCAAGCCATACAGTAAACCTGCACTGGTGCATCGGAATCCAATACTGGTCTCCCAGGAGCCGCTCAAACCACAAACTCTTAGGAGACTCACTCTTCTTGTACTTAAGTCGGCACTGTGTCTTTTATATTCAATTCCGATGTGATTTCTGTGTTTCATTGTCAATGTGAAGGTCCAAGGGACACAGTAACTCTTGTCTCCCAGGAGCCGCTCAAACCACAAACTCTTAGGAGACTCACTCTTCTTGTACTTAAGTCGGCACTGTGTCTTTTATATTCATTTCCGATGCGATTTCTGTGTTTCATTGTCAATGTGAAGGTCCAAGGGACACAGTAACTCTTGTCTCCCAGGAGCCGCTCAAACCACAAACTCTTAGGAGACTCACTTTTCTTGTACTTAAGTCGGCACTGTGTCTTTTATATTCATTTCCGATGCGATTTCTGTGTTTCATCGTCAATGTGAAGGTCCAAGCCATACAGTAAACCTGCACTGGTGCATCGGAATCCAATACTGGTCTCCCAGGAGCCGCTCAAACCACAAACTCTTAGGAGACTCACTCTTCTTGTACTTAAGTCGGCACTGTGTCTTTTATATTCAATTCCGATGTGATTTCTGTGTTTCATTGTCAATGTGAAGGTCCAAGGGACACAGTAACTCTTGTCTCCCAGGAGCCGCTCAAACCACAAACTCTTAGGAGACTCACTCTTCTTGTACTTAAGTCGGCACTGTGTCTTTTATATTCATTTCCGATGCGATTTCTGTGTTTCATTGTCAATGTGAAGGTCCAAGGGACACAGTAACTCTTGTCTCCCAGGAGCCGCTCAAACCACAAACTCTTAGGAGACTCACTCTTCTTGTACTTAAGTCGGCACTGTGTCTTTTATATTCATTTCCGATGCGATTTCTGTGTTTCATCGTCAATGTGAAGGTCCAAGCCATACAGTAAACCTGCACTGGTGCATCGGAATCCAATACTGGTCTCCCAGGAGCCGCTCAAACCACAAACTCTTAGGAGACTCACTCTTCTTGTACTTAAGTCGGCACTGTGTCTTTTATATTCATTTCCGGTGCGATTTCTGTGTTTCATTGTCAATGTGAAGGTCCAAGGGACACAGTAACTCTTGTCTCCCAGGAGCCGCTCAAACCACAAACTCTTAGGAGACTCACTCTTCTTGTACTTAAGTCGGCACTGTGTCTTTTATATTCATTTCCGATGCGATTTCTGTGTTTCATCGTCAATGTGAAGGTCCAAGCCATACAGTAAACCTGCACTGGTGCATCGGAATCCAATACTGGTCTCCCAGGAGCCGCTCAAACCACAAACTCTTAGGAGACTCACTCTTCTTGTACTTAAGTCGGCACTGTGTCTTTTATATTCAATTCCGATGCGATTTCTGTGTTTCATTGTCAATGTGAAGGTCCAAGGGACACAGTAACTCTTGTCTCCCAGGAGCCGCTCAAACCACAAACTCTTAGGAGACTCACTCTTCTTGTACTTAAGTCGGCACTGTGTCTTTTATATTCATTTCCGATGCGATTTCTGTGTTTCATTGTCAATGTGAAGGTCCAAGGGACACAGTAACTCTTGTCTCCCAGGAGCCGCTCAAACCACAAACTCTTAGGAGACTCACTCTTCTTGTACTTAAGTCGGCACTGTGTCTTTTATATTCAATTCCGATGTGATTTCTGTGTTTCATTGTCAATGTGAAGGTCCAAGGGACACAGTAACTCTTGTCTCCCAGGAGCCGCTCAAACCACAAACTCTTAGGAGACTCACTCTTCTTGTACTTAAGTCGGCACTGTGTCTTTTATATTCATTTCCGATGCGATTTCTGTGTTTCATTGTCAATGTGAAGGTCCAAGGGACACAGTAACTCTTGTCTCCCAGGAGCCGCTCAAACCACAAACTCTTAGGAGACTCACTCTTCTTGTACTTAAGTCGGCACTGTGTCTTTTATATTCATTTCCGATGCGATTTCTGTGTTTCATTGTCAATGTGAAGGTCCAAGGGACACAGTAACTCTTGTCTCCCAGGAGCCGCTCAAACCACAAACTCTTAGGAGACTCACTCTTCTTGTACTTAAGTCGGCACTGTGTCTTTTATATTCATTTCCGATGCGATTTCTGTGTTTCATCGTCAATGTGAAGGTCCAAGCCATACAGTAAACCTGCACTGGTGCATCGGAATCCAATACTGGTCTCCCAGGAGCCGCTCAAACCACAAACTCTTAGGAGACTCACTCTTCTTGTACTTAAGTCGGCACTGTGTCTTTTATATTCAATTCCGATGCGATTTCTGTGTTTCATTGTCAATGTGAAGGTCCAAGGGACACAGTAACTCTTGTCTCCCAGGAGCCGCTCAAACCACAAACTCTTAGGAGACTCACTCTTCTTGTACTTAAGTCGGCACTGTGTCTTTTATATTCATTTCCGATGCGATTTCTGTGTTTCATTGTCAATGTGAAGGTCCAAGGGACACAGTAACTCTTGTCTCCCAGGAGCCGCTCAAACCACAAACTCTTAGGAGACTCACTCTTCTTGTACTTAAGTCGGCACTGTGTCTTTTATATTCATTTCCGATGCGATTTCTGTGTTTCATTGTCATTGTGAAGGTCCAAGGGACACAGTAACTCTTGTCTCCCAGGAGCCGCTCAAACCACAAACTCTTAGGAGACTCACTCTTCTTGTACTTAAGTCGGCACTGTGTCTTTTATATTCAATTCCGATGTGATTTCTGTGTTTCATTGTCAATGTGAAGGTCCAAGGGACACAGTAACTCTTGTCTCCCAGGAGCCGCTCAAACCACAAACTCTTAGGAGACTCACTCTTCTTGTACTTAAGTCGGCACTGTGTCTTTTATATTCATTTCCGATGCGATTTCTGTGTTTCATTGTCAATGTGAAGGTCCAAGGGACACAGTAACTCTTGTCTCCCAGGAGCCGCTCAAACCACAAACTCTTAGGAGACTCACTCTTCTTGTACTTAAGTCGGCACTGTGTCTTTTATATTCATTTCCGATGCGATTTCTGTGTTTCATCGTCAATGTGAAGGTCCAAGCCATACAGTAAACCTGCACTGGTGCATCGGAATCCAATACTGGTCTCCCAGGAGCCGCTCAAACCACAAACTCTTAGGAGACTCACTCTTCTTGTACTTAAGTCGGAACTGTGTCTTTTATATTCATTTCCGATGCGATTTCTGTGTTTCATTGTCAATGTGAAGGTCCAAGGGACACAGTAACTCTTGTCTCCCAGGAGCCGCTCAAACCACAAACTCTTAGGAGACTCACTCTTCTTGTACTTAAGTCGGCACTGTGTCTTTTATATTCATTTCCGATGCGATTTCTGTGTTTCATCGTCAATGTGAAGGTCCAAGCCATACAGTAAACCTGCACTGGTGCATCGGAATCCAATACTGGTCTCCCAGGAGCCGCTCAAACCACAAACTCTTAGGAGACTCACTCTTCTTGTACTTAAGTCGGCACTGTGTCTTTTATATTCTATTCCGATGCGATTTCTGTGTTTCATTGTCAATGTGAAGGTCCAAGGGACACAGTAACTCTTGTCTCCCAGGAGCCGCTCAAACCACAAACTCTTAGGAGACTCACTCTTCTTGTACTTAAGTCGGCACTGTGTCTTTTATATTCATTTCCGATGCGATTTCTGTGTTTCATTGTCAATGTGAAGGTCCAAGGGACACAGTAACTCTTGTCTCCCAGGAGCCGCTCAAACCACAAACTCTTAGGAGACTCACTCTTCTTGTACTTAAGTCGGCACTGTGTCTTTTATATTCAATTCCGAAGTGATTTCTGTGTTTCATTGTCAATGTGAAGGTCCAAGGGACACAGTAACTCTTGTCTCCCAGGAGCCGCTCAAACCACAAACTCTTAGGAGACTCACTCTTCTTGTACTTAAGTCGGCACTGTGTCTTTTATATTCATTTCCGATGCGATTTCTGTGTTTCATTGTCAATGTGAAGGTCCAAGGGACACAGTAACTCTTGTCTCCCAGGAGCCGCTCAAACCACAAACTCTTAGGAGACTCACTCTTCTTGTACTTAAGTCGGCACTGTGTCTTTTATATTCATTTCCGATGCGATTTCTGTGTTTCATCGTCAATGTGAAGGTCCAAGCCATACAGTAAACCTGCACTGGTGCATCGGAATCCAATACTGGTCTCCCAGGAGCCGCTCAAACCACAAACTCTTAGGAGACTCACTCTTCTTGTACTTAAGTCGGCACTGTGTCTTTTATATTCAATTCCGATGTGATTTCTGTGTTTCATTGTCAATGTGAAGGTCCAAGGGACACAGTAACTCTTGTCTCCCAGGAGCCGCTCAAACCACAAACTCTTAGGAGACTCACTCTTCTTGTACTTAAGTCGGCACTGTGTCTTTTATATTCATTTCCGATGCGATTTCTGTGTTTCATTGTCAATGTGAAGGTCCAAGGGACACAGTAACTCTTGTCTCCCAGGAGCCGCTCAAACCACAAACTCTTAGGAGACTCACTCTTCTTGTACTTAAGTCGGCACTGTGTCTTTTATATTCATTTCCGATGCGATATCTGTGTTTCATCGTCAATGTGAAGGTCCAAGCCATACAGTAAACCTGCACTGGTGCATCGGAATCCAATACTGGTCTCCCAGGAGCCGCTCAAACCACAAACGCTTAGGAGACTCACTCTTCTTGTACTTAAGTCGGCACTGTGTCTTTTATATTCAATTCCGATGTGATTTCTGTGTTTCATTGTCAATGTGAAGGTCCAAGGGACACAGTAACTCTTGTCTCCCAGGAGCCGCTCAAACCACAAACTCTTAGGAGACTCACTCTTCTTGTACTTAAGTCGGCACTGTGTCTTTTATATTCATTTCCGATGCGATTTCTGTGTTTCATTGTCAATGTGAAGGTCCAAGGGACACAGTAACTCTTGTCTCCCAGGAGCCGCTCAAACCACAAACTCTTAGGAGACTCACTCTTCTTGTACTTAAGTCGGCACTGTGTCTTTTATATTCATTTCCGATGCGATTTCTGTGTTTCATCGTCAATGTGAAGGTCCAAGCCATACAGTAAACCTGCACTGGTGCATCGGAATCCAATACTGGTCTCCCAGGAGCCGCTCAAACCACAAACTCTTAGGAGACTCACTCCTCTTGTACTTAAGTCGGCACTGTGTCTTTTATATTCATTTCCGATGCGATTTCAGTGTTTCATTGTCAATGTGAAGGTCCAAGGGACACAGTAACTCTTGTCTCCCAGGAGCCGCTCAAACCACAAACTCTTAGGAGACTCACTCTTCTTGTACTTAAGTCGGCACTGTGTCTTTTATATTCATTTCCGATGCGATTTCTGTGTCTCATCGTCAATGTGAAGGTCCAAGCCATACAGTAAACCTGCACTGGTGCATCGGAATCCAATACTGGTCTCCCAGGAGCCGCTCAAACCACAAACTCTTAGGAGACTCACTCTTCTTGTACTTAAGTCGGCACTGTGTCTTTTATATTCAATTCCGATGCGATTTCTGTGTTTCATTGTCAATGTGAAGGTCCAAGGGACACAGTAACTCTTGTCTCCCAGGAGCCGCTCTAACCACAAACTCTTAGGAGACTCACTCTTCTTGTACTTAAGTCGGCACTGTGTCTTTTATATTCATTTCCGATGCGATTTCTGTGTTTCATTGTCAATGTGAAGGTCCAAGGGACACAGTAACTCTGGTCTCCCAGGAGCCGCTCAAACCACAAACTCTTAGGAGACTCACTCTTCTTGTACTTAAGTCGGCACTGTGTCTTTTATATTCATTTCCGATGCGATTTCTGTGTTTCATCGTCAATGTGAAGGTCCAAGCCATACAGTAAACCTGCACTGGTGCATCGGAATCCAATACTGGTCTCCCAGGAGCCGCTCAAACCACAAACTCTTAGGAGACTCACTCTTCTTGTACTTAAGTCGGCACTGTGTCTTTTATATTCAATTCCGATGCGATATCTGTGTTTCATCGTCAATGTGAAGGTCCAAGGGACACAGTAACTCTTGTCTCCCAGGAGCCGCTCTAACCACAAACTCTTAGGAGACTCACTCTTCTTGTACTTAAGTCGGCACTGTGTCTTTTATATTCATTTCCGATGCGATTTCTGTGTTTCATCGTCAATGTGAAGGTCCAAGCCATACAGTAAACCTGCACTGGTGCATCGGAATCCAATACTGGTCTCCCAGGAGCCGCTCAAACCACAAACTCTTAGGAGACTCACTCTTCTTGTACTTAAGTCGGCACTGTGTCTTTTATATTCATTTCCGATGCGATTTCTGTGTTTCATTGTCAATGTGAAGGTCCAAGGGACACAGTAACTCTTGTCTCCCAGGAGCCGCTCAAACCACAAACTCTTAGGAGACTCACTCTTCTTGTACTTAAGTCGGCACTGTGTCTTTTATATTCATTTCCGATGCGATTTCTGTGTTTCATCGTCAATGTGAAGGTCCAAGCCATACAGTAAACCTGCACTGGTGCATCGGAATCCAATACTGGTCTCCCAGGAGCCGCTCAAACCACAAACTCTTAGGAGACTCACTCTTCTTGTACTTAAGTCGGCACTGTGTCTTTTATATTCATTTCCGATGCGATTTCTGTGTTTCATTGTCAATGTGAAGGTCCAAGGGACACAGTAACTCTTGTCTCCCAGGAGCCGCTCAAACCACAAACTCTTAGGAGACTCACTCTTCTTGTACTTAAGTCGGCACTGTGTCTTTTATATTCATTTCCGATGCGATTTCTGTGTTTCATTGTCAATGTGAAGGTCCAAGGGACACAGTAACTCTTGTCTCCCAGGAGCCGCTCAAACCACAAACTCTTAGGAGACTCACTCTTCTTGTACTTAAGTCGGCACTGTGTCTTTTATATTCATTTCCGATGCGATTTCTGTGTTTCATCGTCAATGTGAAGGTCCAAGCCATACAGTAAACCTGCACTGGTGCATCGGAATCCAATACTGGTCTCCCAGGAGCCGCTCAAACCACAAACTCTTAGGAGACTCACTCTTCTTGTACTTAAGTCGGCACTGTGTCTTTTATATTCATTTCCGATGCGATTTCTGTGTTTCATTGTCAATGTGAAGGTCCAAGGGACACAGTAACTCTTGTCTCCCAGGAGCCGCTCAAACCACAAACTCTTAGGAGACTCACTCTTCTTGTACTTAAGTCGGCACTGTGTCTTTTATATTCATTTCCGATGCGATTTCTGTGTTTCATTGTCAATGTGAAGGTCCAAGGGACACAGTAACTCTTGTCTCCCAGGAGCCGCTCAAACCACAAACTCTTAGGAGACTCACTCTTCTTGTACTTAAGTCGGCACTGTGTCTTTTATATTCATTTCCGATGCGATTTCTGTGTTTCATCGTCAATGTGAAGGTCCAAGCCATACAGTAAACCTGCACTGGTGCATCGGAATCCAATACTGGTCTCCCAGGAGCCGCTCAAACCACAAACTCTTAGGAGACTCACTCTTCTTGTACTTAAGTCGGCACTGTGTCTTTTATATTCAATTCCGATGCGATATCTGTGTTTCATCGTCAATGTGAAGGTCCAAGGGACACAGTAACTCTTGTCTCCCAGGAGCCGCTCTAACCACAAACTCTTAGGAGACTCACTCTTCTTGTACTTAAGTCGGCACTGTGTCTTTTATATTCATTTCCGATGCGATTTCTGTGTTTCATCGTCAATGTGAAGGTCCAAGCCATACAGTAAACCTGCACTGGTGCATCGGAATCCAATACTGGTCTCCCAGGAGCCGCTCAAACCACAAACTCTTAGGAGACTCACTCTTCTTGTACTTAAGTCGGCACTGTGTCTTTTATATTCATTTCCGATGCGATTTCTGTGTTTCATTGTCAATGTGAAGGTCCAAGGGACACAGTAACTCTTGTCTCCCAGGAGCCGCTCAAACCACAAACTCTTAGGAGACTCACTCTTCTTGTACTTAAGTCGGCACTGTGTCTTTTATATTCATTTCCGATGCGATTTCTGTGTTTCATCGTCAATGTGAAGGTCCAAGCCATACAGTAAACCTGCACTGGTGCATCGGAATCCAATACTGGTCTCCCAGGAGCCGCTCAAACCACAAACTCTTAGGAGACTCACTCCTCTTGTACTTAAGTCGGCACTGTGTCTTTTATATTCATTTCCGATGCGATTTCTGTGTTTCATTGTCAATGTGAAGGTCCAAGGGACACAGTAACTCTTGTCTCCCAGGAGCCGCTCAAACCACAAACTCTTAGGAGACTCACTCTTCTTGTACTTAAGTCGGCACTGTGTCTTTTATATTCATTTCCGATGCGATATCTGTGTTTCATCGTCAATGTGAAGGTCCAAGCCATACAGTAAACCTGCACTGGTGCATCGGAATCCAATACTGGTCTCCCAGGAGCCGCTCAAACCACAAACTCTTAGGAGACTCACTCTTCTTGTACTTAAGTCGGCACTGTGTCTTTTATATTCATTTCCGATGCGATTTCTGTGTCTCATCGTCAATGTGAAGGTCCAAGCCATACAGTAAACCTGCACTGGTGCATCGGAATCCAATACTGGTCTCCCAGGAGCCGCTCAAACCACAAACTCTTAGGAGACTCACTCTTCTTGTACTTAAGTCGGCACTGTGTCTTTTATATTCAATTCCGATGTGATTTCTGTGTTTCATTGTCAATGTGAAGGTCCAAGGGACACAGTAACTCTTGTCTCCCAGGAGCCGCTCAAACCACAAACTCTTAGGAGACTCACTCTTCTTGTACTTAAGTCGGCACTGTGTCTTTTATATTCATTTCCGATGCGATTTCTGTGTTTCATTGTCAATGTGAAGGTCCAAGGGACACAGTAACTCTTGTCTCCCAGGAGCCGCTCAAACCACAAACTCTTAGGAGACTCACTCTTCTTGTACTTAAGTCGGCACTGTGTCTTTTATATTCATTTCCGATGCGATATCTGTGTTTCATCGTCAATGTGAAGGTCCAAGCCATACAGTAAACCTGCACTGGTGCATCGGAATCCAATACTGGTCTCCCAGGAGCCGCTCAAACCACAAACGCTTAGGAGACTCACTCTTCTTGTACTTAAGTCGGCACTGTGTCTTTTATATTCAATTCCGATGTGATTTCTGTGTTTCATTGTCAATGTGAAGGTCCAAGGGACACAGTAACTCTTGTCTCCCAGGAGCCGCTCAAACCACAAACTCTTAGGAGACTCACTCTTCTTGTACTTAAGTCGGCACTGTGTCTTTTATATTCATTTCCGATGCGATTTCTGTGTTTCATTGTCAATGTGAAGGTCCAAGGGACACAGTAACTCTTGTCTCCCAGGAGCCGCTCAAACCACAAACTCTTAGGAGACTCACTCTTCTTGTACTTAAGTCGGCACTGTGTCTTTTATATTCATTTCCGATGCGATTTCTGTGTTTCATTGTCAATGTGAAGGTCCAAGGGACACAGTAACTCTTGTCTCCCAGGAGCCGCTCAAACCACAAACGCTTAGGAGACTCACTCTTCTTGTACTTAAGTCGGCACTGTGTCTTTTATATTCAATTCCGATGTGATTTCTGTGTTTCATTGTCAATGTGAAGGTCCAAGGGACACAGTAACTCTTGTCTCCCAGGAGCCGCTCAAACCACAAACTCTTAGGAGACTCACTCTTCTTGTACTTAAGTCGGCACTGTGTCTTTTATATTCATTTCCGATGCGATTTCTGTGTTTCATTGTCAATGTGAAGGTCCAAGGGACACAGTAACTCTTGTCTCCCAGGAGCCGCTCAAACCACAAACTCTTAGGAGACTCACTCTTCTTGTACTTAAGTCGGCACTGTGTCTTTTATATTCAATTCCGATGTGATTTCTGTGTTTCATTGTCAATGTGAAGGTCCAAGGGACACAGTAACTCTTGTCTCCCAGGAGCCGCTCAAACCACAAACTCTTAGGAGACTCACTCTTCTTGTACTTAAGTCGGCACTGTGTCTTTTATATTCATTTCCGATGCGATTTCTGTGTTTCATTGTCAATGTGAAGGTCCAAGGGACACAGTAACTCTTGTCTCCCAGGAGCCGCTCAAACCACAAACGCTTAGGAGACTCACTCTTCTTGTACTTAAGTCGGCACTGTGTCTTTTATATTCAATTCCGATGTGATTTCTGTGTTTCATTGTCAATGTGAAGGTCCAAGGGACACAGTAACTCTTGTCTCCCAGGAGCCGCTCAAACCACAAACTCTTAGGAGACTCACTCTTCTTGTACTTAAGTCGGCACTGTGTCTTTTATATTCATTTCCGATGCGATTTCTGTGTTTCATTGTCAATGTGAAGGTCCAAGGGACACAGTAACTCTTGTCTCCCAGGAGCCGCTCAAACCACAAACTCTTAGGAGACTCACTCTTCTTGTACTTAAGTCGGCACTGTGTCTTTTATATTCATTTCCGATGCGATTTCTGTGTTTCATCGTCAATGTGAAGGTCCAAGCCATACAGTAAACCTGCACTGGTGCATCGGAATCCAATACTGGTCTCCCAGGAGCCGCTCAAACCACAAACTCTTAGGAGACTCACTCTTCTTGTACTTAAGTCGGCACTGTGTCTTTTATATTCATTTCCGATGCGATTTCTGTGTTTCATTGTCAATGTGAAGGTCCAAGGGACACAGTAACTCTTGTCTCCCAGGAGCCGCTCAAACCACAAACTCTTAGGAGACTCACTCTTCTTGTACTTAAGTCGGCACTGTGTCTTTTATATTCATTTCCGATGCGATTTCTGTGTTTCATCGTCAATGTGAAGGTCCAAGCCATACAGTAAACCTGCACTGGTGCATCGGAATCCAATACTGGTCTCCCAGGAGCCGCTCAAACCACAAACTCTTAGGAGACTCACTCCTCTTGTACTTAAGTCGGCACTGTGTCTTTTATATTCATTTCCGATGCGATTTCTGTGTTTCATTGTCAATGTGAAGGTCCAAGGGACACAGTAACTCTTGTCTCCCAGGAGCCGCTCAAACCACAAACTCTTAGGAGACTCACTCTTCTTGTACTTAAGTCGGCACTGTGTCTTTTATATTCATTTCCGATGCGATTTCTGTGTTTCATTGTCAATGTGAAGGTCCAAGGGACACAGTAACTCTTGTCTCCCAGGAGCCGCTCAAACCACAAACTCTTAGGAGACTCACTCTTCTTGTACTTAAGTCGGCACTGTGTCTTTTATATTCATTTCCGATGCGATTTCTGTGTTTCATTGTCAATGTGAAGGTCCAAGGGACACAGTAACTCTTGTCTCCCAGGAGCCGCTCAAACCACAAACTCTTAGGAGACTCACTCTTCTTGTACTTAAGTCGGCACTGTGTCTTTTATATTCATTTCCGATGCGATTTCTGTGTTTCATCGTCAATGTGAAGGTCCAAGCCATACAGTAAACCTGCACTGGTGCATCGGAATCCAATACTGGTCTCCCAGGAGCCGCTCAAACCACAAACTCTTAGGAGACTCACTCCTCTTGTACTTAAGTCGGCACTGTGTCTTTTATATTCATTTCCGATGCGATTTCTGTGTTTCATTGTCAATGTGAAGGTCCAAGGGACACAGTAACTCTTGTCTCCCAGGAGCCGCTCAAACCACAAACTCTTAGGAGACTCACTCTTCTTGTACTTAAGTCGGCACTGTGTCTTTTATATTCATTTCCGATGCGATTTCTGTGTTTCATCGTCAATGTGAAGGTCCAAGGCATACAGTAAACCTGCACTGGTGCATCGGAATCCAATACTGGTCTCCCAGGAGCCGCTCAAACCACAAACTCTTAGGAGACTCACTCTTCTTGTACTTAAGTCGGCACTGTGTCTTTTATATTCAATTCCGATGCGATTTCTGTGTTTCATTGTCAATGTGAAGGTCCAAGGGACACAGTAACTCTTGTCTCCCAGGAGCCGCTCTAACCACAAACTCTTAGGAGACTCACTCTTCTTGTACTTAAGTCGGCACTGTGTCTTTTATATTCATTTCCGATGCGATTTCTGTGTTTCATTGTCAATGTGAAGGTCCAAGGGACACAGTAACTCTTGTCTCCCAGGAGCCGCTCAAACCACAAACTCTTAGGAGACTCACTCTTCTTGTACTTAAGTCGGCACTGTGTCTTTTATATTCATTTCCGATGCGATTTCTGTGTTTCATCGTCAATGTGAAGGTCCAAGCCATACAGTAAACCTGCACTGGTGCATCGGAATCCAATACTGGTCTCCCAGGAGCCGCTCAAACCACAAACTCTTAGGAGACTCACTCTTCTTGTACTTAAGTCGGCACTGTGTCTTTTATATTCATTTCCGATGCGATTTCTGTGTTTCATTGTCAATGTGAAGGTCCAAGGGACACAGTAACTCTTGTCTCCCAGGAGCCGCTCAAACCACAAACTCTTAGGAGACTCACTCTTCTTGTACTTAAGTCGGCACTGTGTCTTTTATATTCATTTCCGATGCGATTTCTGTGTTTCATCGTCAATGTGAAGGTCCAAGCCATACAGTAAACCTGCACTGGTGCATCGGAATCCAATACTGGTCTCCCAGGAGCCGCTCAAACCACAAACTCTTAGGAGACTCACTCCTCTTGTACTTAAGTCGGCACTGTGTCTTTTATATTCATTTCCGATGCGATTTCTGTGTTTCATTGTCAATGTGAAGGTCCAAGGGACACAGTAACTCTTGTCTCCCAGGAGCCGCTCAAACCACAAACTCTTAGGAGACTCACTCTTCTTGTACTTAAGTCGGCACTGTGTCTTTTATATTCATTTCCGATGCGATTTCTGTGTTTCATTGTCAATGTGAAGGTCCAAGGGACACAGTAACTCTTGTCTCCCAGGAGCCGCTCAAACCACAAACTCTTAGGAGACTCACTCTTCTTGTACTTAAGTCGGCACTGTGTCTTTTATATTCATTTCCGATGCGATTTCTGTGTTTCATTGTCAATGTGAAGGTCCAAGGGACACAGTAACTCTTGTCTCCCAGGAGCCGCTCAAACCACAAACTCTTAGGAGACTCACTCTTCTTGTACTTAAGTCGGCACTGTGTCTTTTATATTCATTTCCGATGCGATTTCTGTGTTTCATCGTCAATGTGAAGGTCCAAGCCATACAGTAAACCTGCACTGGTGCATCGGAATCCAATACTGGTCTCCCAGGAGCCGCTCAAACCACAAACTCTTAGGAGACTCACTCCTCTTGTACTTAAGTCGGCACTGTGTCTTTTATATTCATTTCCGATGCGATTTCTGTGTTTCATTGTCAATGTGAAGGTCCAAGGGACACAGTAACTCTTGTCTCCCAGGAGCCGCTCAAACCACAAACTCTTAGGAGACTCACTCTTCTTGTACTTAAGTCGGCACTGTGTCTTTTATATTCATTTCCGATGCGATTTCTGTGTTTCATCGTCAATGTGAAGGTCCAAGGCATACAGTAAACCTGCACTGGTGCATCGGAATCCAATACTGGTCTCCCAGGAGCCGCTCAAACCACAAACTCTTAGGAGACTCACTCTTCTTGTACTTAAGTCGGCACTGTGTCTTTTATATTCAATTCCGATGCGATTTCTGTGTTTCATTGTCAATGTGAAGGTCCAAGGGACACAGTAACTCTTGTCTCCCAGGAGCCGCTCTAACCACAAACTCTTAGGAGACTCACTCTTCTTGTACTTAAGTCGGCACTGTGTCTTTTATATTCATTTCCGATGCGATTTCTGTGTTTCATTGTCAATGTGAAGGTCCAAGGGACACAGTAACTCTTGTCTCCCAGGAGCCGCTCAAACCACAAACTCTTAGGAGACTCACTCTTCTTGTACTTAAGTCGGCACTGTGTCTTTTATATTCATTTCCGATGCGATTTCTGTGTTTCATCGTCAATGTGAAGGTCCAAGCCATACAGTAAACCTGCACTGGTGCATCGGAATCCAATACTGGTCTCCCAGGAGCCGCTCAAACCACAAACTCTTAGGAGACTCACTCTTCTTGTACTTAAGTCGGCACTGTGTCTTTTATATTCAATTCCGATGCGATATCTGTGTTTCATCGTCAATGTGAAGGTCCAAGGGACACAGTAACTCTTGTCTCCCAGGAGCCGCTCTAACCACAAACTCTTAGGAGACTCACTCTTCTTGTACTTAAGTCGGCACTGTGTCTTTTATATTCATTTCCGATGCGATTTCTGTGTTTCATCGTCAATGTGAAGGTCCAAGCCATACAGTAAACCTGCACTGGTGCATCGGAATCCAATACTGGTCTCCCAGGAGCCGCTCAAACCACAAACTCTTAGGAGACTCACTCTTCTTGTACTTAAGTCGGCACTGTGTCTTTTATATTCATTTCCGATGCGATTTCTGTGTTTCATTGTCAATGTGAAGGTCCAAGGGACACAGTAACTCTTGTCTCCCAGGAGCCGCTCAAACCACAAACTCTTAGGAGACTCACTCTTCTTGTACTTAAGTCGGCACTGTGTCTTTTATATTCATTTCCGATGCGATTTCTGTGTTTCATCGTCAATGTGAAGGTCCAAGCCATACAGTAAACCTGCACTGGTGCATCGGAATCCAATACTGGTCTCCCAGGAGCCGCTCAAACCACAAACTCTTAGGAGACTCACTCCTCTTGTACTTAAGTCGGCACTGTGTCTTTTATATTCATTTCCGATGCGATTTCTGTGTTTCATTGTCAATGTGAAGGTCCAAGGGACACAGTAACTCTTGTCTCCCAGGAGCCGCTCAAACCACAAACTCTTAGGAGACTCACTCTTCTTGTACTTAAGTCGGCACTGTGTCTTTTATATTCATTTCCGATGCGATATCTGTGTTTCATCGTCAATGTGAAGGTCCAAGCCATACAGTAAACCTGCACTGGTGCATCGGAATCCAATACTGGTCTCCCAGGAGCCGCTCAAACCACAAACTCTTAGGAGACTCACTCTTCTTGTACTTAAGTCGGCACTGTGTCTTTTATATTCATTTCCGATGCGATTTCTGTGTCTCATCGTCAATGTGAAGGTCCAAGCCATACAGTAAACCTGCACTGGTGCATCGGAATCCAATACTGGTCTCCCAGGAGCCGCTCAAACCACAAACTCTTAGGAGACTCACTCTTCTTGTACTTAAGTCGGCACTGTGTCTTTTATATTCAATTCCGATGTGATTTCTGTGTTTCATTGTCAATGTGAAGGTCCAAGGGACACAGTAACTCTTGTCTCCCAGGAGCCGCTCAAACCACAAACTCTTAGGAGACTCACTCTTCTTGTACTTAAGTCGGCACTGTGTCTTTTATATTCATTTCCGATGCGATTTCTGTGTTTCATTGTCAATGTGAAGGTCCAAGGGACACAGTAACTCTTGTCTCCCAGGAGCCGCTCAAACCACAAACTCTTAGGAGACTCACTCTTCTTGTACTTCAGTCGGCACTGTGTCTTTTATATTCATTTCCGATGCGATATCTGTGTTTCATCGTCAATGTGAAGGTCCAAGCCATACAGTAAACCTGCACTGGTGCATCGGAATCCAATACTGGTCTCCCAGGAGCCGCTCAAACCACAAACGCTTAGGAGACTCACTCTTCTTGTACTTAAGTCGGCACTGTGTCTTTTATATTCAATTCCGATGTGATTTCTGTGTTTCATTGTCAATGTGAAGGTCCAAGGGACACAGTAACTCTTGTCTCCCAGGAGCCGCTCAAACCACAAACTCTTAGGAGACTCACTCTTCTTGTACTTAAGTCGGCACTGTGTCTTTTATATTCATTTCCGATGCGATTTCTGTGTTTCATTGTCAATGTGAAGGTCCAAGGGACACAGTAACTCTTGTCTCCCAGGAGCCGCTCAAACCACAAACTCTTAGGAGACTCACTCTTCTTGTACTTAAGTCGGCACTGTGTCTTTTATATTCATTTCCGATGCGATTTCTGTGTTTCATCGTCAATGTGAAGGTCCAAGCCATACAGTAAACCTGCACTGGTGCATCGGAATCCAATACTGGTCTCCCAGGAGCCGCTCAAACCACAAACTCTTAGGAGACTCACTCCTCTTGTACTTAAGTCGGCACTGTGTCTTTTATATTCATTTCCGATGCGATTTCTGTGTTTCATTGTCAATGTGAAGGTCCAAGGGACACAGTAACTCTTGTCTCCCAGGAGCCGCTCAAACCACAAACTCTTAGGAGACTCACTCTTCTTGTACTTAAGTCGGCACTGTGTCTTTTATATTCATTTCCGATGCGATTTCTGTGTTTCATCGTCAATGTGAAGGTCCAAGCCATACAGTAAACCTGCACTGGTGCATCGGAATCCAATACTGGTCTCCCAGGAGCCGCTCAAACCACAAACTCTTAGGAGACTCACTCTTCTTGTACTTAAGTCGGCACGGTGTCTTTTATATTCAATTCCGATGCGATTTCTGTGTTTCATTGTCAATGTGAAGGTCCAAGGGACACAGTAAGTCTTGTCTCCCAGGAGCCGCTCTAACCACAAACTCTTAGGAGACTCACTCTTCTTGTACTTAAGTCGGCACTGTGTCTTTTATATTCATTTCCGATGCGATTTCTGTGTTTCATTGTCAATGTGAAGGTCCAAGGGACACAGTAACTCTTGTCTCCCAGGAGCCGCTCAAACCACAAACTCTTAGGAGACTCACTCTTCTTGTACTTAAGTCGGCACTGTGTCTTTTATATTCAATTCCGATGTGATTTCTGTGTTTCATTGTCAATGTGAAGGTCCAAGGGACACAGTAACTCTTGTCTCCCAGGAGCCGCTCAAACCACAAACTCTTAGGAGACTCACTCTTCTTGTACTTAAGTCGGCACTGTGTCTTTTATATTCATTTCCGATGCGATTTCTGTGTTTCATTGTCAATGTGAAGGTCCAAGGGACACAGTAACTCTTGTCTCCCAGGAGCCGCTCAAACCACAAACTCTTAGGAGACTCACTCTTCTTGTACTTAAGTCGGCACTGTGTCTTTTATATTCATTTCCGATGCGATTTCTGTGTTTCATCGTCAATGTGAAGGTCCAAGCCATACAGTAAACCTGCACTGGTGCATCGGAATCCAATACTGGTCTCCCAGGAGCCGCTCAAACCACAAACTCTTAGGAGACTCACTCTTCTTGTACTTAAGTCGGCACTGTGTCTTTTATATTCAATTCCGATGTGATTTCTGTGTTTCATTGTCAATGTGAAGGTCCAAGGGACACAGTAACTCTTGTCTCCCAGGAGCCGCTCAAACCACAAACTCTTAGGAGACTCACTCTTCTTGTACTTAAGTCGGCACTGTGTCTTTTATATTCATTTCCGATGCGATTTCTGTGTTTCATTGTCAATGTGAAGGTCCAAGGGACACAGTAACTCTTGTCTCCCAGGAGCCGCTCAAACCACAAACTCTTAGGAGACTCACTCTTCTTGTACTTAAGTCGGCACTGTGTCTTTTATATTCATTTCCGATGCGATTTCTGTGTTTCATCGTCAATGTGAAGGTCCAAGCCATACAGTAAACCTGCACTGGTGCATCGGAATCCAATACTGGTCTCCCAGGAGCCGCTCAAACCACAAACTCTTAGGAGACTCACTCTTCTTGTACTTAAGTCGGCACTGTGTCTTTTATATTCAATTCCGATGTGATTTCTGTGTTTCATTGTCAATGTGAAGGTCCAAGGGACACAGTAACTCTTGTCTCCCAGGAGCCGCTCAAACCACAAACTCTTAGGAGACTCACTCTTCTTGTACTTAAGTCGGCACTGTGTCTTTTATATTCATTTCCGATGCGATTTCTGTGTTTCATTGTCAATGTGAAGGTCCAAGGGACACAGTAACTCTTGTCTCCCAGGAGCCGCTCAAACCACAAACTCTTAGGAGACTCACTCTTCTTGTACTTAAGTCGGCACTGTGTCTTTTATATTCATTTCCGATGCGATTTCTGTGTTTCATCGTCAATGTGAAGGTCCAAGCCATACAGTAAACCTGCACTGGTGCATCGGAATCCAATACTGGTCTCCCAGGAGCCGCTCAAACCACAAACTCTTAGGAGACTCACTCTTCTTGTACTTAAGTCGGCACTGTGTCTTTTATATTCAATTCCGATGCGATATCTGTGTTTCATTGTCAATGTGAAGGTCCAAGGGACACAGTAACTCTTGTCTCCCAGGAGCCGCTCAAACCACAAACTCTTAGGAGACTCACTCTTCTTGTACTTAAGTCGGCACTGTGTCTTTTATATTCATTTCCGATGCGTTTTCTGTGTTTCATCGTCAATGTGAAGGTCCAAGCCATACAGTAAACCTGCACTGGTGCATCGGAATCCAATACTGGTCTCCCAGGAGCCGCTCAAACCACAAACTCTTAGGAGACTCACTCTTCTTGTACTTAAGTCGGCACTGTGTCTTTTATATTCATTTCCGATGCGATTTCTGTGTTTCATTGTCAATGTGAAGGTCCAAGGGACACAGTAACTCTTGTCTCCCAAGAGCCGCTCAAACCACAAACTCTTAGGAGACTCACTCTTCTTGTACTTAAGTCGGCACTGTGTCTTTTATATTCATTTCCGATGCGATTTCTGTGTTTCATCGTCAATGTGAAGGTCCAAGCCATACAGTAAACCTGCACTGGTGCATCGGAATCCAATACTGGTCTCCCAGGAGCCGCTCAAACCACAAACTCTTAGGAGACTCACTCTTCTTGTACTTAAGTCGGCACTGTGTCTTTTATATTCAATTCCGATGCGATTTCTGTGTTTCATTGTCAATGTGAAGGTCCAAGGGACACAGTAACTCTTGTCTCCCAGGAGCCGCTCAAACCACAAACTCTTAGGAGACTCACTCTTCTTGTACTTAAGTCGGCACTGTGTCTTTTATATTCACTTCCGATGCGATTTCTGTGTTTCATCGTCAATGTGAAGGTCCAAGCCATACAGTAAACCTGCACTGGTGCATCGGAATCCAATACTGGTCTCCCAGGAGCCGCTCAAACCACAAACTCTTAGGAGACTCACTCTTCTTGTACTTAAGTCGGCACTGTGTCTTTTATATTCATTTCCGATGCGATTTCTGTGTTTCATTGTCAATGTGAAGGTCCAAGGGACACAGTAACTCTTGTCTCCCAGGAGCCGCTCAAACCACAAACTCTTAGGAGACTCACTCTTCTTGTACTTAAGTCGGCACTGTGTCTTTTATATTCAATTCCGATGCGATTTCTGTGTTTCATTGTCAATGTGAAGGTCCAAGGGACACAGTAACTCTTGTCTCCCAGGAGCCGCACAAACCACAAACTCTTAGGAGACTCACTCTTCTTGTACTTAAGTCGGCACTGTGTCTTTTATATTCATTTCCGATGCGATTTCTGTGTTTCATTGTCAATGTGAAGGTCCAAGGGACACAGTAACTCTTGTCTCCCAGGAGCCGCTCAAACCACAAACTCTTAGGAGACTCACTCTTCTTGTACTTAAGTCGGCACTGTGTCTTTTATATTCAATTCCGATGCGATTTCTGTGTTTCATTGTCAATGTGAAGGTCCAAGGGACACAGTAACTCTTGTCTCCCAGGAGCCGCTCAAACCACAAACTCTTAGGAGACTCACTCTTCTTGTACTTAAGTCGGCACTGTGTCTTTTATATTCATTTCCGATGCGATTTCTGTGTTTCATTGTCAATGTGAAGGTCCAAGGGACACAGTAACTCTTGTCTCCCAGGAGCCGCTCAAACCACAAACTCTTAGGAGACTCACTCTTCTTGTACTTAAGTCGGCACTGTGTCTTTTATATTCAATTCCGATGCGATTTCTGTGTTTCATTGTCAATGTGAAGGTCCAAGGGACACAGTAACTCTTGTCTCCCAGGAGCCGCTCAAACCACAAACTCTTAGGAGACTCACTCTTCTTGTACTTAAGTCGGCACTGTGTCTTTTATATTCATTTCCGATGCGATTTCTGTGTTTCATTGTCAATGTGAAGGTCCAAGGGACACAGTAACTCTTGTCTCCCAGGAGCCGCTCAAACCACAAACTCTTAGGAGACTCACTCTTCTTGTACTTAAGTCGGCACTGTGTCTTTTATATTCATTTCCGATGCGATTTCTGTGTTTCATCGTCAATGTGAAGGTCCAAGCCATACAGTAAACCTGCACTGGTGCATCGGAATCCAATACTGGTCTCCCAGGAGCCGCTCAAACCACAAACTCTTAGGAGACTCACTCTTCTTGTACTTAAGTCGGCACTGTGTCTTTTATATTCAATTCCGATGTGATTTCTGTGTTTCATTGTCAATGTGAAGGTCCAAGGGACACAGTAACTCTTGTCTCCCAGGAGCCGCTCAAACCACAAACTCTTAGGAGACTCACTCTTCTTGTACTTAAGTCGGCACTGTGTCTTTTATATTCATTTCCGATGCGATTTCTGTGTTTCATTGTCAATGTGAAGGTCCAAGGGACACAGTAACTCTTGTCTCCCAGGAGCCGCTCAAACCACAAACTCTTAGGAGACTCACTCTTCTTGTACTTAAGTCGGCACTGTGTCTTTTATATTCATTTCCGATGCGATTTCTGTGTTTCATCGTCAATGTGAAGGTCCAAGCCATACAGTAAACCTGCACTGGTGCATCGGAATCCAATACTGGTCTCCCAGGAGCCGCTCAAACCACAAACTCTTAGGAGACTCACTCTTCTTGTACTTAAGTCGGCACTGTGTCTTTTATATTCAATTCCGATGTGATTTCTGTGTTTCATTGTCAATATGAAGGTCCAAGGGACACAGTAACTCTTGTCTCCCAGGAGCCGCTCAAACCACAAACTCTTAGGAGACTCACTCTTCTTGTACTTAAGTCGGCACTGTGTCTTTTATATTCATTTCCGATGCGATTTCTGTGTTTCATTGTCAATGTGAAGGTCCAAGGGACACAGTAACTCTTGTCTCCCAGGAGCCGCTCAAACCACAAACTCTTAGGAGACTCACTCTTCTTGTACTTAAGTCGGCACTGTGTCTTTTATATTCATTTCCGATGCGATTTCTGTGTTTCATCGTCAATGTGAAGGTCCAAGCCATACAGTAAACCTGCACTGGTGCATCGGAATCCAATACTGGTCTCCCAGGAGCCGCTCAAACCACAAACTCTTAGGAGACTCACTCTTCTTGTACTTAAGTCGGCACTGTGTCTTTTATATTCAATTCCGATGTGATTTCTGTGTTTCATTGTCAATGTGAAGGTCCAAGGGACACAGTAACTCTTGTCTCCCAGGAGCCGCTCAAACCACAAACTCTTAGGAGACTCACTCTTCTTGTACTTAAGTCGGCACTGTGTCTTTTATATTCATTTCCGATGCGATTTCTGTGTTTCATTGTCAATGTGAAGGTCCAAGGGACACAGTAACTCTTGTCTCCCAGGAGCCGCTCAAACCACAAACTCTTAGGAGACTCACTCTTCTTGTACTTAAGTCGGCACTGTGTCTTTTATATTCATTTCCGATGCGATTTCTGTGTTTCATCGTCAATGTGAAGGTCCAAGCCATACAGTAAACCTGCACTGGTGCATCGGAATCCAATACTGGTCTCCCAGGAGCCGCTCAAACCACAAACTCTTAGGAGACTCACTCTTCTTGTACTTAAGTCGGCACTGTGTCTTTTATATTCAATTCCGATGTGATTTCTGTGTTTCATTGTCAATGTGAAGGTCCAAGGGACACAGTAACTCTTGTCTCCCAGGAGCCGCTCAAACCGCAAACTCTTAGGAGACTCACTCTTCTTGTACTTAAGTCGGCACTGTGTCTTTTATATTCATTTCCGATGCGATTTCTGTGTTTCATTGTCAATGTGAAGGTCCAAGGGACACAGTAACTCTTGTCTCCCAGGAGCCGCTCAAACCACAAACTCTTAGGAGACTCACTCTTCTTGTACTTAAGTCGGCACTGTGTCTTTTATATTCATTTCCGATGCGATTTCTGTGTTTCATCGTCAATGTGAAGGTCCAAGCCATACAGTAAACCTGCACTGGTGCATCGGAATCCAATACTGGTCTCCCAGGAGCCGCTCAAACCACAAACTCTTAGGAGACTCACTCTTCTTGTACTTAAGTCGGCACTGTGTCTTTTATATTCAATTCCGATGTGATTTCTGTGTTTCATTGTCAATGTGAAGGTCCAAGGGACACAGTAACTCTTGTCTCCCAGGAGCCGCTCAAACCACAAACTCTTAGGAGACTCACTCTTCTTGTACTTAAGTCGGCACTGTGTCTTTTATATTCATTTCCGATGCGATTTCTGTGTTTCATTGTCAATGTGAAGGTCCAACGGACACAGTAACTCTTGTCTCCCAGGAGCCGCTCAAACCACAAACTCTTAGGAGACTCACTCTTCTTGTACTTAAGTCGGCACTGTGTCTTTTATATTCATTTCCGATGCGATTTCTGTGTTTCATCGTCAATGTGAAGGTCCAAGCCATACAGTAAACCTGCACTGGTGCATCGGAATCCAATACTGGTCTCCCAGGAGCCGCTCAAACCACAAACTCTTAGGAGACTCACTCTTCTTGTACTTAAGTCGGCACTGTGTCTTTTATATTCAATTCCGATGCGATATCTGTGTTTCATTGTCAATGTGAAGGTCCAAGGGACACAGTAACTCTTGTCTCCCAGGAGCCGCTCAAACCACAAACTCTTAGGAGACTCACTCTTCTTGTACTTAAGTCGGCACTGTGTCTTTTATATTCATTTCCGATGCGTTTTCTGTGTTTCATCGTCAATGTGAAGGTCCAAGCCATACAGTGAACCTGCACTGGTGCATCGGAATCCAATACTGGTCTCCCAGGAGCCGCTCAAACCACAAACTCTTAGGAGACTCACTCTTCTTGTACTTAAGTCGGCACTGTGTCTTTTATATTCATTTCCGATGCGATTTCTGTGTTTCATTGTCAATGTGAAGGTCCAAGGGACACAGTAACTCTTGTCTCCCAGGAGCCGCTCAAACCACAAACTCTTAGGAGACTCACTCTTCTTGTACTTAAGTCGGCACTGTGTCTTTTATATTCATTTCCGATGCGATTTCTGTGTTTCATCGTCAATGTGAAGGTCCAAACCATACAGTAAACCTGCACTGGTGCATCGGAATCCAATACTGGTCTCCCAGGAGCCGCTCAAACCACAAACTCTTAGGAGACTCACTCTTCTTGTACTTAAGTCGGCACTGTGTCTTTTATATTCATTTCCGATGCGATTTCTGTGTTTCATTGTCAATGTGAAGGTCCAAGGGACACAGTAACTCTTGTCTCCCAGGAGCCGCTCAAACCACAAACTCTTAGGAGACTCACTCTTCTTGTACTTAAGTCGGCACTGTGTCTTTTATATTCATTTCCGATGCGATTTCTGTGTTTCATTGTCAATGTGAAGGTCCAAGGGACACAGTAACTCTTGTCTCCAAGGAGCCGCTCAAACCACAAACTCTTAGGAGACTCACTCTTCTTGTACTTAAGTCGGCACTGTGTCTTTTATATTCATTTCCGATGCGATTTCTGTGTTTCATCGTCAATGTGAAGGTCCAAGCCATACAGTAAACCTGCACTGGTGCATCGGAATCCAATACTGGTCTCCCAGGAGCCGCTCAAACCACAAACTCTTAGGAGACTCACTCTTCTTGTACTTAAGTCGGCACTGTGTCTTTTATATTCAATTCCGATGTGATTTCTGTGTTTCATTGTCAATGTGAAGGTCCAAGGGACACAGTAACTCTTGTCTCCCAGGAGCCGCTCAAACCACAAACTCTTAGGAGACTCACTCTTCTTGTACTTAAGTCGGCACTATGTCTTTTATATTCATTTCCGATGCGATTTCTGTGTTTCATCGTCAATGTGAAGGTCCAAGCCATACAGTAAACCTGCACTGGTGCATCGGAATCCAATACTGGTCTCCCAGGAGCCGCTCAAACCACAAACTCTTAGGAGACTCACTCTTCTTGTACTTAAGTCGGCACTGTGTCTTTTATATTCATTTCCGATGCGATTTCTGTGTTTCATTGTCAATGTGAAGGTCCAAGGGACACAGTAACTCTTGTCTCCCAGGAGCCGCTCAAACCACAAACTCTTAGGAGACTCACTCTTCTTGTACTTAAGTCGGCACTGTGTCTTTTATATTCATTTCCGATGCGATTTCTGTGTTTCATCGTCAATGTGAAGGTCCAAGCCATACAGTAAACCTGCACTGGTGCATCGGAATCCAATACTGGTCTCCCAGGAGCCGCTCAAACCACAAACTCTTAGGAGACTCACTCTTCTTGTACTTAAGTCGGCACTGTGTCTTTTATATTCAATTCCGATGTGATTTCTGTGTTTCATTGTCAATGTGAAGGTCCAAGGGACACAGTAACTCTTGTCTCCCAGGAGCCGCTCAAACCACAAACTCTTAGGAGACTCACTCTTCTTGTACTTAAGTCGGCACTGTGTCTTTTATATTCATTTCCGATGCGATTTCTGTGTTTCATTGTCAATGTGAAGGTCCAACGGACACAGTAACTCTTGTCTCCCAGGAGCCGCTCAAACCACAAACTCTTAGGAGACTCACTCTTCTTGTACTTAAGTCGGCACTGTGTCTTTTATATTCATTTCCGATGCGATTTCTGTGTTTCATCGTCAATGTGAAGGTCCAAGCCATACAGTAAACCTGCACTGGTGCATCGGAATCCAATACTGGTCTCCCAGGAGCCGCTCAAACCACAAACTCTTAGGAGACTCACTCTTCTTGTACTTAAGTCGGCACTGTGTCTTTTATATTCAATTCCGATGCGATATCTGTGTTTCATTGTCAATGTGAAGGTCCAAGGGACACAGTAACTCTTGTCTCCCAGGAGCCGCTCAAACCACAAACTCTTAGGAGACTCACTCTTCTTGTACTTAAGTCGGCACTGTGTCTTTTATATTCATTTCCGATGCGATTTCTGTGTTTCATTGTCAATGTGAAGGTCCAAACCATACAGTAAACCTGCACTGGTGCATCGGAATCCAATACTGGTCTCCCAGGAGCCGCTCAAACCACAAACTCTTAGGAGACTCACTCTTCTTGTACTTAAGTCGGCACTGTGTCTTTTATATTCAATTCCGATGCGATATCTGTGTTTCATTGTCAATGTGAAGGTCCAAGGGACACAGTAACTCTTGTCTCCCAGGAGCCGCTCAAACCACAAACTCTTAGGAGACTCACTCTTCTTGTACTTAAGTCGGCACTGTGTCTTTTATATTCAATTCCGATGCGATATCTGTGTTTCATTGTCAATGTGAAGGTCCAAGGGACACAGTAACTCTTGTCTCCCAGGAGCCGCTCAAACCACAAACTCTTAGGAGACTCACTCTTCTTGTACTTAAGTCGGCACTGTGTCTTTTATATTCATTTCCGATGCGATTTCTGTGTTTCATTGTCAATGTGAAGGTCCAAACCATACAGTAAACCTGCACTGGTGCATCGGAATCCAATACTGGTCTCCCAGGAGCCGCTCAAACCACAAACTCTTAGGAGACTCACTCTTCTTGTACTTAAGTCGGCACTGTGTCTTTTATATTCAATTCCGATGCGATATCTGTGTTTCATTGTCAATGTGAAGGTCCAAGGGACACAGTAACTCTTGTCTCCCAGGAGCCGCTCAAACCACAAACTCTTAGGAGACTCACTCTTCTTGTACTTAAGTCGGCACTGTGTCTTTTATATTCAATTCCGATGCGATATCTGTGTTTCATTGTCAATGTGAAGGTCCAAGGGACACAGTAACTCTTGTCTCCCAGGAGCCGCTCAAACCACAAACTCTTAGGAGACTCACTCTTCTTGTACTTAAGTCGGCACTGTGTCTTTTATATTCATTTCCGATGCGATTTCTGTGTTTCATCGTCAATGTGAAGGTCCAAACCATACAGTAAACCTGCACTGGTGCATCGGAATCCAATACTGGTCTCCCAGGAGCCGCTCAAACCACAAACTCTTAGGAGACTCACTCTTCTTGTACTTAAGTCGGCACTGTGTCTTTTATATTCATTTCCGATGCGATATCTGTGTTTCATTGTCAATGTGAAGGTCCAAGGGACACAGTAACTCTTGTCTCCCATGAGCCGCTCAAACCATAAACTCTTAGGAGACTCACTCTTCTTGTACTTAAGTCGGCACTGTGTCTTTTATATTCATTTCCGATGCGATTTCTGTGTTTCATCGTCAATGTGAAGGTCCAAGCCATACAGTAAACCTGCACTGGTGCATCGGAATCCAATACTGGTCTCCCAGGAGCCGCTCAAACCACAAACTCTTAGGAGACTCACTCTTCTTGTACTTAAGTCGGCACTGTGTCTTTTATATTCAATTCCGATGTGATTTCTGTGTTTCATTGTCAATGTGAAGGTGCAAGGGACACAGTAACTCTTGTCTCCCAGGAGCCGCTCAAACCACAAACTCTTAGGAGACTCACTCTTCTTGTACTTAAGTCGGCACTGTGTCTTTTATATTCATTTCCGATGCGATTTCTGTGTTTCATTGTCAATGTGAAGGTCCAAGGGACACAGTAACTCTTGTCTCCCAGGAGCCGCTCAAACCACAAACTCTTAGGAGACTCACTCTTCTTGTACTTAAGTCGGCACTGTGTCTTTTATATTCATTTCCGATGCGATTTCTGTGTTTCATCGTCAATGTGAAGGTCCAAGCCATACAGTAAACCTGCACTGGTGCATCGGAATCCAATACTGGTCTCCCAGGAGCCGCTCAAACCACAAACTCTTAGGAGACTCACTCTTCTTGTACTTAAGTCGGCACTGTGTCTTTTATATTCAATTCCGATGTGATTTCTGTGTTTCATTGTCAATGTGAAGGTCCAAGGGACACAGTAACTCTTGTCTCCCAGGAGCCGCTCAAACCACAAACTCTTAGGAGACTCACTCTTCTTGTACTTAAGTCGGCACTGTGTCTTTTATATTCATTTCCGATGCGATTTCTGTGTTTCATTGTCAATGTGAAGGTCCAACGGACACAGTAACTCTTGTCTCCCAGGAGCCGCTCAAACCACAAACTCTTAGGAGACTCACTCTTCTTGTACTTAAGTCGGCACTGTGTCTTTTATATTCATTTCCGATGCGATTTCTGTGTTTCATCGTCAATGTGAAGGTCCAAGCCATACAGTAAACCTGCACTGGTGCATCGGAATCCAATACTGGTCTCCCAGGAGCCGCTCAAACCACAAACTCTTAGGAGACTCACTCTTCTTGTACTTAAGTCGGCACTGTGTCTTTTATATTCAATTCCGATGCGATATCTGTGTTTCATTGTCAATGTGAAGGTCCAAGGGACACAGTAACTCTTGTCTCCCAGGAGCCGCTCAAACCACAAACTCTTAGGAGACTCACTCTTCTTGTACTTAAGTCGGCACTGTGTCTTTTATATTCATTTCCGATGCGATTTCTGTGTTTCATCGTCAATGTGAAGGTCCAAGCCATACAGTGAACCTGCACTGGTGCATCGGAATCCAATACTGGTCTCCCAGGAGCCGCTCAAACCACAAACTCTTAGGAGACTCACTCTTCTTGTACTTAAGTCGGCACTGTGTCTTTTATATTCATTTCCGATGCGATTTCTGTGTTTCATTGTCAATGTGAAGGTCCAAGGGACACAGTAACTCTTGTCTCCCAGGAGCCGCTCAAACCACAAACTCTTAGGAGACTCACTCTTCTTGTACTTAAGTCGGCACTGTGTCTTTTATATTCATTTCCGATGCGATTTCTGTGTTTCATCGTCAATGTGAAGGTCCAAACCATACAGTAAACCTGCACTGGTGCATCGGAATCCAATACTGGTCTCCCAGGAGCCGCTCAAACCACAAACTCTTAGGAGACTCACTCTTCTTGTACTTAAGTCGGCACTGTGTCTTTTATATTCAATTCCGATGCGATTTCTGTGTTTCATTGTCAATGTGAAGGTCCAAGGGACACAGTAACTCTTGTCTCCCAGGAGCCGCTCAAACCACAAACTCTTAGGAGACTCACTCTTCTTGTACTTAAGTCGGCACTGTGTCTTTTATATTCATTTCCGATGCGATTTCTGTGTTTCATCGTCAATGTGAAGGTCCAAGCCATACAGTAAACCTGCACTGGTGCATCGGAATCCAATACTGGTCTCCCAGGAGCCGCTCAAACCACAAACTCTTAGGAGACTCACTCTTCTTGTACTTAAGTCGGCACTGTGTCTTTTATATTCATTTCCGATGCGATTTCTGTGTTTCATTGTCAATGTGAAGGTCCAAGGGACACGGTAACTCTTGTCTCCCAGGAGCCGCTCAAACCACAAACTCTTAGGAGACTCACTCTTCTTGTACTTAAGTCGGCACTGTGTCTTTTATATTCAATTCCGATGCGATTTCTGTGTTTCATTGTCAATGTGAAGGTCCAAGGGACACAGTAACTCTTGTCTCCCAGGAGCCGCTCAAACCACAAACTCTTAGGAGACTCACTCTTCTTGTACTTAAGTCGGCACTGTGTCTTTTATATTCATTTCCGATGCGATTTCTGTGTTTCATTGTCAATGTGAAGGTCCAAGGGACACAGTAACTCTTGTCTCCCAGGAGCCGCTCAAACCACAAACTCTTAGGAGACTCACTCTTCTTGTACTTAAGTCGGCACTGTGTCTTTTATATTCATTTCCGATGCGATTTCTGTGTTTCATCGTCAATGTGAAGGTCCAAGCCATACAGTAAACCTGCACTGGTGCATCGGAATCCAATACTGGTCTCCCAGGAGCCGCTCAAACCACAAACTCTTAGGAGACTCACTCTTCTTGTACTTAAGTCGGCACTGTGTCTTTTATATTCAATTCCGATGTGATTTCTGTGTTTCATTGTCAATGTGAAGGTCCAAGGGACACAGTAACTCTTGTCTCCCAGGAGCCGCTCAAACCACAAACTCTTAGGAGACTCACTCTTCTTGTACTTAAGTCGGCACTGTGTCTTTTATATTCATTTCCGATGCGATTTCTGTGTTTCATCGTCAATGTGAAGGTCCAAGCCATACAGTAAACCTGCACTGGTGCATCGGAATCCAATACTGGTCTCCCAGGAGCCGCTCAAACCACAAACTCTTAGGAGACTCACTCTTCTTGTACTTAAGTCGGCACTGTGTCTTTTATATTCAATTCCGATGTGATTTCTGTGTTTCATTGTCAATGTGAAGGTCCAAGGGACACAGTAACTCTTGTCTCCCAGGAGCCGCTCAAACCACAAACTCTTAGGAGACTCACTCTTCTTGTACTTAAGTCGGCACTGTGTCTTTTATATTCATTTCCGATGCGATTTCTGTGTTTCATTGTCAATGTGAAGGTCCAAGGGACACAGTAACTCTTGTCTCCCAGGAGCCGCTCAAACCACAAACTCTTAGGAGACTCACTCTTCTTGTACTTAAGTCGGCACTGTGTCTTTTATATTCATTTCCGATGCGATTTCTGTGTTTCATCGTCAATGTGAAGGTCCAAGCCATACAGTAAACCTGCACTGGTGCATCGGAATCCAATACTGGTCTCCCAGGAGCCGCTCAAACCACAAACTCTTAGGAGACTCACTCTTCTTGTACTTAAGTCGGCACTGTGTCTTTTATATTCAATTCCGATGTGATTTCTGTGTTTCATTGTCAATGTGAAGGTCCAAGGGACACAGTAACTCTTGTCTCCCAGGAGCCGCTCAAACCACAAACTCTTAGGAGACTCACTCTTCTTGTACTTAAGTCGGCACTGTGTCTTTTATATTCATTTCCGATGCGATTTCTGTGTTTCATCGTCAATGTGAAGGTCCAAGCCATACAGTAAACCTGCACTGGTGAATCGGAATCCAATACTGGTCTCCCAGGAGCCGCTCAAACCACAAACTCTTAGGAGACTCACTCTTCTTGTACTTAAGTCGGCACTGTGTCTTTTATATTCAATTCCGATGTGATTTCTGTGTTTCATTGTCAATGTGAAGGTCCAAGGGACACAGTAACTCTTGTCTCCCAGGAGCCGCTCAAACCACAAACTCTTAGGAGACTCACTCTTCTTGTACTTAAGTCGGCACTGTGTCTTTTATATTCATTTCCGATGCGATTTCTGTGTTTCATCGTCAATGTGAAGGTCCAAGCCATACAGTAAACCTGCACTGGTGCATCGGAATCCAATACTGGTCTCCCAGGAGCCGCTCAAACCACAAACTCTTAGGAGACTCACTCTTCTTGTACTTAAGTCGGCACTGTGTCTTTTATATTCAATTCCGATGTGATTTCTGTGTTTCATTGTCAATGTGAAGGTCCAAGGGACACAGTAACTCTTGTCTCCCAGGAGCCGCTCAAACCACAAACTCTTAGGAGACTCACTCTTCTTGTACTTAAGTCGGCACTGTGTCTTTTATATTCATTTCCGATGCGATTTCTGTGTTTCATCGTCAATGTGAAGGTCCAAGCCATACAGTAAACCTGCACTGGTGCATCGGAATCCAATACTGGTCTCCCAGGAGCCGCTCAAACCACAAACTCTTAGGAGACTCACTCTTCTTGTACTTAAGTCGGCACTGTGTCTTTTATATTCAATTCCGATGTGATTTCTGTGTTTCATTGTCAATGTGAAGGTCCAAGGGACACAGTAACTCTTGTCTCCCAGGAGCCGCTCAAACCACAAACTCTTAGGAGACTCACTCTTCTTGTACTTAAGTCGGCACTGTGTCTTTTATATTCATTTCCGATGCGATTTCTGTGTTTCATCGTCAATGTGAAGGTCCAAGCCATACAGTAAACCTGCACTGGTGCATCGGAATCCAATACTGGTCTCCCAGGAGCCGCTCAAACCACAAACTCTTAGGAGACTCACTCTTCTTGTACTTAAGTCGGCACTGTGTCTTTTATATTCAATTCCGATGTGATTTCTGTGTTTCATTGTCAATGTGAAGGTCCAAGGGACACAGTAACTCTTGTCTCCCAGGAGCCGCTCAAACCACAAACTCTTAGGAGACTCACTCTTCTTGTACTTAAGTCGGCACTGTGTCTTTTATATTCATTTCCGATGCGATTTCTGTGTTTCATCGTCAATGTGAAGGTCCAAGCCATACAGTAAACCTGCACTGGTGCATCGGAATCCAATACTGGTCTCCCAGGAGCCGCTCAAACCACAAACTCTTAGGAGACTCACTCTTCTTGTACTTAAGTCGGCACTGTGTCTTTTATATTCAATTCCGATGTGATTTCTGTGTTTCATTGTCAATGTGAAGGTCCAAGGGACACAGTAACTCTTGTCTCCCAGGAGCCGCTCAAACCACAAACTCTTAGGAGACTCACTCTTCTTGTACTTAAGTCGGCACTGTGTCTTTTATATTCATTTCCGATGCGATTTCTGTGTTTCATCGTCAATGTGAAGGTCCAAGCCATACAGTAAACCTGCACTGGTGCATCGGAATCCAATACTGGTCTCCCAGGAGCCGCTCAAACCACAAACTCTTAGGAGACTCACTCTTCTTGTACTTAAGTCGGCACTGTGTCTTTTATATTCAATTCCGATGTGATTTCTGTGTTTCATTGTCAATGTGAAGGTCCAAGGGACACAGTAACTCTTGTCTCCCAGGAGCCGCTCAAACCACAAACTCTTAGGAGACTCACTCTTCTTGTACTTAAGTCGGCACTGTGTCTTTTATATTCATTTCCGATGCGATTTCTGTGTTTCATTGTCAATGTGAAGGTCCAAGGGACACAGTAACTCTTGTCTCCCAGGAGCCGCTCAAACCACAAACTCTTAGGAGACTCACTCTTCTTGTACTTAAGTCGGCACTGTGTCTTTTATATTCATTTCCGATGCGATTTCTGTGTTTCATCGTCAATGTGAAGGTCCAAGCCATACAGTAAACCTGCACTGGTGCATCGGAATCCAATACTGGTCTCCCAGGAGCCGCTCAAACCACAAACTCTTAGGAGACTCACTCTTCTTGTACTTAAGTCGGCACTGTGTCTTTTATATTCAATTCCGATGTGATTTCTGTGTTTCATTGTCAATATGAAGGTCCAAGGGACACAGTAACTCTTGTCTCCCAGGAGCCGCTCAAACCACAAACTCTTAGGAGACTCACTCTTCTTGTACTTAAGTCGGCACTGTGTCTTTTATATTCATTTCCGATGCGATTTCTGTGTTTCATTGTCAATGTGAAGGTCCAAGGGACACAGTAACTCTTGTCTCCCAGGAGCCGCTCAAACCACAAACTCTTAGGAGACTCACTCTTCTTGTACTTAAGTCGGCACTGTGTCTTTTATATTCATTTCCGATGCGATTTCTGTGTTTCATCGTCAATGTGAAGGTCCAAGCCATACAGTAAACCTGCACTGGTGCATCGGAATCCAATACTGGTCTCCCAGGAGCCGCTCAAACCACAAACTCTTAGGAGACTCACTCTTCTTGTACTTAAGTCGGCACTGTGTCTTTTATATTCAATTCCGATGTGATTTCTGTGTTTCATTGTCAATGTGAAGGTCCAAGGGACACAGTAACTCTTGTCTCCCAGGAGCCGCTCAAACCACAAACTCTTAGGAGACTCACTCTTCTTGTACTTAAGTCGGCACTGTGTCTTTTATATTCATTTCCGATGCGATTTCTGTGTTTCATTGTCAATGTGAAGGTCCAAGGGACACAGTAACTCTTGTCTCCCAGGAGCCGCTCAAACCACAAACTCTTAGGAGACTCACTCTTCTTGTACTTAAGTCGGCACTGTGTCTTTTATATTCATTTCCGATGCGATTTCTGTGTTTCATCGTCAATGTGAAGGTCCAAGCCATACAGTAAACCTGCACTGGTGCATCGGAATCCAATACTGGTCTCCCAGGAGCCGCTCAAACCACAAACTCTTAGGAGACTCACTCTTCTTGTACTTAAGTCGGCACTGTGTCTTTTATATTCATTTCCGATGCGATTTCTGTGTTTCATTGTCAATGTGAAGGTCCAAGGGACACAGTAACTCTTGTCTCCCAGGAGCCGCTCAAACCACAAACTCTTAGGAGACTCACTCTTCTTGTACTTCAGTCGGCACTGTGTCTTTTTTATTCATTTCCGATGCGATTTCTGTATTTCATCGTCAATGTGAAGGTCCAAGCCATACAGTAAACCTGCACTGGTGCATCGGAATCCAATACTGGTCTCCCAGGAGCCGCTCAAACCACAAACTCTTAGGAGACTCACTCTTCTTGTACTTAAGTCGGCACTGTGTCTTTTATATTCAATTCCGATGCGATTTCTGTGTTTCATTGTCAATGTGAAGGTCCAAGGGACACAGTAACTCTTGTCTCCCAGGAGCCGCTCAAACCACAAACTCTTAGGAGACTCACTCTTCTTGTACTTAAGTCGGCACTGTGTCTTTTATATTCATTTCCGATGCGATTTCTGTGTTTCATCGTCAATGTGAAGGTCTAAGGCATACAGTAAACCTGCACTGGTGCATCGGAATCCAATACTGGTCTCCCAGGAGCCGCTCAAACCACAAACTCTTAGGAGACTCACTCTTCTTGTACTTAAGTCGGCACTGTGTCTTTTATATTCATTTCCGATGCGATTTCTGTGTTTCATTGTCAATGTGAAGGTCCAAGCCATACAGTAAACCTGCACTGGTGCATCGGAATCCAATACTGGTCTCCCAGGAGCCGCTCAAACCACAAACTCTTAGGAGACTCACTCTTCTTGTACTTAAGTCGGCACTGTGTCTTTTATATTCATTTCCGATGCGATTTCTGTGTTTCATCGTCAATGTGAAGGTCCAAGGCATACAGTAAACCTGCACTGGTGCATCGGAATCCAATACTGGTCTCCCAGGAGCCGCTCAAACCACAAACTCTTAGGAGACTCACTCTTCTTGTACTTAAGTCGGCACTGTGTCTTTTATATTCATTTCCGATGCGATTTCTGTGTTTCATCGTCAATGTGAAGGTCCAAGGCATACAGTAAACCTGCACTGGTGCATCGGAATCCAATACTGGTCTCCCAGGAGCCGCTCAAACCACAAACTCTTAGGAGACTCACTCTTCTTGTACTTAAGTCGGCACTGTGTCTTTTATATTCATTTCCGATGCGATTTCTGTGTTTCATCGTCAATGTGAAGGTCCAAGCCATACAGTAAACCTGCACTGGTGCATCGGAATCCAATACTGGTCTCCCAGGAGCCGCTCAAACCACAAACTCTTAGGAGACTCACTCTTCTTGTACTTAAGTCGGCACTGTGTCTTTTATATTCATTTCCGATGCGATTTCTGTGTTTCATTGTCAATGTGAAGGTCCAAGGGACACAGTAACTCTTGTCTCCCAGGAGCCGCTCAAACCACAAACTCTTAGGAGACTCACTCTTCTTGTACTTAAGTCGGCACTGTGTCTTTTATATTCATTTCCGATGCGATTTCTGTGTTTCATCGTCAATGTGAAGGTCCAAGCCATACAGTAAACCTGCACTGGTGCATCGGAATCCAATACTGGTCTCCCAGGAGCCGCTCAAACCACAAACTCTTAGGAGACTCACTCTTCTTGTACTTAAGTCGGCACTGTGTCTTTTATATTCAATTCCGATGCGATTTCTGTGTTTCATTGTCAATGTGAAGGTCCAAGGGACACAGTAACTCTTGTCTCCCAGGAGCCGCTCAAACCACAAACTCTTAGGAGACTCACTCTTCTTGTACTTAAGTCGGCACTGTGTCTTTTATATTCATTTGCGATGCGATTTCTGTGTTTCATTGTCAATGTGAAGGTCCAAGCCATACAGTAAACCTGCACTGGTGCATCGGAATCCAATACTGGTCTCCCAGGAGCCGCTCAAACCACAAACTCTTAGGAGACTCACTCTTCTTGTACTTAAGTCGGCACTGTGTCTTTTATATTCAATTCCGATGCGATTTCTGTGTTTCATTGTCAATGTGAAGGTCCAAGGGATACAGTAAACCTGCACTGGTGCATCGGAATCCAATACTGGTCTCCCAGGAGCCGCTCAAAGCACAAACTCTTAGGAGACTCACTCTTCCTGTACTTAAGTCGGCACTGTGCCTTTTATATTCAATTCCGATGCGATTTCTGTGTTTCATTGTCAATGTGAAGGTCCAAGGGATACAGTAAACCTGCACTGGTGCGTCGGAATCCAATACTGGTCTCCCAGGAGCCGCTCAAACCACAAACTCTTAGGAGACTCACTCTTCTTGTACTTAAGTCGGCACTGTGTCTTTTATATTCAATTCCGATGCGATTTCTGTGTTTCATTGTCAATGTGAAGGTCCAAGGGATACAGTAAACCTGCACTGGTGCATCGGAATCCAATACTGGTCTCCCAGGAGCCGCAAAAACCACAAAGTCTTAGGAGACTCACTTTTCTTGTACTTAAGTCGGCACTGTGTCTTTTATATTCAATTCCGATGCGATTTCTGTGTTTCATTGTCAATGTGAAGGTCCAAGGGATACAGTAAACCTGCACTGGTGCATCGGAATCCAATACTGGTCTCCCAGGAGCCGCTCAAAGCACAAACTCATAGGAGACTCACTCTTCTTGTACTTAAGTCGGCACTGTGCCTTTTATATTCAATTCCGATGCGATTTCTGTGTTTCATCGTCAATGTGAAGGTCCAAGGGATACAGTAAACTTGCACTGGTGCATCGGAGTCCAATACTGGTCCCCAGGAGCCGCTCAAAGCACAAACTCTTAGGAGACTCACTCTTCTTGTACTTAAGTCGGCACTGTGTCTTTTATATTCAATTCCGATGCGATTTCTGTGTTTCATTGTCAATGTGAAGGTCCAAGGGATACAGTAAACCTGCACTGGTGCATCGGAATCCAATACTGGTCTCCCAGGAGCCGCTCAAACCACAAACTCTTAGGAGACTCACTCTTCTTGTACATAAGTCGGCACTGTGTATTTTATATTCATTTCCGATGCGATTTCTGTGTTTCATCGTCAATGTGAAGGTCTAAGGGATACAGTAAACCTGCACTGGTGCATCGGAATCCCATACTGGTCTACCAGGAGCCGCCCAAAGCACAAACTCTGAGAAGATTCACTCTTCTTGTACTTAAGTCGGCACTGTGCCTTTAATATTCAATTCCGTTGCGATTTCTGTGTTTCATCGTCAATGTGAAGGTCCAAGGGATACAGTAAACCTGCACTGGTGCATCGGAAACCAATACTGGTCTCCCAGGAGCCGCCCAAATCACAAACTCTGAGAAGATTCACTCTTCTTGTACTTAAGTCGGCACTGTGCCTTTTATATTCAATTCCGATGCTATTTCTGTGTTTCATTGTCAATGTGAAGGTCCAATCGATACAGTAAACCTGCACTGGTGCATCGGAATCCAATAGTGGTCTCCCAGGAGCCGCTCAAACCACAAACTCTTAGGAGACTCACTCTTCTTGTACTTAAGGCGGCACTGTGCCTTTTATATTCAATTCCGATGCGATTTCTGTGTTTCATTGTCAATGTGAAGGTCCAAGGGATACAGTAAACCTGCACTGGTGCATCGGAATCCAATACTGGTCTCCCAGGAGCCGCCCAAAGCACAAACTCTGAGAAGATTCACTCTTCTTGTACTTAAGTCGGCACTGTGCCTTTTATATTCAATTCCGATGCGATTTCTGTCTTTCATCGTCAATGTGAAGGTCCAAGGGATACAGTAAACCTGCACTGGTGCATCGGAATCCAATACTGGTCTCCCAGGAGCCGCTCAAACCACAAACTCCTAGGAGACTCACTCTTCTTGTACTTAAGTCGGCACTGTGTCTTTTATATTCAATTCCGATGCGATTTCTGTGTATCATTGTCAATGTGAAGGTCCAAGGGATACAGTAAACCTGCACTGGTGCATCGGAATCCAATACTGGTCTCCCAGGAGCCGCCCAAAGCACAAACTCTGAGAAGATTCACTCTTCTTGTACTTAAGTCGGCACTGTGCCTTTTATATTCAATTCCGATGCGATTTCTGTGTTTCATCGTCAATGTGAAGGTCCAAGGGATACAGTAAACCTGCACTGGTGCATCGGAATCCAACACTGGTCTCCCAGGAGCCGCTCAAACCACAAACTCTTAGGAGACTCACCCTTCTTGTACTAAAGTCGGCACTGTGTCTTTTATATTCAATTCCAATGCGTTTTCTGTGTTTCATTGTCAATGTGAAGGTCCAAGGGATACAGTAAACCTGCACTGGTGCATCGGAATTCAATACTGGTCTCCCAGGAGCCGCCCAAAGCACAAACTCTGAGAAGATTCACTCTTCTTGTATTTAAGTCGGCACTGTACCTTTTATATTCAATTCCGATGCGATTTCTGTGTTTCATCGTCAATGTGAAGGTCCAAGGGATACAGTAAACCTGCACTGGTGCATCGGAATCCAATACTGGTCTCCCAGGAGCCGCTCAAACCACAAACTCTTAGGACACTCACTCTTCTTGTACTTAAGTCGGCACTGTGTCTTTTATATTCAATTCCGATGCGATTTCTGTGTTTCATTGTCAATGTGAAGGTCCAGGGGATACAGAAAAACCTGCACTGGTGCATCGGAATCCAATACTGGTCCCCCAGGAGCCGCTCAAACCACAAACTCTTAGGAGACTCACTCTTCTTGTACTTAAGTCGGCACTGTGTCTTTTATATTCATTTCCGATGCGATTTCTGTGTTTCATTGTCAATGTGAAGGTCCAAGGGATACAGTAAACCTGCACTGGTGCATCGGAATCCAATACTGGTCTCCCAGGAGCCGCTCAAACCACAAACTCTTAGGAGACTCACTCTTCTTGTACTAAAGTCGGCACTGTGTCTTTTATATTCAATTCCAATGCGTTTTCTGTGTTTCATTGTCAATGTGAAGGTCCAAGGGATACAGTAAACCTGCACTGGTGCATCGGAATCCAATACTGGTCTCCCAGGAGCCGCCCAAAGCACAAACTCTGAGAAGATTCACTCTTCTTGTACTTAAGTCGGCATTGTGCCTTTTATATTCAATTCCGATGCGATTTCTGTGTTTCATTGTCAATGTGAAGGACTAAGGGATACAGTAAACCTGCACTGGTGCATCGGAATCCCATACTGGTCTCCCAGGAGCCGCCCAAAGCACAAACTCTGAGAAGATTCACTCTTCTTGTACTTAAGTCGGCACTGTGCCTTTTATATTCAATTCCGTTGCGATTTCTGTGTTTCATCGTCAATGTGAAGGTCCATGGGATACAGTAAACCTGCACTGGTGCATCGGAATCCAATACTGGTCTCCCAGGAGCCGCTCAAACCACAAACTCTTAGGAGACTCACTCTTCTTGTACTTAAGTCGGCACTGTGTCTTTTATATTCAATTCCGATGCGATTTCTGTGTTTCATTGTCAATGTGAAGGTCCAAGGGACACAGTAAACCTGCACTGGTGCATCGGAATCCAATACTGGTCTCCCAGGAGCCGCTCAAACCACAAACTCTTAGGAGACTCACTCTTCTTGTACTTAAGTCGGCACTGTGTCTTTTATATTCATTTCCGATGCGATTTCTGTGTTTCATTGTCAATGTGAAGGTCCAAGGGATACAGTAAACCTGCACTGGTGCATCGGAATCCAATACTGGTCTCCCAGGAGCCGCTCAAACCACAAACTCTTAGGAGACTCACTCTTCTTGTACTTAAGTCGGCACTGTGTCTTTTATATTCAATTCCGATGCGATTTCTGTGATTGATTGTCAATGTGAAGGTCCAAGGGATACAGTAAACCTGCACTGGTGCATCGGAATCCAATACTGGTCTCCCAGGAGCGGCTCAAAGCACAAACTCTTAGGAGACTCACTCTTCCTGTACTTAAGTCGGCACTGTGCCTTTTATATTCAATTCCGATGCGATTTCTGTGTTTCATTGTCAATGTGAAGGTCCAAGGGATACAGTAAACCTGCACTGATGCGTCGGAATCCAATACTGGTCTCCCAGGAGCCGCTCAAACCACAAACACTTAGGAGACTCACTCTTCTTGTACTTAAGTCGGCACTGTGTCTTTTATATTCTATTCCGATGCGATTTCTGTGTTTCATTGTCAATGTGAAGGTCCAAGGGATACAGTAAACCTGCACTGGTGCATCGGAATCCAATACTGGTCTCCCAGGAGCCGCAAAAACCACAAAGTCTTAGGAGACTCACTTTTCTTGTACTTAAGTCGGCACTGTGCCTTTTATATTCAATTCCGATGCGATTTCTGTGTTTCATCGTCAATGTGAAGGACCAAGGGATACAGTAAACCTGCACTGGTGCATCAGAATCCAATACTGGTCCCCAGGAGCCGCTCAAAGCACAAACTCTTAGGAGACTCACTCTTCTTGTACTTAAGTCGGCACTGTGTCTTTTATATTCAATTCCGTTGCGATTTCTGTGTTTCATTGTCAATGTGAAGGTCCAAGGGATACAGTAAACCTGCACTGGTGCGTCGGAATCCAATACTGGTCTCCCAGGAGCCGCTCAAACCACAAACTCTTAGCAGACTCACTCTTCTTGTACTTAAGTCGGCACTGTGTCTTTTATATTCAATTCCGATGCGATTTCTGTGTTTCATTGTCAATGTGAAGGTCCAAGGGATACAGTAAACCTGCACTGGTGCATCGGAATCCAATACTGGTCTCCCAGGAGCCGCTCAAACCACAAACTCTTAGGAGACTCACTCTTCTTGTACATAAGTCGGCACTGTGTATTTTATATTCATTTCCGATGCGATTTCTGTGTTTCATCGTCAATGTGAAGGTCTAAGGGATACAGTAAACCTGCACTGGTGCATCGGAATCCCATACTGGTCTGCCAGGAGCCGCCCAAAGCACAAACTCTGAGAAGATTCACTCTTCTTGTACTTAAGTCGGCACTGTGCCTTTTATATTCAATTCCGTTGCGATTTCTGTGTTTCATCGTCAATGTGAAGGTCCAAGGGATACAGTAAACCTGCACTGGTGCATCGGAATCCAATACTGGTCTCCCAGGAGCCGCTCAAACCACAAACTCTTAGGAGACTCACTCTTCTTGTACTTAAGTCGGCACTGTGTCTTTTATATTCAATTCCGATGCGATTTCTGTGTTTCATTGTCAATGTGAAGGTCCAAGGGATACAGTAAACCTGCACTGGTGCATCGGAATCCAATACTGGTCTCCCAGGAGCCGCTCAAACCACAAACTCTTAGGAGACTCACTCTTCTTGTACATAAGTCGGCACTGTGTATTTTATATTCATTTCCGATGCGATTTCTGTGTTTCATCGTCAATGTGAAGGTCTAAGGGATACAGTAAACCTGCACTGGTGCATCGGAATCCCATACTGGTCTCCCAGGAGCCGTCCAAAGCACAAACTCTGAGAAGATTCACTCTTCTTGTACTTAAGTCGGCACTGTGCCTTTTATATTCAATTCCGTTGCGATTTCTGTGTTTCATCGTCAATGTGAAGGTGCAAGGGATACAGTAAACCTGCACTGGTGCATCGGAATCCAATACTGGTCTCCCAGGAGCCGCTCAAACCACAAACTCCCAGGAGACTCACTCTTCTTGTACTTAAGTCGGCACTGTGTCTTTTATATTCAATTCCGATGCGATTTCTGTGTATCATTGTCAATGTGAAGGTCCAAGGGATACAGTAAACCTGCACTGGTGCATCGGAATCCAATACTGGTCTCCCAGGGGCCGCCCAAAGCACAAACTCTGAGAAGATTCACTCTTCTTGTACTTAAGTCGGCACTGTGCCTTTTATATTCAATTCCGATGCGATTTCTGTGTTTCATCGTCAATGTGAAGGTCCAAGGGATACAGTAAACCTGCACTGGTGCATCGGAATCCAACACTGGTCTCCCAGGAGCCGCTCAAACCACAAACTCTTAGGAGACTCACTCTTCTTGTACATAAGTCGGCACTGTGTCTTTTATATTCAATTCCAATGCGTTTTCTGTGTTTCATTGTCAATGTGAAGGTCCAAGGGATACAGTAAACCTGCACTGGTGCATCGGAATTCAATACTGGTCTCCCAGGAGCCGCCCAAAGCACAAACTCTGAGAAGATTCACTCTTCTTGTATTTAAGTCGGCACTGTACCTTTTATATTCAATTCCGATGCGATTTCTGTGTTTCATCGTCAATGTGAAGGTCCAAGGGATACAGTAAACCTGCACTGGTGCATCGGAATCCAATACTGGTCTCCCAGGAGCCGCTCAAACCACAAACTCTTAGGACACTCACTCTTCTTGTACTTAAGTCGGCACTGTGTCTTTTATATTCAATTCCGATGCGATTTCTGTGTTTCATTGTCAATGTGAAGGTCCAGGGGATACAGAAAAACCTGCACTGGTGCATCGGAATCCAATACTGGTCCCCCAGGAGCCGCTCAAACCACAAACTCTTAGGAGACTCACTCTTCTTGTACTTAAGTCGGCACTGTGTCTTTTATATTCAATTCCGATGCGATTTCTGTGTTTCATTGTCAATGTGAAGGTCCAAGGGATACAGTAAACCTGCACTGGTGCATCGGAAAACAATACTGGTCTCCCAGGAGTCGCCCAAAGCACAAACTCTGAGAAGATTCACTCTTCTTGTACTTAAGTCGGCACTGTGCCTTTTATATTCAATTCCGATGCTATTTCTGTGTTTCATCGTCAATGTGAAGGTCCAAGGGATACAGTAAACCTGCACTGGTGCATCGGAATCCAATACTGGTCTCCCAGGAGCCGCTCAAACCACAAACTCTTAGGAGACTCACTCTTCTTGTACTTAAGTCGGCACTGTTGATTTTATATTCAATTCCGATGCGATTTCTGTGTTTCATTGTCAATGTGAAGGTCCAAGGGATACAGTAAACCTGCACTGGTGCATCGGAATCCAATACTGGTCTCCCAGGAGCCGCCCAAAGCACAAACTCTGAGAAGATTCACTCTTCTTGTACTTAAGTCGGCACTGTGCCGTTTATATTCAATTCCGATGCGATTTCTGTGTTTCATTGTCAATGTGAAGGTCCAAGGGATACAGTAAACCTGCACTGGTGCATCGGAATCCAATACTGGTCTCCCAGGAGCCGCCCAAAGCACAAACTCTGAGAAGATTCACTCTTCTTGTACTTAAGTCGGCATTGTGCCTTTTATATTCAATTCCGATGCGATTTCTGTGTTTCATTGTCAATGTGAAGGACTAAGGGATACAGTAAACCTGCACTGGTGCATCGGAATCCCATACTGGTCTCCCAGGAGCCGCCCAAAGCACAAACTCTGAGAAGATTCACTCTTCTTGTACTTAAGTCGGCACTGTGCCTTTTATATTCAATTCCGTTGCGATTTCTGTGTTTCATCGTCAATGTGAAGGTCCATGGGATACAGTAAACCTGCACTGGTGCATCGGAATCCAATACTGGTCTCCCAGGAGCCGCTCAAACCACAAACTCTTAGGAGACTCACTCTTCTTGTACTTAAGTCGGCACTGTGTCTTTTATATTCAATTCCGATGCGATTTCTGTGTTTCATTGTCAATGTGAAGGTCCAAGGGACACAGTAAACCTGCACTGGTGCATCGGAATCCAATACTGGTCTCCCAGGAGCCGCTCAAACCACAAACTCTTAGGAGACTCACTCTTCTTGTACTTAAGTCGGCACTGTGTCTTTTATATTCATTTCCGATGCGATTTCTGTGTTTCATTGTCAATGTGAAGGTCCAAGGGATACAGTAAACCTGCACTGGTGCATCGGAATCCAATACTGGTCTCCCAGGAGCCGCTCAAACCACAAACTCTTAGGAGACTCACTCTTCTTGTACTTAAGTCGGCACTGTGTCTTTTATATTCAATTCCGATGCGATTTCTGTGATTGATTGTCAATGTGAAGGTCCAAGGGATACAGTAAACCTGCACTGGTGCATCGGAATCCAATACTGGTCTCCCAGGAGCGGCTCAAAGCACAAACTCTTAGGAGACTCACTCTTCCTGTACTTAAGTCGGCACTGTGCCTTTTATATTCAATTCCGATGCGATTTCTGTGTTTCATTGTCAATGTGAAGGTCCAAGGGATACAGTAAACCTGCACTGATGCGTCGGAATCCAATACTGGTCTCCCAGGAGCCGCTCAAACCACAAACTCTTAGGAGACTCACTCTTCTTGTACTTAAGTCGGCACTGTGTCTTTTATATTCTATTCCGATGCGATTTCTGTGTTTCATTGTCAATGTGAAGGTCCAAGGGATACAGTAAACCTGCACTGGTGCATCGGAATCCAATACTGGTCTCCCAGGAGCCGCAAAAACCACAAAGTCTTGGGAGACTCACTTTTCTTGTACTTAAGTCGGCACTGTGCCTTTTATATTCAATTCCGATGCGATTTCTGTGTTTCATCGTCAATGTGAAGGTCCAAGGGATACAGTAAACCAGCACTGGTGCATCGGAATCCAATACTGGTCCCCAGGAGCCGCTCAAAGCACAAACTCTTAGGAGACTCACTCTTCTTGTACTTAAGTCGGCACTGTGTCTTTTATATTCAATTCCGTTGCGATTTCTGTGTTTCATTGTCAATGTGAAGGTCCAAGGGATACAGTAAACCTGCACTGGTGCGTCGGAATCCAATACTGGTCTCCCAGGAGCCGCTCAAACCACAAACTCTTAGGAGACTCACTCTTCTTGTACTTAAGTCGGCACTGTGTCTTTTATATTCAATTCCGATGCGATTTCTGTGTTTCATTGTCAATGTGAAGGTCCAAGGGATACAGTAAACCTGCACTGGTGCATCGGAATCCAATACTGGTCTCCCAGGAGCCGCTCAAACCACAAACTCTTAGGAGACTCACTCTTCTTGTACATAAGTCGGCACTGTGTATTTTATATTCATTTCCGATGCGATTTCTGTGTTTCATCGTCAATGTGAAGGTCTAAGGGATACAGTAAACCTGCACTGGTGCATCGGAATCCCATACTGGTCTGCCAGGAGCCGCCCAAAGCACAAACTCTGAGAAGATTCACTCTTCTTGTACTTAAGTCGGCACTGTGCCTTTTATATTCAATTCCGTTGCGATTTCTGTGTTTCATCGTCAATGTGAAGGTCCAAGGGATACAGTAAACCTGCACAGGTGCATCGGAATCCAATACTGGTCTCCCAGGAGCCGCTCAAACCACAAACTCTTAGGAGACTCACTCTTCTTGTACTTAAGTCGGCACTGTGTCTTTTATATTCAATTCCGACGCGATTTCTGTGTTTCATTGTCAATGTGAAGGTCCAAGGGATACAGTAAACCTGCACTGGTGCATCGGAATCCAATACTGGTCTCCCAGGAGCCGCTCAAACCACAAACTCTTAGGAGACTCACTCTTCTTGTACATAAGTCGGCACTGTGTATTTTATATTCATTTCCGATGCGATTTCTGTGTTTCATCGTCAATGTGAAGGTCTAAGGGATACAGTAAACCTGCACTGGTGCATCGGAATCCCATACTGGTCTCCCAGGAGCCGTCCAAAGCACAAACTCTGAGAAGATTCACTCTTCTTGTACTTAAGTCGGCACTGTGCCTTTTATATTCAATTCCGTTGCGATTTCTGTGTTTCATCGTCAATGTGAAGGTGCAAGGGATACAGTAAACCTGCACTGGTGCATCGGAATCCAATACTGGTCTCCCAGGAGCCGCTCAAACCACAAACTCTTAGGAGACTCACTCTTCTTGTACTTAAGTCGGCACTGTGTCTTTTATATTCAATTCCGATGCGATTTCTGTGTTTCATTGTCAATGTGAAGGTCCAAGGGACACAGTAAACCTGCACTGGTGCATCGGAATCCAATACTGGTCTCCCAGGAGCCGCTCAAAGCACAAACTCTTAGGAGACTCACTCTTCTTGTACTTAAGTCGGCACTGTGCCTTTTATATTCAATTCCGATGCGATTTCTGTGTTTCATTGTCAATGTGAAGGTCCAAGGGATACAGTAAACCTGCACTGGTGCATCGGAATCCAATACTGGTCTCCCAGGAGCCGCTCAAACCACAAATTCTTGGGAGACTCACTCTTCTTGTACTTAAGTCGGCACTGTGTCTTTTATATTCAATTCCGATGCGATTTCTGTGTTACATTGTCAATGTGAAGGTCCAAGGGATACAGTAAACCTGCACTGGTGCATCGGAATCCAATACTGGTCTCCCAGGAGCCGCTCAAACCACAAACTCTTAGGAGACTCACTCTTCTTGTACATAAGTCGGCACTGTGTATTTTATATTCAATTCCGATGCGATTTCTGTGTATCATTGTCCATGTGAAGGTCCAAGGGATACAGTAAACCTGCACTGGTGCATCGGAATCCAATACTGGTCTCCCAGGAGCCGCTCAAACCACAAACTCTTACGAGACTCACTCTTCTTGTACATAAGTCGGCACTGTGTATTTTATATTCAATTCCGATGCGATTTCTGTGTTTCATTGTCCATGTGAAGGTCCAAGGGATACAGTAAACCTGCACTGGTGCATCGGAATCCAATACTGGTCTCCCAGGAGCCGCTCAAACCACAAACTCTTAGGAGACTCACTCTTCTTGTACTTAAGCTGGCACTGTGCCTTTTATATTCAATTCCGATGCGATTTCTGTGTTTCATCGTCAATGTGAAGGTCCAAGGGATACAGTAAACCTGCACTGGTGCATCGGAATCCAATACTGGTCTCCCAGGAGCCGCTAAAAGCACAAACTCTTAGGAGACTCACTCTTCTTGACTTAAGTCGGCACTGTGCCTTTTATATTCAATTCCGATGCGATTTCTGTGTTTCATCTTCAATTTGAATTTCCAAGGGATACAGTAAACCTGCACTGGTGCATCGGAATCCAATACTGGTCTCCCAGGAGCCGCCCAAAGCACAAACTCTGAGAAGATTCACTCTTCTTGTACTTAAGTCGGCATTGTGCCTTTTATATTCAATTCCGATGCGATTTCTGTGTTTCATTGTCAATGTGAAGGTCTAAGGGAAACAGTAAACCTGCACTGGTGCATCGGAATCCCATACTGGTCTCCTAGGAGCCGCCCAAAGCACAAACTCTGAGAAGATTCACTCTTCTTGTACTTAAGTCGGCACTGTGCCTTTTATATTCAATTCCGTTGCGATTTCTGTGTTTCATCGTCAATGTGAAGGTCCAAGGGATACAGTAAACCTGCACTGGTGCATCGGAATCCAATACTGGTCTCCCAGGAGCCGCTCAAACCACAAACTCTTAGGAGACTCACTCTTCTTGTACATAAGTCGGCACTGTGTATTTTATATTTATTTCCGATGCGATTTCTGTGTTTCATCGTCAATGTGAAGGTCTAAGGGATACAGTAAACCTGCACTGGTGCATCGGAATCCCATACTGGTCTCCCAGGAGCCGCCCAAAGCACAAACTCTGAGAAGATTCACTCTTCTTGTACTTAAGTCTGCACTGTGCCTTTTATATTCAATTCCGTTGCGATTTCTGTGTTTCATCGTCAATGTGAAGGTGCAAGGGTTACAGTAAACCTGCACTGGTGCATCGGAATCCAATACTGGTCTCCCAGGAGCCGCTCAAACCACAAACTCTTAGGAGACTCACTCTTCTTGTACTTAAGTCGGCACTGTGTCTTTTATATTCAATTCCGATGCGATTTCTGTGTTTCATTGTCAATGTGAAGGTCCAAGGGACACAGTAAACCTGCACTGGTGCATCGGAATCCAATACTGGTCTCCCAGGAGCCGCTCAAAGCACAAACTCTGAGAAGATTCACTCTTCTTGTACTTAAGTCGGCATTGTGCCTTTTATATTCAATTCCGATGCGATTTCTGTGTTTCATCGTCAATTTGAAGGTCCAAGGGATACAGTAAACCTGCACTGGTGCATCGGAATCCAATACTGGTCTCCCAGGAGCCGCTCAAACCACAAACTCTTAGGAGACTCACTCTTCTTGTACTTAAGTCGGCACTGTGTCTTTTATATTCAATTCCGATGCGATTTCTGTGTTTCATTGTCAATGTGAAGGTCCAAGGGATACAGTAAACCGGCACTGGTGCATCGGAATCCAATACTGGTCTCCCAGGAGCCGCTCATAGCACAAACTCTTAGGAGACTCACTCTTCTTGTACTTAAGTCGGCACTGTGCCTTTTATATTCAATTCCGATGCGATTTCTGTGTTTCATTGTCAATGTGAAGGTCCAAGGGATACAGTAAACCTGGACTGGTGCATCGGAATCCAATACTGGTCTCCCAGGAGTCGCTCAAACCACAAACTCTTGGGAGACTCACTCTTCTTGTACTTACGTCGGCACTGTGTCTTTTATATTCAATTCCGATGCGATTTCTGTGTTTCAATGTCAATGTGAAGGTCCAAGGGATACAGTAAACCTGCACTGGTGCATCGGAATCCAATACTGGTCTCCCAGGAGCCGCTCAAACCACAAACTCTTAGGAGACTCACTCTTCTTGTACATAAGTCGGCACTGTGTATTTTATATTCAATTCCGATGCGATTTCTGTGTTTCATTGTCCATGTGAAGGTCCAAGGGATACAGTAAACCTGCACTGGTGCATCGGAATCCAATACTGGTCTCCCAGGAGCCGCTCAAACCACAAACTCTTAGGAGACTCACTCTTCTTGTACATAAGTCGGCACTGTGTATTTTATATTCAATTCCGATGCGATTTCTGTGTTTCATTGTCCATGTGAAGGTCCAAGGGATACAGTAAACCTGCACTGGTGCATCGGAATCCAATACTGGTCTCCCAGGAGCCGCTCAAACCACAAACTCTTAGGAGACTCACTCTTCTTGTACTTAAGTCGGCACTGTGCCTTTTATATTCAATTCCGATGCGATTTCTGTGTTTCATCGTCAATGTGAAGGTCCAAGGGATACAGTAAACCTGCACTGGTGCATCGGAATCCAATACTGGTCTCCCAGGAGCCGCTCAAACCACAAACTCTTAGGAGACTCACTCTTCTTGTACTTAAGTCGGCACTGTGTCTTTTATATTCAATTCCGATGCGATTTCTGTGTTTCATTGTCAATGTGAAGGTCCAAGGGATACAGTAAACCTGCACTGGTGCATCGGAATCCAATACTGGTCTCCCAGGAGCCGCTCAAAGCACAAACTCTTAGGAGACTCACTCTTCTTGTACTTAAGTCGGCACTGTGCCTTTTATATTCAATTCCGATGCGATTTCTGTGTTTCATTGTCAATGTGAAGGTCCAAGGGATACAGTAAACCTGCACTGGTGCATCGGAATCCAATACTGGTCTTCCAGGAGCCGCTCAAACCACAAACTCTTGGGAGACTCACTCTTCTTGTACTTAAGTCGGCACTGTGTCTTTTATATTCAATTCCGATGCGATTTCTGTGTTTCATTGTCAATGTGAAGGTCCAAGGGATACAGTAAACCTGCACTGGTGCATCGGAATCCAATACTGGTCTCCCAGGAGCCGCTCAAAGCACAAACTCTTAGGAGACTCACTCTTCTTGTACTTAAGTCGGCACTGTGCCTTTTATATTCAATTCCGATGCTATTTCTGTGTTTCATCGTCAATGTGAAGGTCCAAGGGATACAGTAAAACTGCACTGGTGCATCGGAAGCCAATACTGGTCCCCAGGAGCCGCTCAAAGCACAAACTCTTAGGAGACTCACTCTTCTTGTACTTAAGTCGGCACTGTGTCTTTTATATTCAATTCCGATGCGATTTCTGTGTTTCATTGTCCATGTGAAGGTCCAAGGGATACAGTAAACCTGCACTGGTGCATCGGAATCCAATACTGGTCTCCCAGGAGCCGCTCAAACCACAAACTCTTAGGCGACTCACTCTTCTTGTACTTAAGTCGGCACTGTGCCGTTTATATTCAATTCCGATGCGATTTCTGTGTTTCATCGTCAATGTGAAGGTCCAAGGGATACAGTAAACCTGCACTGGTGCATCGGAATCCAATACTGGTCTCCCAGGAGCCGCTCAAACCACAAACTCTTAGGAGACTCACTCTTCTTGTACTTAAGTCGGCACTGTGCCTTTTATATTCAATTCCGATGCGATTTCTGTGTTTCATCGTCAATGTGAAGGTCCAAGGGATACAGTAAACCTGCACTGGTGCATCGGAATCCAATACTGGTCTCCCAGGAGCCGCTCAAACCACAAACTCTTAGGAGACTCACTCTTCTTGTACTTAAGTCGGCACTGTGTCTTTTATATTCAATTCCGATGCGATTTCTGTGTTTCATTGTCAATGTGATGGTCCAAGGGATACAGTAAACCTGCACTGGTGCATCGGAATCCAATACTGGTCTCCCAGGAGCCGCTCAAAGCACAAACTCTTAGGAGACTCACTCTTCTTGTACTTAAGTCGGCACTGTGCCTTTTATATTCAATTCCGATGCGATTTCTGTGTTTCATTGTCAATGTGAAGGTCCAAGGGATACAGTAAACCTGCACTGGTGCATCGGAATTCAATACTGGTCTCCCAGGAGCCGCTCAAACCACAAACTCTTGGGAGACTCACTCTTCTTGTATTTAAGTCGGCACTGTGTCTTTTATATTCAATTCCGATGCGATTTCTGTGTTTCATTGTCAATGTGAAGGTCCAAGGGATACAGTAAACCTGCACTGGTGCATCGGAATCCAATACTGGTCTCCCAGGAGCCGCTCAAAGCACAAACTCTTAGGAGACTCACTCTTCTTGTACTTAAGTCGGCACTGTGCCTTTTATATTCAATTCCGATGCGATTTCTGTGTTTCATCGTCAATGTGAAGGTCCAAGGGATACAGTAAACCTGCACTGGTGCATCGGAATCCAATACTGGTCCCCAGGAGCCGCTCAAAGCACAAACTCTTAGGAGACTCACTCTTCTTGTACTTAAGTCGGCACTGTGTCTTTTATATTCAATTCCGATGCGATTTCTGTGTTTCATTGTCAATGTGAAGGTCCAAGGGATACAGTAAACCTGCACTGGTGCATCGGAATCCAATACTGGTCTCCCAGGAGCCGCTCAAACCACAAACTCTTAGGAGACTCACTCTTCTTGTACATAAGTCGGCACTGTGTATTTTATATTCAATTCCGATGCGATTTCTGTGTTTCATTGTCCATGTGAAGGTCCAAGGGATACAGTAAACCTGCACTGGTGCATCGGAATCCAATACTGGTCTCCCAGGAGCCGCTCAAACCACAAACTCTTAGGCGACTCACTCTTCTTGTACTTAAGTCGGCACTGTGCCTTTTATATTCAATTCCGATGCGATTTCTGTGTTTCATCGTCAATGTGAAGGTCCAAGGGATACAGTAAACCTGCACTGGTGCATCGGAATCCAATACTGGTCTCCCAGGAGCCGCTCAAACCACAAACTCTTAGGAGACTCACTGTTCTAGACTTAAGTCGGCACTGTGCCTTTTATATTCAATTCCGATGCGATTTCTGTGTTTCATCGTCAATGTGAAGGTCCAAGGGATACAGTAAACCTGCACTGGTGAATCGGAATCCAATACTGGTCTCCCAGGAGCTGCTCAAAGCACAAACTCTTAGGAGACTCACTCTTCTTGACTTAAGTCGGCACTGTGACTTTTATATTCAATTCCGATGCGATTTCTGTGTTTCATCGTCAATTTGATTTCCAAGGGATACAGTAAACCTGCACTGGTGCACCGGAATCCAATACTGGTCTCCCAGGAGCCGCCCAAAGCACAAACTCTGAGAAGATTCACTCTTCTTGTACTTAAGTCGGCATTGTGCATTTTATATTCAATTGCGATGCGATTTCTGTGTTTCATTGTCAATGTGAAGGTCTAAGGGATACAGTAAACCTGCACTGGTGCATCGGAATCCCATACTGGTCTCCCAGGAGCCGCCCAAAGCACAAACTCTGAGAAGATTCACTCTTCTTGTACTTAAGTCGGCACTGTGTCTTTTATATTCAATTCCGATGCGATTTCTGTGTTTCATTGCCAATGTGAAGGTCCAAGGGACACAGTAAACCTGCACTGGTGCATCGGAATCCAATACTGGTCTCCCAGGAGCCGCTCAAACCACAAACTCTTAGGAGACTCACTCTTCTTGTACTTAAGTCGGCACTGTGTCTTTTATATTCATTTCTGATGCGATTTCTGTGTTTCATTGTCAATGTGAAGGTCCAAGGGATACAGTAAACCTGCACTGGTGCGTCGGAATCCAATACTGGTCTCCCAGGAACCGCTCAAACCACAAAATCTTAGGAGACTCACTCTTCTTGTACTTAAGTCGGCACTGTGTCTTTTATATTCAAATCCGATGCGATTTCTGTGTTTCATTGACAATGTGAAGGTCCAAGGGATACAGTAAACCTGCACTGGTGCATCGGAATCCAATACTGGTCTCCCAGGAGCCGCTCAAAGCACAAACTCTTAGGAGACTCACTCTTCTTGTACTTAAGTCGGCACTGTGCCTTTTATATTCAATTCCGATGCGATTTCTGTGTTTCATTGTCAATGTGAAGGTCCAAGGGATACAATAAACCTGCACTGGTGCGTCGGAATCCAATACTGGTCTCCCAGGAGCCGCTCAAACCACAAACTCTTAGGAGACTCACTCTTCTTGTACTTAAGTCGGCACTGTGTCTTTTATATTCAATTCCGATGCGATTTCTGTGTTTCATTGTCAATGTGAAGGTCCAAGGGATACAGTAAACCTGCACTGGTGCATCGGAATCCAATACTGGTCTCCCATGAGCCGCTAAAACCACAAACTCTTAGGAGACTCACTCTTCTTGTACTTAAGTCGGCACTGTGTCTTTTATATTCAATTCCGATGCGATTTCTGTGTTTCATTGTCAATGTGAAGGTCCAAGGGATACAGTAAACCTGCACTGGTGCATCGGAATCCAATACTGGTCTCCCAGGAGCCGCTCAAAGCACAAACTCTTAGGAGACTCACTCTTCTTGTACTTAAGTCGGCACTGTGCCTTTTATATTCAATTCCGATGCGATTTCTGTGTTTCATCGTCAATGTGAAGGTCCAAGGGATACAGTAAACCTGCACTGGTGCATCGGAATCCAATACTGGTCCCCAGGAGCCGCTCAAACCACAAACTCTTAGGAGACTCACTCTTCTTGTACTTCAGTCGGCACTGTGCCTTTTATATTCAATTCCGATGCGATTTCTGTGTTTCATCGTCAATGTGAAGGTCCAAGGGATACAGTAAACCTGCACTGGTGCATCGGAATCCAATACTGGTCTCCCAGGAGCCGCTCAAAGCACAAACTCTTAGGAGACTCACTCTTCTTGACTTAAGTCGGCACTGTGCCTTTTATATTCAATTCCGATGCGATTTCTGTGTTTCATCGTCAATTTGAATTTCCAAGGGATACAGTAAACCTGCAATGGTGCATCGGAATCCAATACTGGTCTCCCAGGAGCCGCTCAAACCACAAACTCTTAGGAGACTCACTCTTCTTGTACTTAAGTCGGCACTGTGCCTTTTATATTCAATTCCGAGGCGATTTCTGTGTTTCATTGTCAATGTGAAGGTCCAAGGGATACGGTAAACCTGCACTGGTGCATCGGAATCCAATACTAGTCTCCCAGGAGCCGCCCAAAGCACAAACTCTGAGAAGATTCACTCTTCTTGTACTTAAGTCGGCACTGTGTCTTTTAAATTCAATTCCGATGCGATTTCTGTGTTTCATTGTCAATGTGAAGGTCCAAGGTATACAGTAAACCTGCATTGGTGCATCGGAATCCAATACTGGTCCTTCAGGAGCCGCTCAAAGCACAAACTCTGAGAAGATTCACTCTTCTTGTACTAAAGTCGGCATTGTGCCTTTTATATTCAATTCCGATGCGATTTCTGTGTTTCATCGTCAATTTGAAGGTCCAAGGGATACAGTAAACCTGCACTGGTGCATCGGAATCCAATACTGGTCTCCCAGGAGCCGCTCAAACCACAAACTCTTAGGAGACTCACTCTTCTTGTACTTAAGTCGGCACTGTGTCTTTTATATTCAATTCCGATGCGATTTCTGTGTTTCATTGTCAATTTGAAGTTCCAAGGGATACAGTAAACCTGCACTGGTGCATCGGAATCCAATACTGGTCTCCCAGGAGCCGCTCAAACCACAAACTCTTAGGAGACTCACTCTTCTTGTACTTAAGTCGGCACTGTGTCTTTTATATTCAATTCCGATGCGATTTCTGTGTTTCATTGTCAATGTGAAGGTCCAAGGGATACAGTAAACCTGCACTGGTGCATCGGAACCCAGTACTGGTCTCCCAGGAGCCGCTCAAACCACAAACTCTTAGGAGGCTCACTCTTCTTGTACTTAAGTCGGCATTGTGCCTTTTATATTCAATTCCGATGCGATTTCTGTGTTTTATCGTCAATTTGAAGGTCCAAGGATACAGTAAACCTGCACTGGTGCATCGGAATCCAATACTGGTCTCCCAGGAGCCGCTCAAACCACAAACTCTTAGGAGACTCACTCTTCTTGTACTTAAGTCGGCACTGTGTCTTTTATATTCAATTCCGATGCGATTTCTGTGTTTCATTGTCAATGTGAAGGTCCAAGGGATACAGTAAACCTGCACTGGTGCATCGGAATCCAATACTGGTCTCCCAGGAGCCGCTCAAACCACAAACTCTTAGGAGACTCAATCTTCTTGTACTTAAGTCGCCACTGTGTATTTTATATTCAATTCCGATGCGATTTCTGTGTTTCATTGTCCATGTGAAGGTCCAAGGGATACAGTAAACCTGCACTGGTGCTGTGGAATCCAATACTGGTCTCCCAGGAGCCGCTCAAAGCACAAACTCTTAGGAGACTCACTCTTCTTGTACTTAAGTCGGCACTGTGTATTTTATATTCAATTCCGATGCGATTTCTGTGTTTCATCGTCAATGTGAAGGTCCAAGGGATACAGTAAACCTGCACTGGTGCATCGGAATCCAATACTGGTCTCCCAGGATCCGCTCAAAGCACAAACTCTTAGGAGACTCACTCTTCTTGACTTAAGTCGGCACTGTGCCTTTTATATTCAATTCCCATGCGATTTCTGTGTTTCATCGTCAATTTGAATTTCCAAGGGATACAGTAAACCTGCACTGGTGCATCGGAATCCAATACTGGTCTCCCAGGAGCCGCTCAAACCACAAACTCTTAGGAGACTCACTCTTCTTGTACTTAAGTCGGCACTGTGCCTTTTATATTCAATTCCGATGCGATTTCTGTGTTTCATTGTCAATGTGAAGGTCCAAGGGATACAGTAAACCTGCACTGGTGCATCGGAATCCAATACTGGTCTTCCAGTAGCCGCCCAAAGCACAAACTATGAGAAGATTCACTCTTCTTGTACTTAAGTCGGCACTGTGTCTTTTATATTCAATTCCGATGCGATTTCTGTGTTTCATTGTCAATGTGAAGTTCCAAGGGATACAGTAAACCTGCACTGGTGCATCGGAATCCAATACTGGTCTCCCAGGAGCCGCTCAAAGCACAAACTCTTAGGAGACTCACTCTTCTTGTACTTAAGTCGGCACTGTGCCTTTTATATTCAATTCCGATGCGATTTCTGTGTTTCATTGTCAATGTGAAGGTCCAAGCGATACAGTAAACCTGCACTGGTGCATCGGAATCCAATACTGGTCTCCCAGGAGCCGCTCAAACCACAAACTCTTAGGAGACTCACTCTTCTTGTACTTAAGTCGGCACTGTGTCTTTTATATTCAATTCCGATGCGATTTCTGTGTTTCATTGTAAATGTGAAGGTCCAAGGAATACAGTAAACCTGCACTGGTGCATCGGAATCCAATACTGGTCTCCCAGGAGCCGCTCAAACCACAAACTCTTAGGAGACTCACTCCTCTTGTACTTAAGTCGGCACTGTGTCTTTTACATTCAATTCCGATGCGATTTCTGTGTTTCATTGTCAATGTGAAGGTCCAAGGGATACAGTAAACCTGCACTGGTGCATCGGAATCCAATACTGGTCTCCCAGGAGCCGCTCAAACCACAAACTCTTAGGAGACTCACTCTTCTTGTACTTAAGTCTGCACTGTGTCTTTTATATTCCACTCCGACGCGATTTCTGTGTTTCATTGTCCATGTGAAGGTCCAAGGGATACAGTAAACCTGCACTGGTGCATCGGAATCCAATACTGGTCTCCCAGGAGCCGCTCAAAGCACAAACTCTTATGAGACTCACACTTCTTGTACTTAAGTCGGCACTGTGCCTTTTATATTCAATTCCGATGCGATTTCTGTGTTTCATCGTCAATGTGAAGGTCCAAGGGATACAGTAAACCTGCACTGGTGCATCGGAATCCAATACTGGTCTCCCAGGATCCGCTCAAAGCACAAACTCTTAGGAGACTCACTCTTCTTGTACTTAAGTCGGCACTGTGCCTTTTATATTCAATTCCGATGCGATTTCTGTGTTTCATCGTCAATTTGAAGGTCCAAGGGATACAGTAAACCTGCACTGGTGCATCGGAATTCTATACTGGTCTCCCAGGAGCCGCTCAAACCACAAACTCTTAGGAGACTCACTCTTCTTGTACTTAAGTCGGCACTGTGCCTTTTATATTCAATTCCGATGCGATTTCTGTGTTTCATTGTCAATGTGAAGGTCCAAGGGATACAGTAAACCTGCACTGGTGCATCGGAATCCAATACTGGTCTCCCAGGAGCCGCTCAATGCACAAACTCTGAGAAGATCCACTCTTCTTGTACTTAAGTCGGCACTGTGTCTTTTATATTCAATTCCGATGCGATTTCTGTGTTTCATCGTCAATGTGAAGGTCCAAGGGATACAGTAAACCTGCACTGGTGCATCGGAATCCAATACTGGTCTCCCATGAGCCGCTAAAACCACAAACTCTTAGGAGACTCACTGTTCTTGACTTAAGTCGGCACTGTGCCTTTTATATTCAATTCCGATGCGATTTCTGTGTTTCATCGTCAATGTGAAGGTCCAAGGGATACAGTAAACCTGCACTGGTGCATCGGAATCCAATACTGGTCTCCCAGGAGCTGCTCAAAGCACAAACTCTTAGGAGACTCACTCTTCTTGACTTAAGTCGGCACTGTGACTTTTATATTCAATTCCGATGCGATTTCTGTGTTTCATCGTCAATTTGATTTCCAAGGGATACAGTAAACCTGCACTGGTGCATCGGAATCCAATACTGGTCTCCCAGGAGCCGCCCAAAGCACAAACTCTGAGAAGATTCACTCTTCTTGTACTTAAGTCGGCATTGTGCCTTTTATATTCAATTGCGATGCGATTTCTGTGTTTCATTGTCAATGTGAAGGTCTAAGGGATACAGTAAACCTGCACTGGTGCATCGGAATCCCATACTGGTCTCCCAGGAGCCGCCCAAAGCACAAACTCTGAGAAGATTCACTCTTCTTGTACTTAAGTCGGCACTGTGCCTTTTATATTCAATTCCGTTGCGATTTCTGTGTTTCATTGTCAATGTGAAGGTCCAAGGGATACAGTAAACCTGCACTGGTGCATCGGAATCCAATACTGGTCTCCCAGGAGCCGCTCAAACCACAAACTCTTAGGAGACTCACTCTTCTTGTACTTAAGTCGGCACTGTGTCTTTTATATTCAATTCCGATGCGATTTCTGTGTTTCATTGCCAATGTGAAGGTCCAAGGGACACAGTAAACCTGCACTGGTGCATCGGAATCCAATACTGGTCTCCCAGGAGCCGCTCAAACCACAAACTCTTAGGAGACTCACTCTTCTTGTACTTAAGTCGGCACTGTGTCTTTTATATTCATTTCTGATGCGATTTCTGTGTTGCATTGTCAATGTGAAGGTCCAAGGGATACAGTAAACCTGCACTGGTGCGTCGGAATCCAATACTGGTCTCCCAGGAACCGCTCAAACCACAAAATCTTAGGAGACTCACTCTTCTTGTACTTAAGTCGGCACTGTGTCTTTTATATTCAAATCCGATGCGATTTCTGTGTTTCATTGACAATGTGAAGGTCCAAGGGATACAGTAAACCTGCACTGGTGCATCGGAATCCAATACTGGTCTCCCAGGAGCCGCTCAAAGCACAAACTCTTAGGAGACTCACTCTTCTTGTACTTAAGTCGGCACTGTGCCTTTTATATTCAATTCCGATGCGATTTCTGTGTTTCATTGTCAATGTGAAGGTCCAAGGGATACAATAAACCTGCACTGGTGCGTCGGAATCCAATACTGGTCTCCCAGGAGCCGCTCAAACCACAAACTCTTAGGAGACTCACTCTTCTTGTACTTAAGTCGGCACTGTGTCTTTTATATTCAATTCCGATGCGATTTCTGTGTTTCATTGTCAATGTGAAGGTCCAAGGGATACAGTAAACCTGCACTGGTGCATCGGAATCCAATACTGGTCTCCCATGAGCCGCTAAAACCACAAACTCTTAGGAGACTCACTCTTCTTGTACTTAAGTCGGCACTGTGTCTTTTATATTCAATTCCGATGCGATTTCTGTGTTTCATTGTCAATGTGAAGGTCCAAGGGATACAGTAAACCTGCACTGGTGCATCGGAATCCAATACTGGTCTCCCAGGAGCCGCTCAAAGCACAAACTCTTAGGAGACTCACTCTTCTTGTACTTAAGTCGGCACTGTGCCTTTTATATTCAATTCCGATGCGATTTCTGTGTTTCATCGTCAATGTGAAGGTCCAAGGGATACAGTAAACCTGCACTGGTGCATCGGAATCCAATACTGGTCCCCAGGAGCCGCTCAAACCACAAACTCTTAGGAGACTCACTCTTCTTGTACTTCAGTCGGCACTGTGCCTTTTATATTCAATTCCGATGCGATTTCTGTGTTTCATCGTCAATGTGAAGGTCCAAGGGATACAGTAAACCTGCACTGGTGCATCGGAATCCAATACTGGTCTCCCAGGAGCCGCTCAAAGCACAAACTCTTAGGAGACTCACTCTTCTTGACTTAAGTCGGCACTGTGCCTTATATATTCAATTCCGATGCGATTTCTGTGTTTCATCGTCAATTTGAATTTCCAAGGGATACAGTAAACCTGCAATGGTGCATCGGAATCCAATACTGGTCTCCCAGGAGCCGCTCAAACCACAAACTCTTAGGAGACTCACTCTTCTTGTACTTAAGTCGGCACTGTGCCTTTTATATTCAATTCCGAGGCGATTTCTGTGTTTCATTGTCAATGTGAAGGTCCAAGGGATACGGTAAACCTGCACTGGTGCATCGGAATCCAATACTAGTCTCCCAGGAGCCGCCCAAAGCACAAACTCTGAGAAGATTCACTCTTCTTGTACTAAAGTCGGCATTGTGCCTTTTATATTCAATTCCGATGCGATTTCTGTGTTTCATCGTCAATTTGAAGGTCCAAGGGATACAGTAAACCTGCACTGGTGCATCGGAATCCAATACTGGTCTCCCAGGAGCCGCTCAAACCACAAACTCTTAGGAGACTCACTCTTCTTGTACTTAAGTCGGCACTGTGTCTTTTATATTCAATTCCGATGCGATTTCTGTGTTTCATTGTCAATTTGAAGTTCCAAGGGATACAGTAAACCTGCACTGGTGCATCGGAATCCAATACTGGTCTCCCAGGAGCCGCTCAAACCACAAACTCTTAGGAGACTCACTCTTCTTGTACTTAAGTCGGCACTGTGTCTTTTATATTCAATTCCGATGCGATTTCTGTGTTTCATTGTCAATGTGAAGGTCCAAGGGATACAGTAAACCTGCACTGGTGCATCGGAACCCAGTACTGGTCTCCCAGGAGCCGCTCAAACCACAAACTCTTAGGAGGCTCACTCTTCTTGTACTTAAGTCGGCATTGTGCCTTTTATATTCAATTCCGATGCGATTTCTGTGTTTTATCGTCAATTTGAAGGTCCAAGGATACAGTAAACCTGCACTGGTGCATCGGAATCCAATACTGGTCTCCCAGGAGCCGCTCAAACCACAAACTCTTAGGAGACTCACTCTTCTTGTACTTAAGTCGGCACTGTGTCTTTTATATTCAATTCCGATGCGATTTCTGTGTTTCATTGTCAATGTGAAGGTCCAAGGGATACAGTAAACCTGCACTGGTGCATCGGAATCCAATACTGGTCTCCCAGGAGCCGCTCAAACCACAAACTCTTAGGAGACTCAATCTTCTTGTACTTAAGTCGCCACTGTGTATTTTATATTCAATTCCGATGCGATTTCTGTGTTTCATTGTCCATGTGAAGGTCCAAGGGATACAGTAAACCTGCACTGGTGCTGTGGAATCCAATACTGGTCTCCCAGGAGCCGCTCAAAGCACAAACTCTTAGGAGACTCACTCTTCTTGTACTTAAGTCGGCACTGTGTATTTTATATTCAATTCCGATGCGATTTCTGTGTTTCATCGTCAATGTGAAGGTCCAAGGGATACAGTAAACCTGCACTGGTGCATCGGAATCCAATACTGGTCTCCCAGGATCCGCTCAAAGCACAAACTCTTAGGAGACTCACTCTTCTTGACTTAAGTCGGCACTGTGCCTTTTATATTCAATTCCCATGCGATTTCTGTGTTTCATCGTCAATTTGAATTTCCAAGGGATACAGTAAACCTGCACTGGTGCATCGGAATCCAATACTGGTCTCCCAGGAGCCGCTCAAACCACAAACTCTTAGGAGACTCACTCTTCTTGTACTTAAGTCGGCACTGTGCCTTTTATATTCAATTCCGATGCGATTTCTGTGTTTCATTGTCAATGTGAAGGTCCAAGGGATACAGTAAACCTGCACTGGTGCATCGGAATCCAATACTGGTCTTCCAGTAGCCGCCCAAAGCACAAACTATGAGAAGATTCACTCTTCTTGTACTTAAGTCGGCACTGTGTCTTTTATATTCAATTCCGATGCGATTTCTGTGTTTCATTGTCAATGTGAAGTTCCAAGGGATACAGTAAACCTGCACTGGTGCATCGGAATCCAATACTGGTCTCCCAGGAGCCGCTCAAAGCACAAACTCTTAGGAGACTCACTCTTCTTGTACTTAAGTCGGCACTGTGCCTTTTATATTCAATTCCGATGCGATTTCTGTGTTTCATTGTCAATGTGAAGGTCCAAGCGATACAGTAAACCTGCACTGGTGCATCGGAATCCAATACTGGTCTCCCAGGAGCCGCTCAAACCACAAACTCTTAGGAGACTCACTCTTCTTGTACTTAAGTCGGCACTGTGTCTTTTATATTCAATTCCGATGCGATTTCTGTGTTTCATTGTAAATGTGAAGGTCCAAGGAATACAGTAAACCTGCACTGGTGCATCGGAATCCAATACTGGTCTCCCAGGAGCCGCTCAAACCACAAACTCTTAGGAGACTCACTCCTCTTGTACTTAAGTCGGCACTGTGTCTTTTACATTCAATTCCGATGCGATTTCTGTGTTTCATTGTCAATGTGAAGGTCCAAGGGATACAGTAAACCTGCACTGGTGCATCGGAATCCAATACTGGTCTCCCAGGAGCCGCTCAAACCACAAACTCTTAGGAGACTCACTCTTCTTGTACTTAAGTCTGCACTGTGTCTTTTATATTCCACTCCGACGCGATTTCTGTGTTTCATTGTCCATGTGAAGGTCCAAGGGATACAGTAAACCTGCACTGGTGCATCGGAATCCAATAATGGTCTCCCAGGAGCCGCTCAAAGCACAAACTCTTATGAGACTCACACTTCTTGTACTTAAGTCGGCACTGTGCCTTTTATATTCAATTCCGATGCGATTTCTGTGTTTCATCGTCAATGTGAAGGTCCAAGGGATACAGTAAACCTGCACTGGTGCATCGGAATCCAATACTGGTCTCCCAGGATCCGCTCAAAGCACAAACTCTTAGGAGACTCACTCTTCTTGTACTTAAGTCGGCACTGTGCCTTTTATATTCAATTCCGATGCGATTTCTGTGTTTCATCGTCAATTTGAAGGTCCAAGGGATACAGTAAACCTGCACTGGTGCATCGGAATTCTATACTGGTCTCCCAGGAGCCGCTCAAACCACAAACTCTTAGGAGACTCACTCTTCTTGTACTTAAGTCGGCACTGTGCCTTTTATATTGAATTCCGATGCGATTTCTGTGTTTCATTGTCAATGTGAAGGTCCAAGGGATACAGTAAACCTGCACTGTTTCACGTCTTCTCTCTTAAAAAAAAAACTATTATATAGCTGTTGCTGACTGCCCTTTCGTTAATTGTTGCTTTTATAAAAATTGTTTTTGCTCTTAATGGTTTATTTAATTATTTTTAATTATTATTGGCGTAACAACGCATATATGGAAAGAGTGACGTGAAATTCTTTTAACAATGCTGTGCTTTTAATTGCTTTATCATCGTTACCTTTTCTAGCAAAATAAAATGATGGAAGTATTATTGTTCTGAATCTGGCCTACAATTTAAAGAACGATTTTTAGTAACTGCAACTCATGCTAAGTATCAATATATCTTTCCTACTTCATAATTATTCAAAGTTGAAATTAATGTCCTATGATCACTGATGTTACAGTTCGTACGATCGTTCACAAATACAAGTTTGCAGTGGATTTTATTTCTTACTAAAATGCTATTTCATACCACGGCTAGCCCAAGAACATGAGACTCTCATTAAAGGAAATTACGTATTCACTATAAAATTTAGCCAGATCAGAACGGAGCACAGCAAGTTTCCTATCAGATTCTTTAGGTACATAAAATTATTTGCACTGAAAATTATATCCTATCAGCAGCCCGCGTCAACCTGCAACACATCATAAAATCTGCTGATCTTCACTGCCAGCCTGGGAGCTAAAAGAAATAATATTATTTTTTACTATTATTTTACCGCTTCCTTGCGGTATACTCGACTATATTGTAAGTCGTTTAAATACGCCGCGGCAGCGGCTCTTCTTTCTCCACACAGCTCAGCTCCACAGATAATATTTTTATATGGCTGAAAAATATCTTAACAGGATGGGATAATAGGCAGGCACACTTTAACATTTAAGTAATACAAGTTTTCATTTAAACAACTCTATTTAAACATTTAAATATCTTAATAATTACAGACCTGTGTACATTCACGCGCAATGGCGTCCAATTCACAATCTCGACAAAAGAATGCTACCTTCGCGCTCTCTACGACAATAACAGGAGATCTTTCTCTCACAGCTTTCAGATTAAGAAGACCAAGACATTGCATTACATCATGCCTTATATACAAATTCAGTTGGTGATCTCTGTACAACATTTATCTTCTGTGTCGGTCTTATTACTCGCCGACACAGACGTTCTCAAAAATAAAAAATAAAGAAAATAATACATAATTTTACCTAATGACACAATATGACACATCTAATATTTTAATTATTCCATAATATATTGTCTGTGTTTATTACAAGACGTTACACTGCCCCCTGGCAGCATTTGACTAACGATGAAAATGTTCGGCAATATGCTGCCACTAACGTCTGTCTTGTTTATGGTTTATTACTTTGGTTGGAACATTCACTTTACACTACTCAGTTCTTTTACACTGTAGGTTTAATTACACTTCGTATACTGTTCTTACACTTTGCGAGGTGACCGTCAACCTAGTCCCAGGGTCATTACATTTATTTGGCTCCCCCATTCGGGCTACGTGCGATCAGAAAACCTGGGAAAACTGCGCCGGAGCCATGGTCATCTCACGAAAAGTTTAGACTCTATTCAATGTCCACATATAACAAAGGCTATTTGTGATAGCATGCTACACTTTTAGTCTCTTTGTTATCAATATACTACTTGTATTCTGGATTGTTATGAAAGTCACTTATTACACATTTTTACAATAGTATAATGAACCGTCTTTGCACTTACTCGCGACAGTTGGTTTAAAATGTCTAGCATTCGTGCGAGTGTCTTTCATTAACATGACGCAAACATATTAGATCGATACATCACTAAATCCATGAATATTGTGAGTTCGTGTTGGATAACAACAAAAAAAATGTTTATCACGTCATTGCGTGTCCATTAAACACCATTCATGTTAGCACATTATACATATAGTTAATAGTTCATTTGAATGACAACAATGTGGTATGGAGCTGGCGGCGCGAAGCAATTGTTGAGTAGCGTCGTCTGGAACGCCGCGTACCGACGGCCGCTGGGTTCGACGACCGGCTCTCAATAACAGTGAGGTCGTGCTAGCGTGGCGCCCAAGCAGTCTCGAACCGCGCTGAACCATTCGCTGTTGTCGGCGAGTGGCAGTGGTTTACCGCAACCGGCTGGATGGCGGCACGGCACTCGTCTCTGCTTCTCCGCATGGCTCCCCGTCGTGGCGCATGAAACAAACATTCCACACGGTGTACTGTCTTTAAGGACACAGATTACTAGCTGTGGAAGAAGAGGCAATTTGTTAAAAGCGTTTATTGTTCAGTAAGCCGTCGCTTCACTGGTATGCACAGGATGTTTTGGCGTGATAACAGGTTTTTTGTGGCATCGTGACACTGGTATTCAGAGTTCGTCACACGCACATTGTACTACACGTTTTCACTCACTTCCACGGTTGATGCACTGCCAGAGCGTCTTTCAACACGCGAAAATGGTTCGTTACACTCATACTACATGTCTCCGTTGAGCGATGTTTGTGTAAATCGTCTCCGAACGGATCAATAACTACTGTTTTTATACACTGTCTATTGTTCATTGAGCGCTGCACTAGGACAGTCTATCACTCAACACTAGATTTATCGACGTATATATTGGTGCAGATACAACAGTCATTTTCTGTCCCTACTACACACAATATTCCGTCCTGTCCTTAAGTGTTTATGCACACAGTTTATTTTTTAACACCTTTTAACTGTTCTTTGCATAGTCACTCTGATTTACATATCATTTATTTGTTTTCACTTTATCACAACATACTCTTCATATTGTTGCTAGGCGTATTTGGCCCTTTTGTAATTTTTTTTTTTTTTTTTATACATATTTTTTTTTTTTTCTTAGTGTAGCTTGCCTGATTATCACCCATCTATCAAACAGATTTTACCATGTGCATGACAGCTTGACTCGGGCATATTGTTCAATAAATACTTCGTTCAGCAATAATATTTTTTTTTTTTTATTTTTCCTATATGACTACAGTGTAGGTTCTGCATTGTCTGACTTAACTCGCGTATCGCGTAATGAATATTCAAGGTCGTGTACCAAGTACACAGGCTTCAATTGAAGCATTGCTACATACAGAACGGAGTTTCCACGGAACGGGCTCGTTTTTAATTAGGTTCTGCTCCAGTGTCGTTCTCAAATCACTACTGGCAGCCAACATCACATTACATCATTGTTGCATATTGCAAAGTCAATGTCTGGCTAGTAAAGACTCTCTCTCTCAGGGTTTCTTATCCTAATACAATTACAGCAATTCCCTTACTCTATAAGATTGCATCATTGATTGCACTTACACACTACACATAGAAAATGGTTCAAGAAATTAATCCTTTATACAACAAGAAAATTGTTCATTTTTTAATAAGCACATAATATCTTAATGACTAATTGTCTGTAAACAAAATTTGTCCTGTGTAAGCTATTGCTCACTTTCTGATTCCACTTCCTCCCAACTTCATTACACACAAATTTCTTTCTAAATACTAACACACTTATATTCTAAAACACAATTAAAATCTTCTTACACCTATTACTCTTTATATGTTATGTGTCACTGAATAAATAACTTCACGTCTTTACGTGGATATAATCCTTTGATCTTCCCCGTATGGGGATGTGCTAACAAATAGCTACATTCATGTGGCACGCCTATTACTTTAAAGGGTCCTGAATATAGCAATTGCCACTTACTATTCTGTTTTAAGGTGGCTGAGGATTTAGGGTGGTTACGAATGAGTACTAGGTCTCCTACATTATATTTCTGTTCGTTTGTTACTCCTCGGTCGTACTTCCTTTTCCTCTTTGCTGCACAGTTGGTTAGTCTGTTCCATATCTTTTTCATCTTTTCTTCCCTTGTTTCTGCCTTAGCTGGCAATCTCGGCAACGGCGTGAGCCATTCCTTCGGTGTCTCCTTAAATCCATTCAATATCTCTACCGGTGGATAGCCTGTACTTGAATGGGGTGTTAAATTGTGTATTTCTACAAATTTCGGTACTAGCTCTGGCCATTTAGTATGTCGGTTTCCTATGTAGATTCTAAGGAACTTATTCAATTCTTTGAATATTCTTTCAACTAGGCTTGCTTCTGGATGGAATCGGGATACCAGAATGTGCTGTATATTTTGTTCTCGTAAGTAATTTTTCCAAGTTCGACCCGTGAAATAAGATGCATTATCAGTTGTTATGGCTTCGGGTTTTCCCACTTTAGGCAAATATTCTTGACTGATCCGCCTGACCATGGTTTTGGCAGTAGCTGATTTTATGCAATAAATTGCCAAATGTTTGGAAAAAATATCGTACATGGCCAGTATATATTTCATACCTCCTCTGGCCATGGGATAGGGACCTGCCACATCTACCGATACTATTTGAAGTGGCCTGAGAGGAACTATAGGGTGTAGTTCAAACTTGGTGGATCTATTGTAATGTTTCGCTTTTTGACATATCACGCAAGTTCTAACTGTTGTCTGAATATGGTGTTTCATACGGGGAAAGTAGCAGTATCTCGCCATGATCTCTGCACACTTTCCAATCCCTGCATGGCCCCATGCCAAGTGCGTGTGCCATATCATAACTTTTACTGACTGGCTGGGTATACATACTGCCCAGCATTCTTCTTTCGTGCTAATTTTATGATACAAAATATGGTTCACTATTTTAAAATCTTGCTCACCTCTATTGTTAACCCCCTCTTCAATATCATTAATAATTTTTCTCCACATCGGATCTGATCTTTGTAACTCGAACATGTTTTTACATATATATAAAAAATCTTTCATGTAAGTGTTGTCACGCACTAACAACACTTTATATTCCGCGGATTGCTCTAACATTTCTGCTAACTCCGGTAATCCTGCCGGCAGTCGTGACAGAGCGTCCGCTATTACGTTATCTTGGCCTTTAATGTACATGATCTTTATCCTATATTCTTGTAAGACAAGCATCCATCTCCTCAGTCTGGTATGGAACAGCTTGCATGACATTAAAAAACTTAACGCTTGGTGGTCACTATATACTCTAATCTCCTTCCCTTGTAGATAATAATTGAACTTTTTGACAGCCCAGACTACTGCAAGTGCTTCGAGTTCAGTTGCCGAGTAGGCTCTCTCGCAGCTAGTTAACGTCCTACTGGCGAAGCCGATAACTTTTATTGTTGTTGGGTCGTTTCCTTCTTCCCACTGAAACAAGCACGCGCCCAAGCCATAAGAACATGAATCCGTCGCGAGACAAAAATCTTTGGACAGATCGGGGTGCTGCAAAATATTCGCATTCAGTAGGGCGGTTTTAATCGCTTCGAATGCTTGTTGACATTTGTCATTCCAAACCCATTGCACATTTTTTCGTAATAGATTTAGTAGTGACGCGTCATTTAACAGCTGATTGGGCACGAACCTCCTGAAAAAAGACGTCAGCCCAAGGAACGCTTTCAATTGTCTCTTAGTGCAGGGGCTTGGAAATTGTCGGATCGCCTCTAATTTTTTGTTGTCCGGACTGATACCGAGTGGTGTAATAAGATGGCCTAAAAATTTAATTTTGTTTCTGCCAAATTTTGACTTTTCGAGGTTTGCTGTCACCCCTGCTTGCCTAAATCTCTCTAGTACTCTGTGCAACAATTCCATGTGTTCGTCCCAGGTAGCAGTCGCGATTACCAAATCATCTACATATACCGTAATTTTTTCCAATAGGTCTGGACCCAGTACGGTGTCTAGTGCAGTAATAAACACTCCAGCACTCACATTCAATCCAAAGGGAAGCACCTTGAATTGGTAACTTCGCCCCCCGAATATGAAAGCTGTGTACTTCCTGGATTCCGGTGTAAGGGGAATTTGCCAATATGAACTTTTCAGATCGATCGAGGTCAAGTACTGCACTCCATGAAATTTTTGTATTTGCTCGTCTAAATTCTCTGGACGAGTCCGGACAGGTATAATAATTTTGTTAATGTCCCTAGCATCTAACACTAGCCTGATTTTTCCATTGGCTTTCGCCACTGCTACAAGAGGACTACTGTATGGAGAGAAGGAGGGCTCTATGATATCCCACTCTAACATCTTTCGAATTTCTTTAGCTACTAATTCCCTCCTCGACCAAGGGATGGAGTAGGTTGCGCGACAGTATGTATTATGGGGTATCACCTCTATGTGATAGTGGTACCCTTTGACTATTCCTGGTCGGTCGGTAAATACCATAGTATATTCCGATAGCAGCTGCGTCAACTGTTGCTTTTGCGTATCATTTAAACCTTCCGATTCGTGCACTTTAGTCTGAAATGCCTCAACATTTGTTTCGAAATTTTGATCCTCTAAATTCGGGTAATAGAGGTCTGTTGCATGTGAAAAATCATCGATGTGTAGTACCCAAGGGTTCCTACCTTTGATATCGATTCGATTACAGCACGGCACAAGTACCTCCTTCGATTTCATCATAGATAATTCAATCCTTCTACCCCTATTAATTATGCTTAGTTTCCCCACGGAGAGGTCGATCAATGCGTCCCTCTCACGGAGAAAATCTACTCCCAGAATGCAGGCCACCTTCAATCCTTTAACCACGAGGAACGAGCTCACTATGGCTTCGCCCTCCTTATAAATCTCCACCTGCACCTGGTACTTAACTGATTGGCTCTGTGCACTAATGGCTCCAGACACCTTACAATTATTAACCGGGAAGGTCGGAATACTATGTCCCTTTCCCAGTGCTTTAAATAGCTCCATACTCATCACACTTACTGAGGCACCTGTGTCGATAATTATGTTTACTGCAACATCATTGATTCTAGCTTCAATAATAGCTTGCACATTTTCGTTATTATCCTTCTTACATTCGTGCGGTTCGTTCAACAGATCTTTATCCATACTGACACCTTCGTTGTATCGCAGCATGCGTATCCCAGGTCTATTACTGTTATTACTCGAGTTGCTCTCACTCCATCCCTCGGCCGTCGATGGAGAGCATATCGAGGACGATTCTAGTTTGTTGGATTAGTTACTTGGGAGGTACTTGGACGGCTATTGTCCGCGACCTCCACTATATGTACGTTCTGATTTGTAGGCCGCCACGGCTGCGCAATAGGCGCGTTTTGCGGTGGTGGTCTATTGTTGTCATACCGGTCACTAGCCTGTCGCTCTGGGCTTCTACACTGATTCTGTTGCCAATTTCGATTACTATCATTATAATTACTCTGCCACTGACCTCGCGCATTTTTCCAGCGGTTGGTCCCTGACATTCCGGATTCGTATCTGTCGTCAAATCGACGCTTTTTGTTATAATTTGGTTGTCCATACCCGTTTTGGCCTCTACCGTTACTGCCATTTTGCGATTGTTCTTGTCGCTTGCCACCACCCCCACCATTTCTATGGTTGTGGTTCTGTGCACTACTGTTTCTGTCGTGATTACATCCCGACCCATTATTCCGCAAATGGTCGCACGCCGATTTTACATCTTCCTGTATCAAATCTATGGAATCTAGGACCGACAGGAAGTTTTCCATGTCGCTTTCTGGTACATGTATTAACTTCTCCTTGATCTGAATTGGTAAATGGGATTTGAGTAGCCTTATTATGTCTCTCGGTGATATAGGCTCGTCCCAGTAGCGTGTTTTGTTTATATATTTTTCAAAGTACCGCCTCAAGTTCCCAAGACGGGGTGAGTACGGTTCGGGATTATATACCTCTTTTCTTAGTCGCTCTTGTATACAAGGCGACCAATATTTCGATAAAAATGCCCTTTCAAACTGTTCGTATGTCTTGCAGCTGTCTGCTACTTCTGTAGCCCACAGTGCTGCGTCACCTTGAATGTACGACATTACGTATTGGATTTTCTGTGTTTCGTTCCATACACTGGGTAAGATATTTTTAAAGCTTTTTATAAATACCACTGGGTGTACTGATTTCCTTTCAGTAGTAAATGTTTGAAATTGTCTATTTTTAATTAAACTTTCTTCCACTAATATTTTTGAACTACATGGGTTTGCTGCTGGGACATATGCTGTGTGCTCCGAACCGGAGCTACAGCTCTTCGCATTATCGACTACAGATTCCCCATTGTTGTATCGCATATAAGTTTGTGCGTTGCCAAAGCCATGGGCTGTTGGCGACAGAGGTTCCTGTTCCACATGTTTCCTGCTTTGTGCTAAACCCTTCTCCAGATCGGATATCCGTTTGTTAACATTCACTTGCCACTGCGGAATATCTTCACTGAGTATTTGTTTAATGGTTTGCACATCGTTCTGTACCTGACTATTTACGGCGGTACTGAACGATTCTGAATCTCTATTTGCTATTGCTGCTTCTACTTTAGAATTAATATTCGTGTTAATCTCAGTCTCCTTCACTTCTAGCCATGAGTTAAATTCTGTTTCAATTTTATTTGCCTGTTCATTCCACTTCTGCTCTACAAGCTGTGTGGAATCTATTTCTAGCTTTTCTACTCTGTTGGCTAAGACACCTATTTCATCTACCATGTTAGTGTTTGCTACTTGCAGGTGGGTGACCTGTTCAGTCAGCTCCTGCACGGCCTTAGGTATCGACTCGTAATTCTTTTTCATATCTGCTATCTCTTTTTTCATATTTTCTAACGATTGCACACGTTGCTGGTCCCGCTCGGCTTGCTGGCGATCTCGCTCGGCTTGCTGGCGATCTCGCTCGGCTTGCTGGGCAAGTAAATTTTCTTCTAGCCTGCGATCTCGCTCGGCTTGCTGGGCAAGTAAATTTTCTTCTAGCCTGCGATCTCGCTCAGCTTGCTGACGATCTCGTTCAGCTTGCTGGCGCTCTCGCTCGGCTTGCTGTTGCGCAAATTTTGCCTGGTAATTTAGCACACGCTCTAATATAGCCTGAATTGCATACCCACCAGGCAGATTACCACTCTCTGGTTCCTGCTTTTCTGGTGGTGGTACAATTTCTTTATCAACATCGACTTGATGACTAGTGGGCGGTGGCACTACTTCCTGTGGCCCTGCCCCCACATTTTCGCCAGTTATATCTTCAAAGAGGGTACTAGTACTACTTGAGGCACCCTGTTCCACATTTCCTTCACTAGCTAATTGTTGTTCTTCAGTATCCATATTGCTTGGACGTTGACTACGCAACTTAACCATATTCCTAAATTGCTTACTAAAACACAAAATCTAACAGTTTTTCCCCTTTCACACAAAATACATCACTTTATATACACTACACTGCACACTAAAAATTACTATCTACATCAACTTTGTCCTGTCACAAATACTAACATCAAACTATGTACAGTATGCACACCACTAGCGATATGAGATTACTTCACTGGAGCTCAACTTCTACAAACAGGACAACTACACTGTAGTCTTACCTTTAGTTTCTATTATCTCGGGGTCCGGCTGCCCCCGGATTACGTAGTCGTTAGAGCTTCTCAGTACAATCAGGATCGTCTTCTCAAACTCGCTTGCAGTAGTACGTTTTGTCATGAAAGAGTGTTTGAACCTTCATTAATACATAGCATAGATCATGATATACATACATTTAACACTAAATACATATACATATACACCTACATAACAATAGACACTGAAAGAAAATACATAAAATTTTATAATTGTGGCCACTGCAAATTCGGGCCCCGCGTTTTTGGGCGCCAGTTTCACGTCTTCTCTCTTAAAAAAAAAACTATTATATAGCTGTTGCTGACTGCCCTTTCGTTAATTGTTGCTTTTATAAAAATTGTTTTTGCTCTTAATGGTTTATTTAATTATTTTTAATTATTATTGGCGTAACAACGCATATATGGAAAGAGTGACGTGAAATTCTTTTAACAATGCTGTGCTTTTAATTGCTTTATCATCGTTACCTTTTCTAGCAAAATAAAATGATGGAAGTATTATTGTTCTGAATCTGGCCTACAATTTAAAGAACGATTTTTAGTAACTGCAACTCATGCTAAGTATCAATATATCTTTCCTACTTCATAATTATTCAAAGTTGAAATTAATGTCCTATGATCACTGATGTTACAGTTCGTACGATCGTTCACAAATACAAGTTTGCAGTGGATTTTATTTCTTACTAAAATGCTATTTCATACCACGGCTAGCCCAAGAACATGAGACTCTCATTAAAGGAAATTACGTATTCACTATAAAATTTAGCCAGATCAGAACGGAGCACAGCAAGTTTCCTATCAGATTCTTTAGGTACATAAAATTATTTGCACTGAAAATTATATCCTATCAGCAGCCCGCGTCAACCTGCAACACATCATAAAATCTGCTGATCTTCACTGCCAGCCTGGGAGCTAAAAGAAATAATATTATTTTTTACTATTATTTTACCGCTTCCTTGCGGTATACTCGACTATATTGTAAGTCGTTTAAATACGCCGCGGCAGCGGCTCTTCTTTCTCCACACAGCTCAGCTCCACAGATAATATTTTTATATGGCTGAAAAATATCTTAACAGGATGGGATAATAGGCAGGCACACTTTAACATTTAAGTAATACAAGTTTTCATTTAAACAACTCTATTTAAACATTTAAATATCTTAATAATTACAGACCTGTGTACATTCACGCGCAATGGCGTCCAATTCACAATCTCGACAAAAGAATGCTACCTTCGCGCTCTCTACGACAATAACAGGAGATCTTTCTCTCACAGCTTTCAGATTAAGAAGACCAAGACATTGCATTACATCATGCCTTATATACAAATTCAGTTGGTGATCTCTGTACAACATTTATCTTCTGTGTCGGTCTTATTACTCGCCGACACAGACGTTCTCAAAAATAAAAAATAAAGAAAATAATACATAATTTTACCTAATGACACAATATGACACATCTAATATTTTAATTATTCCATAATATATTGTCTGTGTTTATTACAAGACGTTACAACTGGTGCATCGGAATCCAATACTGGTCTCCCAGGAGCCGCTCAATGCACAAACTCTGAGAAGATTCACTCTTCTTGTACTTAAGTCGGCACTGTGTCTTTTATATTCAATTCCGATGCGATTTCTGTGTTTCATTGTCAATGTGAAGGTCCAAGGGATACAGTAAACCGGCACTGGTGCATCGGAACCCAATACTGGTCTCCCAGGAGCCGCTCAAACCACAAACTCTCAGGAGACTCACTCTACTTGTACTTAAGTCGGCATTGTGGCCTTTTATATTCAATTCCGATGCGATTTCTGTGTTTCATCGTCAATTTGAAGGTCCAAGGATACAGTAAACCTGCACTGGTGCATCGGAATCCAATACTGGTCTCCCAGGAGCCGCTCAAACCACAAACTCTTAGGAGACTCACTCTTCTTGTACTTAAGTCGGCACTGTGTCTTTTATATTCAAATCCGATGCGATTTCTGTGTTTCATTGTCAATGTGAAGGTCCAAGGGATACAGTAAACCTGCACTGGTGCATCGGAATCCAATACTGGTCTCCCAGGAGCCGCCCAAAGCACAAACTCTGAGAAGATTCACTCTTCTTGTACTCAAGTCGGCACTGTGCCTTTTATATTCAATTCCGATGCGATTTCTGTGTTCCATCGTCAATGTGAAGGTCCAAGGGATACAGTAAACCTGCACTGGTGCATCGGAATCCAATACTGGTCTCCCAGGAGCCGCTCAAACCACAATCTCTTAGGAGACTCACTCTTCTTGTACTTAAGTCGGCACTGTGTCTTTTATATTCAATTCCGATGCGATTTCTGTGTTTCATTGTCAATGTGAAGGTCCAGGGGATACAGTAAACCTGCACTGGTGCATCTGAATCCAATACTGGTCTCCCAGGAGCCGCTCAAACCACAAACTCTTAGGAGACTCACTCTTCTTGTACTTAAGTCGGCACTGTGTCTTTTATATTCAATTCCGATGCGATTTCTGTGTTTCATTGTCAATGTGAAGGTCCAACGGATACAGTAAACCTGCACTGGTGCATCGGAATCCAATACAGGTCTCCCAGGAACCGCCCAAAGCACAAACTCTGAGAAGATTCACTCTTCTTGTACTTATGTCGGCACTGTGCCTTTTATATTCAATTCCGATGCGATTTCTGTGTTTCATCGTCAATATGAGGGTCCAAGGGATACAGTAAACCTGCACTGGTGCATCGGAATCCAATACTGGTCTCCCAGGAGCCGCTCAAACCACAAACTCTTAGGAGACTCACTCTTCTTGTACTTAAGTCGGCACTGTGTCTTTTATATTCAATTACGATGCGATTTCTGTGTTTCATCGTCAATGTGAAGGTCCAAGGGATACAGTAAACCTGCACTGGTGCATCGGAATCCAATACTGGTCTCCCAGGAGCCGCTCAAACCACAAACTCTTAGGAGACTCACTCTTCTTGTACTTGAGTCCGCACTGTGCCTTTTATATTCAATTCCGAGGCGATTTCTCTGTTTCATTGTCAATGTGAAGGTCCAAGGGATACGGTAAACCTGCACTGGTGCATCGGAATCCAATACTGGTCTCCCAGGAGCCGCCCAAAGCACAAACTCTGAGAAGATTCACTCTTCTTGTACTTAAGTCGTCACTGTGTCTTTTATATTCAATTCCGATGCGATTTCTGTGTTTCATTGTCAATGTGAAGGTCCAAGGGATACAGTAAACCTGCACTGGTGCATCGGAATCCAATACTGGTCTCCCAGGAGCCGCTCAAACCACAAACTCTTAGGAGACTCACTCTTCTTGTACTTAAGTCTGCACTGTGTCTTTTATATTCCACTCCGACGCGATTTCTGTGTTTCATTGTCCATGTGAAGGTCCAAGGGATACAGTAAACCGGCACTGGTGCATCGGAATCCAATACTGGTCTCCCAGGAGCCGCTCAAAGCACAAACTCTTATGAGACTCACACTTCTTGTACTTAAGTCGGCACTGTGCCTTTTATATTCAATTCCGATGCGATTTCTGTGTTTCATCGTCAATGTGAAGGTCCAAGGGATACAGTAAACCTGCACTGGTGCATCGGAATCCAATACTGGTCTCCCAGGATCCGCTCAAAGCACAAACTCTTAGGAGACTCACTCTTCTTGTACTTAAGTCGGCACTGTGCCTTTTATATTCAATTCCGATGCGATTTCTGTGTTTCATCGTCAATTTGAAGGTACAAGGGATACAGTAAACCTGCACTGGTGCATCGGAATTCTATACTGGTCTACCAGGAGCCGCTCAAACCACAAACTCTTAGGAGACTCACTCTTCTTGTACTTAAGTCGGCACTGTGCCTTTTATATTCAGTTCCGATGCAATTTAGTGTTTCATTGTCAATGTGAAGGTCCAAGGGATACAGTAAACCTGCACTGGTGCATCGGAATCCAATACTGGTCTCCCAGGAGCCGCTCAAACCACAAACTCTGAGAAGATTCACTCTTCTTGTACTTAAGTCGGCACTGTGTCTTTTATATTCAATTCCGATGCGATTTCTGTGTTTCATTGTCAATGTGAAGGTCCAAGGGATACAGTAAACCGGCACTGGTGCCTCGGAACGCAATACTGGTCTCCCAGGAGCCGCTCAAAGCACAAACTCTTAGGAGACTCACTCTTCTTGTACTTAAGTCGGCACTGTGCCTTTTATATTCAATTCCGATGCGATTTCTGTGTTTCATTGTCAATGTGAAGTTCCAAGGGATACAGTAAACCTGCACTGGTGCATCGGAATCCAATACTGGTCTCCCAGGAGCCGCTCAAAGCACAAACTCTGAGAAGATTCACTCTTCTTGTACTTAAGTCGGCACTGTGTCTTTTATATTCAATTCCGATGCGATTTCTGTGTTTCATTGTCAATGTGAAGGTCCAAGGGATACAGTAAACCTGCACTGGTGCATCGGAATCCAATACTGGTCTTCCAGTAGCCGCCCAAAGCACAAACTATGAGAAGATTCACTCTTCTTGTACTTAAGTCGGCACTGTGTCTTTTATATTCAATTCCGATGCGATTTCTGTGTTTCATTGTCAATGTGAAGTTCCAAGGGATACAGTAAACCTGCACTGGTGCATCGGAATCCAATACTGGTCTCCCAGGAGCCGCTCAAAGCACAAACTCTTAGGAGACTCACTCTTCTTGTACTTAAGTCGGCACTGTGCCTTTTATATTCAATTCCGATGCGATTTCTGTGTTTCATTGTCAATGTGAAGGTCCAAGCGATACAGTAAACCTGCACTGGTGCATCGGAATCCAATACTGGTATCCCAGGAGCCGCTCAAACCACAAACTCTTAGGAGACTCACTCTTCTTGTACTTAAGTCGGCACTGTGTCTTTTATATTCAATTCCGATGCGATTTCTGTGTTTCATTGTAAATGTGAAGGTCCAAGGAATACAGTAAACCTGCACTGGTGCATCGGAATCCAATACTGGTCTCCCAGGAGCCGCTCAAACCACAAACTCTTAGGAGACTCACTCCTCTTGTACTTAAGTCGGCACTGTGTCTTTTACATTCAATTCCGATGCGATTTCTGTGTTTCATTGTCAATGTGAAGGTCCAAGGGATACAGTAAACCTGCACTGGTGCATCGGAATCCAATACTGGTCTCCCAGGAGCCGCTCAAACCACAAACTCTTAGGAGACTCACTCTTCTTGTACTTAAGTCTGCACTGTGTCTTTTATATTCCACTCCGACGCGATTTCTGTGTTTCATTGTCCATGTGAAGGTCCAAGGGATACAGTAAACCGGCACTGGTACATCGGAGCCCAATACTGGTCTCCCAGGAGCCGCTCAAACCACAAACTCTCAGGAGACTCACTCTACTTGTACTTAAGTCGGCATTGTGGCCTTTTATATTCAATTCCGATGCGATTTCTGTGTTTCATCGTCAATTTGAAGGTCCAAGGATACAGTAAACCTGCACTGGTGCATCGGAATCCAATACTGGTCTCCCAGGAGCCGCTCAAACCACAAACTCTTAGGAGACTCACTCTTCTTGTACTTAAGTCGGCACTGTGTCTTTTATATTCAAATCCGATGCGATTTCTGTGTTTCATTGTCAATGTGAAGGTCCAAGGGATACAGTAAACCTGCACTGGTGCATCGGAATCCAATACTGGTCTCCCAGGAGCCGCCCAAAGCACAAACTCTGAGAAGATTCACTCTTCTTGTACTCAAGTCGGCACTGTGCCTTTTATATTCAATTCCGATGCGATTTCTGTGTTCCTTCGTCAATGTGAAGGTCCAAGGGATACAGTAAACCTGCACTGGTGCATCGGAATCCAATACTGGTCTCCCAGGAGCCGCTCAAACCACAAACTCTTAGGAGACTCACTCTTCTTGTACTTAAGTCGGCACTGTGTCTTTTATATTCAATTCCGATGCGATTTCTGTGTTTCATTGTCAATGTGAAGGTCCAGGGGATACAGTAAACCTGCACTGGTGCATCTGAATCCAATACTGGTCTCCCAGGAGCCGCTCAAACCACAAACTCTTAGGAGACTCACTCTTCTTGTACTTAAGTCGGCACTGTGTCTTTTATATTCAATTTCGATGCGATTTCTGTGTTTCATTGTCAATGTGAAGGTCCAACGGATACAGTAAACCTGCACTGGTGCATCGGAATCCAATACAGGTCTCCCAGGAACCGCCCAAAGCACAAACTCTGAGAAGATTCACTCTTCTTGTACTTATGTCGGCACTGTGCCTTTTATATTCAATTCCGATGCGATTTCTGTGTTTCATCGTCAATATGAAGGTCCAAGGGATACAGTAAACCTGCACTGGTGCATCGGAATCCAATACTGGTCTCCCAGGAGCCGCTCAAACCACAAACTCTTAGGAGACTCACTCTTCTTGTACTTAAGTCGGCACTGTGTCTTTTATATTCAATTACGATGCGATTTCTGTGTTTCATCGTCAATGTGAAGGTCCAAGGGATACAGTAAACCTGCACTGGTGCATCGGAATCCAATACTGGTCTCCCAGGAGCCGCTCAAACCACAAACTCTTAGGAGACTCACTCTTCTTGTACTTAAGTCCGCACTGTGCCTTTTATATTCAATTCCGAGGCGATTTCTCTGTTTCATTGTCAATGTGAAGGTCCAAGGGATACGGTAAACCTGCACTGGTGCATCGGAATCCAATACTGGTCTCCCAGGAGCCGCCCAAAGCACAAACTCTGAGAAGATTCACTCTTCTTGTACTTAAGTCGTCACTGTGTCTTTTATATTCAATTCCGATGCGATTTCTGTGTTTCATTGTCAATGTGAAGGTCCAAGGGATACAGTAAACCTGCACTGGTGCATCGGAATCCAATACTGGTCTCCCAGGAGCCGCTCAAACCACAAACTCTTAGGAGACTCACTCTTCTTGTACTTAAGTCTGCACTGTGTCTTTTGTATTCCACTCCGACGCGATTTCTGTGTTTCATTGTCCATGTGAAGGTCCAAGGGATACAGTAAACGGGCACTGGTGCATCGGAATCCAATACTGGTCTCCCAGGAGCCGCTCAAAGCACAAACTCTTATGAGACTCACACTTCTTGTACTTAAGTCGGCACTGTGCCTTTTATATTCAATTCCGATGCGATTTCTGTGTTTCATCGTCAATGTGAAGGTCCAAGGGATACAGTAAACCTGCACTGGTGCATCGGAATCCAATACTGGTCTCCCAGGATCCGCTCAAAGCACAAACTCTTAGGAGACTCACTCTTCTTGTACTTAAGTCGGCACTGTGCCTTTTATATTCAATTCCGATGCGATTTCTGTGTTTCATCGTCAATTTGAAGGTACAAGGGATACAGTAAACCTGCACTGGTGCATCGGAATTCTATACTGGTCTCCCAGGAGCCGCTCAAACCACAAACTCTTAGGAGACTCACTCTTCTTGTACTTAAGTCGGCACTGTGCCTTTTATATTCAGTTCCGATGCAATTTAGTGTTTCATTGTCAATGTGAAGGTCCAAGGGATACAGTAAACCTGCACTGGTGCATCAGAATCCAATACTGGTCTCCCAGGAGCCGCTCAAAGCACAAACTCTGAGAAGATTCACTCTTCTTGTACTTAAGTCGGCACTGTGTCTTTTATATTCAATTCCGATGCGATTTCTGTGTTTCATTGTCAATGTGAAGGTCCAAGGGATACAGTAAACCGGCACTGGTGCCTCGGAACGCAATACTGGTCTCCCAGGAGCCGCTCAAACCACAAACTCTTAGGAGACTCACTCTTCTTGTACTTAAGTCGGCACTGTGCCTTTTATATTCAATTCCGATGCGATTTCTGTGTTTCATCGTCAATTTGAAGGTACAAGGGATACAGTAAACCTGCACTGGTGCATCGGAATTCTATACTGGTCTCCCAGGAGCCGCTCAAACCACAAACTCTTAGGAGACTCACTCTTCTTGTACTTAAGTCGGCACTGTGCCTTTTATATTCAGTTCCGATGCAATTTAGTGTTTCATTGTCAATGTGAAGGTCCAAGGGATACAGTAAACCTGCACTGGCGCATCGGAATCCAATACTGGTCTCCCAGGAGACGCTCAAACCACAAACTCTTAGGAGACTCACTCTTCTTGTACTTAAGTCGGCACTGTGTCTTTTATATTAAATTCCGATGCGATTTCTGTGTTTCATTGTCAATGTGAAGGTCCAACGGATACAGTAAACCTGCACTGGTGCATCGGAATCCAATACTGGCCTCCCAGGAGCCGCCCAAAGCACAAACTCTGAGAAGATTCACTCTTATTGTACTTATGTCGGCACTGTGCCTTTTATATTCAATTCCGATGCGATTTCTGTGTTTCATCGTCAATATGAAGGTCCAAGGGATACAGTAAACCTGTACTGGTGCATCGGAATCCAATACTGGTCTCCCAGGAGCCGCTCAAACCACAAACTCTTAGGAGACTCACTCTTCTTGTACTTAAGTCGGCACTGTGTCTTTTATATTCAATTACGATGCGATTTCTGTGTTTCATCGTCAATGTGAAGGTCCAAGGGATACAGTAAACCTGCACTGGTGCATCGGAATCCAATACTGGTCTCCCAGGAGCCGCTCAAACCACAAACTCTTAGGAGACTCACTCTTCTTGTACTTAAGTCCGCACTGTGCCTTTTATATTCAATTCCGAGGCGATTTCTGTGTTTCATTGTCAATGTGAAGGTCCAAGGGATACGGTAAACCTGCACTGGTGCATCGGAATCCAATACTGGTCTCCCAGGAGCCGCCCAAAGCACAAACGCTGAGAAGATTCACTCTTCTTGTACTTAAGTCGGCACTGTGTCTTTTATATTCAATTCCGATGCGATTTCTGTGTTTCATTGTCAATGTGAAGGTCCAAGGGATACAGTAAACCTGCACTGGTGCATCGGAATCCAATACTGGTCTCCCAGGAGCCGCTCAAAGCACAAACTCTGAGAAGATTCACTCTTCTTGTACTTAAGTCGGCACTGTGTCTTTTATATTCAATTCCGATGCGATTTCTGTGTTTCATTGTCAATGTGAAGGTCCAAGGGATACAGTAAACCGGCACTGGTGCATCGGAACCCAATACTGGTCTCCCAGGAGCCGCTCAAACCACAAACTCTCAGGACACTCACTCTACTTGTACTTAAGTCGGCATTGTGGCCTTTTATATTCAATTCCGATGCGATTTCTGTGTTTCATCGTCAATTTGAAGGTCCAAGGATACAGTAAACCTGCACTGGTGCATCGGAATCCAATACTGGTCTCCCAGGAGACGCTCAAACCACAAACTCTTAGGAGACTCACTCTTCTTGTACTTAAGTCGGCACTGTGTCTTTTATATTCAATTCCGATGCGATTTCTGTGTTTCATTGTCAATGTGAAGGTCCAAGGGATACAGTAAACCGGCACTGGTGCATCGGAACCCAATACTTGTCTCCCAGGAGCCGCTCAAACCACAAACTCTCAGGAGACTCACTCTACTTGTACTTAAGTCGGCATTGTGGCCTTTTATATTCAATTCCGATGCGATTTCTGTGTTTCATCGTCAATTTGAAGGTCCAAGGATACAGTAAACCTGCACTGGTGCATCGGAATCCAATACTGGTCTCCCAGGAGACGCTCAAACCACAAACTCTTAGGAGACTCACTCTTCTTGTACTTAAGTCGGCACTGTGTCTTTTATATTCAAATCCGATGCGATTTCTGTGTTTCATTGTCAATGTGAAGGTCCAAGGGATACAGTAAACCTGCACTGGTGCATCGGAATCCAATACTGGTCTCCCAGGAGCCGCCCAAAGCACAAACTGTGAGAAGATTCACTCTTCTTGTACTTAAGTCGGCACTGTGCATTTTATATTCAATTCCGATGCGATTTCTGTGTTTCATTGTCAATGTGAAGGTCCAAGGGATACAGTAAACCTGCACTGGTGCATCGGAATCCAATACTGGTCTCCCAGGAGCCGCTCAAACCACAAACCCTTAGGAGACTCACTCTTCTTGTACTTAAGTCGGCACTGTGTCTTTTATATTCAATTCCGATGCGATTTCTGTGTTTCATTGTCAATGTGAAGGTCCAGGGGATACAGTAAACCTGCACTGGTGCATCGGAATCCAATACTGGTCTCCCAGGAGCCGCTCAAACCACAAACTCTTAGGAGACTCACTCTTCTTGTACTTAAGTCGGCACTGAGTCTTTTATATTCAATTCCGATGCGATTTCTGTGTTTCATTGCCAATGTGAAGGTCCAACGGATACAGTAAACCTGCACTGGTGCATCGGAATCCAATACTTGTCTCCCAGGAGCCGCCCAAAGCACAAACTCTGAGAAGATTCACTCTTCTTGTACTTATGTCGGCACTGTGCCTTTTATATTCAATTCCGATGCGATTTCTGTGTTTCATCGTCAATATGAAGGTCCAAGGGATACAGTAAACCTGCACTGGTGCATCGGAATCCAATACTGGTCTCCCAGGAGCCGCTCAAACCACAAACTCTTAGGAGACTCACTCTTCTTGTACTTAAGTCGGCACTGTGTCTTTTATATTCAATTCCGATGCGATTTCTGTGTTTCATTGTCAATGTGAAGGTCCAAGGGATACAGTAAACCTGCACTGGTGCATCGGAAACCAATACTGGTCTCCCAGGAGCCGCCCGAAGCACAAACTCTGAGAAGATTCACTCTTCTTGTACTTAAGTCGGCACTGTGCCTTTTATATTCAATTCCGATGCTATTTCTGTGTTTCATCGTCAATGTGAAGGTCCAAGGGATACAGTAAACCTGCACTGGTGCATCGGAATCCAATACTGGTCTCCCAGGAGCCGCTCAAACCACAAACTCTTAGGAGACTCACTCTTCTTGTACTTAAGTCGGCACTGTGTCTTTTTTATTCAATTACGATGCGATTTCTGTGTTTCATCGTCAATGTGTAGGTCCAAGGGATACAGTAAACCTGCACTGGTGCATCGGAATCCAATACTGGTCTCCCAGGAGCCGCTCAAACCACAAACTCTTAGGAGACTCACTCTTCTTGTACTTAAGTCCGCACTGTGCCTTTTATATTCAATTCCGAGGCGATTTCTGTGTTTCATTGTCAATGTGAAGGTCCAAGGGATACGGTAAACCTGCACTGGTGCATCGGAATCCAATACTGGTCTCCCAGGAGCCGCCCAAAGCACAAACTCTGAGAAGATTCACTCTTCTTGTACTTAAGTCGGCACTGTGTCTTTTATATTCATTCCGATGCGATTTCTGTGTTTCATTGTCAATGTGAAGGTCCAAGGGATACAGTAAACCTGCATTGGTGCATCGGAATCCAATACTGGTCTCCCAGGAGCCGCTCAAAGCACAAACGCTGAGAAGATTCACTCTTCTTGTACTTATGTCGGCATTGTGCCTTTTATATTCAATTCCGATGCGATTTCTGTGTTTCATCGTCAATTTGAAGGTCCAAGGGATACAGTAAACCTGCACTGGTGCATCGGAATCCAATACTGGTCTCCCAGGAGCCGCTCAAACCACAAACTCTTAGGAGACTCACTCTTCTTGTACTTAAGTCGGCACTGTGTCTTTTATATTCAATTCCGATGCGATTTCTGTGTTTCATTGTCAATGTGAAGTTCCAAGGGATACAGTAAACCTGCACTGGTGCATCGGAATCCAATACTGGTCTCCCAGGAGCCGCTCAAACCACAAACTCTTAGGAGACTCACTCTTCTTGTACTTAAGTCGGCACTGTGTCTTTTATATTCAATTCCGATGCGATTTCTGTGTTTCATTGTCAATGTGAAGGTCCAAGGGATACAGTTAACCTGCACTGGTGCATCGGAACCCAATACTGGTCTCCCAGGAGCCGCTCAAACCACAAACTCTTAGGAGACTCACTCTTCTTGTACTTAAGTCGGCACTGTGTCTTTTATATTCAATTCCGATGCGATTTCTGTGTTTCATTGTCAATGTGAAGGTCCAAGGGATACAGTAAACCTGGACTGGTGCATCGGAATCCAATACTGGTCTCCCAGGAGCCGCTCAAAGCACAAACTCTTAGGAGACTCACTCTTCTTGTACTTAAGTCGGCACTGTGTTTTTATATTCAATTCCGATGCGATTTCTGTGTTTCATTGTCAATGTGAAGGTCCAAGGGATACAGTAAACCTGCACTGGTGCATCGGAATCCAATACTGGTCTCCCAGGAGCCGCTCAAACCACAAACTCTTAGGAGACTCAATCTTCTTGTACTTATGTCGGCACTGTGTATTTTATATTCAATTCCGATGCGATTTCTGTGTTTCATTGTCCATGTGAAGGTCCAAGGGATACAGTAAACCTGCACTGGTACATCGGAATCCAATACTGGTCTCCCAGGAGAGGCACAAAGCACAAACTCTTAGGAGACTCACTCTTCTTGTACTTAAGTCGGCACTGTGCCTTTTATATTCAATTCCGATGCGATTTCTGTGTTTCATCGTCAATGTGAAGGTAAAAGGGATACAGTAAACCTGCACTGGTGCATCGGAATCCAATACTGGTCTCCCAGGAGCCGCTCAAAGCACAAACTCTTAGGAGACTCACTCTTCTTGTACTTAAGTCGGCACTGTGCCTTTTATATTCAATTCCGATGCGATTTCTGTGTTTCATCGTCAATTTGAATTTCCAAGGGATACAGTAAGCCTGCACTGGCGCATCGGAATCCAATACTGGTATCCCAGGAGCCGCTCAAACCACAAACTCTTAGGAGACTCACTCTTCTTGTACTTAAGTCCGCACTGTGCCTTTTATATTCAATTCCGATGCGATTTCTGTGTTTCATTGTCAATGTGAAGGTCCAAGGGATACAGTAAACCTGCACTGGTGCATCGGAATCCAATACTGGTCTCCCAGGAGCCGCCCAAAGCACAAACTCTGAGAAGATTCACTCTTCTTGTACTTAAGTCGGCACTGTGTCTTTTATATTCATTCCGATGCGATTTCTGTGTTTCATTGTCAATGTGAAGGTCCAAGGGATACAGTAAACCTGCATTGGTGCATCGGAATCCAATACTGGTCTCCCAGGAGCCGCTCAAAGCACAAACTCTGAGAAGATTCACTCTTCTTGTACTTATGTCGGCATTGTGCCTTTTATATTCAATTCCGATGCGATTTCTGTGTTTCATCGTCCATTTGAAGGTCCAAGGGATACAGTAAACCTGCACTGGTGCATCGGAATCCAAAACTGGTCTCCCAGGAGCCGCTCAAACCACAAACTCTTAGGAGACTCACTCTTCTTGTACTTAAGTCGGCACTGTGTCTTTTATATTCAATTCCGATGCGATTTCTGTGTTTCATTGTCAATGTGAAGGTCCAAGGGATACAGTTAACCTGCACTGGTGCATCGGAACCCAATACTGGTCTCCCAGGAGCCGCTCAAACCACAAACTCTTAGGAGACTCACTCTTCTTGTACTTAAGTCGGCACTGTGTCTTTTATATTCAATTCCGATGCGATTTCTGTGTTTCATTGTCAATGTGAAGGTCCAAGGGATACAGTAAACCTGGACTGGTGCATCGGAATCCAATACTGGTCTCCCAGGAGCCGCTCAAAGCACAAACTCTCAGGAGACTCACTCTTCTTGTACTTAAGTCGGCACTGTGTCTTTTATATTCAATTCCGATGCGATTTCTGTGTTTCATTGTCAATGTGAAGGTCCAAGGGATACAGTAAACCTGCACTGGTGCATCGGAATCCAATACTGGTCTCCCAGGAGCCGCTCAAACCACAAACTCTTAGGAGACTCAATCTTCTTGTACTTATGTCGGCACTGTGTATTTTATATTCAATTCCGATGCGATTTCTGGGTTTCATTGTCCATGTGAAGGTCCAAGGGATACAGTAAACCTGCACTGGTACATCGGAATCCAATACTGGTCTCCCAGGAGCCGCACAAAGCACAAACTCTTAGGAGACTCACTCTTCTTGTACTTAAGTCGGCACTGTGCCTTTTATATTCAATTCCGATGCGATTTCTGTGTTTCATCGTCAATGTGAAGGTAAAAGGGATACAGTAAACCTGCACTGGTGCATCGGAATCCAATACTGGTCTCCCAGGAGCCGCTCAAAGCACAAACTCTTAGGAGACTCACTCTTCTTGTACTTAAGTCGGCACTGTGCCTTTTATATTCAATTCCGATGCGATTTCTGTGTTTCATCGTCAATTTGAATTTCCAAGGGATACAGTAAACCTGCACTGGTGCATCGGAATCCAATACTGGTATCCCAGGAGCCGCTCAAACCACAAACTCTTAGGAGACTCACTCTTCTTGTACTTAAGTCCGCACTGTGCCTTTTATATTCAATTCCGATGCGATTTCTGTGTTTCATTGTCAATGTGAAGGTCCAAGGGATACAGTAAACCTGCACTGGTGCATCGGAATCCAATACTGGTCTTCCAGGAGCCGCCCAAAGCACAAACTCTGAGAAGATTCACTCTTCTTGTACTTAAGTCGGCACTGTGTCTTTTATATTCAATTCCGATGCGATTTCTGTGTTTCATTGTCAATGTGAAGGTCCAAGGGATACAGTAAACCTGCATTGGTGCATCGGAATCCAATACTGGTCACCCAGGAGCCGCTCAAAGCACAAACTCTGAGTAGATTCACTCTTCTTGTACTTAAGTCGGCATTGTGCCTTTTATATTCAATTCCGACGCGATTTCTGTGTTTCATCGTCAATTTGATGGTCCAAGGGATACAGTAAACCTGCACTGGTGCATCGGAATCCAATACTGGTCTCCCAGGAGCCGCTCAAACCACAAACTCTTAGGAGACTCACTCTTCTTGTACTTAAGTCGGCACTGTGTCTTTTATATTCAAATCCGATGCGATTTCTGTGTTTCATTGTCAATGTGAAGGTCCAAGGGATACAGTAAACCTGCACTGGTGCATCGGAATCCAATACTGGTCTCCCAGGAGCCGCCCAAAGCACAAACTCTGAGAAGATTCACTCTTCTTGTACTTAAGTCGGCACTGTGCCTTTTATATTCAATTCCGATGCGATTTCTGTGTTCCATCGTCAATGTGAAGGTCCAAGGGATACAGTAAACCAGCACTGGTGCATCGGAATCCAATACTGGTCTCCCAGGAGCCGCTCAAACCACAAACTCTTAGGAGACTTACTCTTCTTGTACTTAAGTCGGCACTGTGTCTTTTATATTCAATTCCGATGCGATTTCTGTGTTTCATTGTCAATGTGAAGGTCCAGGGGATACAGTAAACCTGCACTGGTGCATCGGAATCCAATACTGGTCTCCCAGGAGCCGCTCAAACCACAAACTCTTAGGAGACTCACTCTTCTTGTACTTAAGTCGGCACTGTGTCTTTTATATTCAATTCCGATGCGATTTCTGTGTTTCATTGTAAATGTGAAGGTCCAAGGGATACAGTAAACCTGCACTGGTGCATCGGAACCCAATACTGGTCTCCCAGGAGCCGCTCAAACCACAAACTCTTAGGAGACTCACTCTTCTTGTACTTAAGTCGGCATTGTGCCTTTTATATTCAATTCCGATGCGATTTCTGTGTTTCATCGTCAATTTGAAGGTCCAAGGATACAGTAAACCTGCACTGGTGCATCGGAATCCAATACTGGTCTCCCAGGAGCCGCTCAAACCACAAACTCTTAGGAGACTCACTCTTCTTGTACTTAAGTCGGCACTGTGTCTTTTATATTCAATTCCGATGCGATTTCTGTGTTTCATTGTCAATGTGAAGGTCCAAGGGATACAGTAAACCTGCACTGGTGCATCGGAATCCAATACTGGTCTCCCAGGAGCCGCTCAAACCACAAACTCTTAGGAGACTCAATCTTCTTGTACTTAAGTCGGCACTGTGTATTTTATACTCAATTCCGATGCGATTTCTGTGTTTCATTGCCCATGTGAAGGTCCAAGGGATACAGTAAACCTGCACTGGTGCATCGGAATCCAATACTGGTCTCCCAGGAGCCGCTCAAAGCACAAACTCTTAGGAGACTCACTCTTCTTGTACTTAAGTCGCCACTGTGCCTTTTATATTCAATTCCGATGCGATTTCTGTGTTTCATCGTCAATGTGAAGGTCCAAGGGATACAGTAAACCTGCACTGGTGCATCGGAATCCAATACTGGTCTCCCAGGAGCCGCTCAAAGCACAAACTCTTAGGAGACTCACTCTTCTTTACTTAAGTCGGCACTGTGCCTTTTATATTCAATTCCGATGCAATTTCTGTGTTTCATCGTCAATTTGAATTTCCAAGGGATACAGTAAACCTGCACTGGTGCATCGGAATCCAATACGGGTCTCCCAGGAGCCGCTCAAACCACAAACTCTTAGGAGACTCGCTCTTCTTGTACTTAAGTCCGCACTGTGCCTTTTATATTCAATTCCGATGCGATTTCTGTGTTTCATTGTCAATGTGAAGGTCCAAGGGATACAGTAAACCTGCATTGGTGCATCGGAATCCAATACTGGTCTTCCAGGAGCCGCCCAAAGCACAAACTCTGAGAAGATTCACTCTTCTTGTACTTAAGTCGGCACTGTGTCTTTTATATTCAATTCCGATGCGATTTCAGTGTTTCATTGTCAATGTGAAGGTCAAAGGGATACAGTAAATCTGCATTGGTGCATCGGAATCCAATACTGGTCACCCAGGAGCCGCTCAAAGCACAAACTCTGAGTAGATTCACTCTTCTTGTACTTAAGTCGGCATTGTGCCTTTTATATTCAATTCCGATGCGATTTCTGTGTTTCATCGTTCATTTGATGGTCCAAGGGATACAGTAAACCTGCACTGGTGCATCGGAATCCAATACTGGTCTCCCAGGAGCCGCTCAAACCACAAACTCTTAGGAGACTCACTCTTCTTGTACTTAAGTCGGCACTGTGTCTTTTATATTCAATTCCGATGCGATTTCTGTGTTTCATCGTCAATTTGAAGGTCCAAGGGATACAGTAAACCTGCGCTGGTGCATCGGAATCCAATACTGGTCTCCCAGGAACCGCCCAAAGCACAAACTCTGAGAAGATTCACTCTTCTTGTACTTAAGTCGGCACTGTGTCTTTTATATTCTATTCCGTTGCGATTTCTGTGTTTTTATTTTCAATGTGAAGGTCCAACGGATACGGTAAACCTGCACTGGTGCATCGGAATCCAATACTGGTCTCCCAGGAGCCGCCCAAAGCACAAACTCTGAGAAGATTCACTCTTCTTGTACTTATGTCGGCACTGTGCCTTTTATATTCAATTCCGATGCGATTTCTGTGTTTCATCGTCAATATGATGGTCCAAGGGATACAGTAGACCTGCACTGGTGCATCGGAATCCAATACTAGTCTCCCAGGAGCCGCTCAAAGCACAAACTCTTAGGAGACTCACTCTTCTTGTACTTAAGTCGGCACTGTGTCTTTTATATTCAATTCCGATGCGATTTCTGTGTTTCATTGTCAATGTGAAGGTCCAAGGGATACAGTAAACCTGCACTGGTGCATCGGAAACCAATACTGGTCTCCCAGGAGCCGCCCAAAGCACAAACTCTGAGAAGATTCACTCTTCTTGTACTTAAGTCGGCACTGTGCATTTTATATTCAATTCCGATGCTATTTCTGTGTTTCATCATCAATGTGAAGGTCCAAGGGATACAGTAAACCTGCACTGGTGCATCGGAATCCAATACTGGTCTCCCAGGAGCCGCTCAAACCACAAACTCTTAGGAGACTCACTTTTCTTGTACTTAAGTCGGCACTGTGTCTTTTATATTCAATTCCGATGCGATTTCTGTGTTTCATTGTCAATGTGAAGGTCCAAGGGATACAGTAAACCTGCACTGGTGCATCGGAATCCAATACTGGTCTCCCAGGAGCCGCCCAAAGCACAAACTCTGAGAAGATTCACTCTTCTTCTACTTAAGTCGGCACTGTGCCTTTTATATTCAATTCCGATGCGATTTCTGTGTTCCATCGACAATGTGAAGGTCCAAGGGATATAGTAAACCTGCACTGGTGCATCGGAATCCAATACTGGTCTCCCAGGAGCCGCTCAAATCACAAACTCTTAGGAGACTCACTCTTCTTGTACTTAAGTCGGCACTGTGTCTTTTATATTCAATTCCGATGCGATTTCTGTGTTTCATAATCAATGTGAAGGTCCAAGGGACACAGTAAACCTGCACTGGTGCATCGGAATCCAATACTGGTCTCCCAGGAGCCACCCAAAGCACAAACTCTGAGAAGATTCACTCTTCTTGTACTTAAGTCGGCATTGTGCCGTTTATATTCAATTCCGATGCTATTTCTGTGTTTCATCGTCAATGTGAAGGTCCAAGGGATACAGTAAACCTGCACTGGTGCATCTGAATCCAATTCTGGTCTCCCAGGAGCCGCTCAAAGCACAAACTCTTAGGAGACTCACTCTTCTTGTACTTAAGTCGGCACTGTATCTTTTATATTCAATTCCGATGCGATTTCTGTGTTTCATTCTCAATGTGAAGGTCCAAAGGATACAGTAAACCTGCACTGGTGCATCGGAATCCAATACTGGTCTCCCAGGAGCCGCCCAAAGCACAAACTCTGAGAAGATTCACTCTTCTTGTACTTAAGTCGGCATTGTGCCTTTTATATTCAATTCCGATGCGATTTCTGTGTTTCGTTGTCAAAGTGAAGGTCCAAGGGATACTGTAAACCTGCACTGGTGCATCGGAATCCAATACTGGTCTCCCAGGATCCGCCCAAAGCACAAACTCTGAGAAGATTCACTCTTCTTGTACTTAAGTCGGCACTGTGCCTTTTATATTCAATTCCGATGCGATTTCTGTGTTTCATCGTCAATGTGAAGGTCCAAGAGATACAGTAAACCTGCACTGGTGCATCGGAATCCAATACTGGTCTCCCAGGAGCCGCTCAAACCACAAACTCTTAGGAGACTCACTCTTCTTGTACTTAAGACGGCACTGTGTCTTTTATGTTCAATTCCGATGCGATTTCTGTGTTTCATTGTCAATGTGAAGGTCCAAGGGATACAGTAAACCTGCACTGGTGCATCGGAATCCAATACTGGTCTCCCAGGAACCGCTCAAACCACAAACTCTTAGGAGACTCACTCTTCTTGTACTTAAGTCGGCACTGTGTCTTCTATATTCAATTCCGATGCGTTTTCTGTGTTTCATTGTCAATGTTAAGGTCCAAGGGATACAGTAAACCTGCACTGGTGCTTCGGAATCCAATACTGGTCTCCCAGGAGCCGCCCAATGCACAAACTCTGAGAAGATTCACTCTTCTTGTACTTAAGTCGGCACTGTGCCTTTTATATTCAATTCCGATGCGATTTCTGTGTTTCATCGTCAATGTGAAGGTCCAAGGGATACAGTAAACCGGCACTGGTGCATCGGAATCCAATACTGGTCTCCCAGGAGCCGCTCAAACCACAAACTCTTCGGAGACTCTCTCTTCTTGTACTTAAGTCGGCACTGTGTCTTTTATATTCAATTCAGATGCGATTTCTGTGTTTCATTGTCAATGTGAAGGTCCAAGGGATACAGTAAACCTGCACTGGTGCATCGGAATCCAATACTGGTCTCCCAGGAGCCGCCCAAAGCACAAACTCTGAGAAGATTCACTCTTCTTGTACTTAAGTCGGCATTGTGCCTTTTATATTCAATTCTGATGCGATTTCTGTGTTTCATTGTCAATGTGAAGGTCTAAGGGATACAGTAAACCTGCACTGGTGCATCGGAATCCCATACTGGTCTCCCAGGAGCCGCCCAAAGCACAAACTCTGAGAAGATTCACTCTTCTTGTACTTAAGTCAGCACTGTGCCTTTTACATTCAATTCCGATGCGACTTCTGTGTTTCATCGTCAATGTGAAGTTCCAAGGGATACAGTAAACATGCACTGGTGCATCGGAATCCAATACTGGCCTCCCAGGAGCCGCTCAAACCACAAACTCTTAGGAGACTCACTCTTATTGTACTTATGTCGGCACTGTGTCTTTTATATTCAATTCCGATGCGATTTCTGTGTTTCATTGTCAATGTGAAGGTAAAAGGGATACAGTAAACCTGCACTGGTGCATCGGAATCCAATACTGGTCTCCCAGGAGCCGCCCAAAGCACTAACTCTGAGAAGATTCACTCTTCTTGTACTTAAGTCGGCATTGTGCCTTTTATATTCAATTCCGATGCGATTTCTGTGTTTCATTGTCAATGTGAAGGTCCAAGTGATACAGTAAACCTGCACTGGTGCATCGGAATCCAATACTGGTCTCCCAGGAGCCGCCCAAAGCACAAACTCTGAGAAGATTCACTCTTCTTGTACTTAAGTCGGCACTGTGCCTTTTATATTCAATTCCGATGCGATTTCTGTCTTTCATCGTCAATGTGAAGGTCCAAGGGATACAGTAAACCTGCACTGGTGCATCGGAATCCAATACTGGTCTCCCAGGAGCCTCTCAAACCACAAACTCTTTGGAGACTCACTCTTCTTGTACTTAAGTCGGCACTGTGTCTTTTATGTTCAATTCCGATGCGATTTCTGTGTTTCATTGTCAATGTGAAGGTCCAAGGGATACAGTAAACCTGCACTGGTGCATCGGAATCCAATACTGGTCTCCCAGGAGCCGCTCAAACCACAAACTCTTAGGAGACTCACTCTTCTTGTACTTAAGTCGGCACTGTGTCTTTTATATTCAATTCCGATGCGTTTTCTGTGTTTCATTGTCAATGTGAAGGTCCAAGGGATACAGTAAACCTGCACTGGTGCATCGGAATCCAATACTGGTCTCCCAGGAGCCGCCCAATGCACAAACTCTGAGAAGATTCACTCTTCTTGTACTTAAGTCGGCACTGTGCCTTTTATATTCAATTCCGATGCGATTTCTGTGTTTCATCGTCAATGTGAAGGTCCAAGGGATACAGTAAACCGGCACTGGTGCATCGGAATCCAATACTGGTCTCCCAGGAGCCGCTCAAACCACAAACTCTTAGGAGACTCTCTCTTCTTGTACTTAAGTCGGCACTGTGTCTTTTATATTCAATTCAGATGCGATTTCTGTGTTTCATTGTCAATGTGAAGGTCCAAGGGATACAGTAAACCTGCACTGGTGCATCGCAATCCAATACTGGTCTCCCAGGAGCCGCCCAAAGCACAAACTCTGAGAAGATTCACTCTTCTTGTACTTAAGTCGGCATTGTGCCTTTTATATTCAATTCCGATGCGATTTCTGTGTTTCATTGTCAATGTGAAGGTCTAAGGGATACAGTAAACCTGCACTGGTGCATCGGAATCCCATACTGGTCTCCCAGGAGCCGCCCAAAGCACAAACTCTGAGAAGATTCACTCTTCTTGTACTTAAGTCAGCACTGTGCCTTTTATATTCAATTCCGATGCGATTTCTGTGTTTCATCGTCAATGTGAAGTTCCAAGGGATACAGTAAACATGCACTGGTGCATCGGAATCCAATACTGGTCTCCCAGAAGCCGCTCAAACCACAAACTCTTAGGAGACTCACTCTTATTGTACTTATGTCGGCACTGTGTCTTTTATATTCAATTCCGATGCGATTTCTGTGTTTCATTGTCAATGTGAAGGTCCAAGGGATACAGTAAACCTGCACTGGTGCATCGGAATCCAATACTGGTCTCCCAGGAGCCGCCCAAAGCACTAACTCTGAGAAGATTCACTCTTCTTGTACTTAAGTCGGCATTGTGCCTTTTATATTCAATTCCGATGCGATTTCTGTGTTTCATTGTCAATGTGAAGGTCCAAGTGATACAGTAAACCTGCACTGGTGCATCGGAATCCAATACTGGTCTCCCAGGAGCCGCCCAAAGCACAAACTCTGAGAAGATTCACTCTTCTTGTACTTAAGTCGGCACTGTGCCTTTTATATTCAATTCCGATGCGATTTCTGTGTTTCATCGTCAATGTGAAGGTCCAAGGGATACAGTAAACCTGCACTGGTGCATCAGAATCCAATACTGGTCTCCTAGGAGCCGCTCAAACCACAAACTCTTAGGAGACTCACTCTTCTTGTACTTAAGTCGGCACTGTGTTTTTATATTCAATTCTAATGCGATTTCTGTGCTTCATTGTCAATGTGAAGGTCCAAGGGATACAGTAAACCTGTACTGGTGCATCGGAATCCAATACTGGTCTCCCAGGAGCCGCCCAAAGCACAAACTCTGAGAAGATTCACTCTTCTTGTACTTAAGTCGGCATTGTGCCTTTTATAATCAATTCCGATGCGATTTCTGTGTTTCATTGTCAATGTGAAGGTCCAAGGGATACAGTAAACCTGCACTGGTGCATCGGAATTCAATACTGGTCTCCCAGGAGCCGCCCAAAGCACAAACTCTGAGAAGATTCACTCTTCTTGTACTTAAGTCGGCACTGTGCCTTTTATAGTCAATTACGATGCGATTTCTGTGTTTCATCGTCAATGTGAAGGTCCAAGGGATACAGTAAACCTGCACTGGTGGATCGGAATCCAATACTGGTCTCCCAGGAGCCGCTCAAACCACAAACTCTTAAGAGACTCACTCTTCTTGTACTTAAGTCGGCACTGTGTCTTTTATATTCAATTCCGATGCGTTTTCTGTGTTTCATTGTCAATGTTAAGGTCCAAGGGATACAGTAAACCTGCACTGGTGCTTCCGAATCCAATACTGGTCTCCCAGGAGCCGCCCAATGCACAAACTCTGAGAAGATTCACTCTTCTTGTACTTAAGTCGGCACTGTGCCTTTTATATTCAATTCCGATGCGATTTCTGTGTTTCATCGTCAATGTGAAGGTCCAAGGGATACAGTAAACCGGCACTGGTGCATTGGAATCCAATACTGGTCTCCCAGGAGCCGCTCAAACCACAAACTCTTAGGAGACTCTCTCTTCTTGTACTTAAG